>NW_004955416.1:27258241-27281827 GCF_000276665.1 Chinchilla lanigera
TAAGATCAAGAAATCCATTGTACTTCATGGTGCATTTAGTTAAAAATAATTAGTTGTATTTTTATTTTAAAGAGAAAAAACAGTAAAAATAATGACACAAAATTTCAAAACAAGATAGTAAATGGTTAATACATTGCACATTGCTGTCTTCAAAGTAGTTGCTCAGATTACAAAATATAGGCATGAAAAATTGATCAGACAGTATAAGCACAAACTTCTTTTTAATGAACTAATAGAAATTAGTACTATAATTATCTTGGCTATCTTGTGTGTGTGTATATATACATATATATATACACATATATATACATATATACATACATATATATTTTTCCTTTTCCCTTCCTTCTTTTCTCCTTTCTCCTATCCAAGTTGTAAGAATATTTACATTTTAAAACACATGGTCTATCAGTAAATTAAAGAGTTGAGCAAACTTGTCTTTGACTACACCTCAGAGTTGTGGTAGACCAGCTGGCAGTACCTGACTGCACAAGTAGTTCTTTCTTAATGGTCTAGAACTTCAGTGTCAGCATGTTGAAGAGGGTGGCTATCTAGGACATCTTCCCTTTAGGTATTTATAGTATAGATGCATGAGATGCCCTTAGCCAGGAAAGAATATAACCTACCAGAAATCTCAGAAACACGAAGGCAGCAAAGTTGTACTAATGAAAAATAAGGAGATGGAAGCTGACTACAATGTCTTGCTTACTTCAAAGCAATGATGCTAACCAGGTAGGACCTCACCAGAATGACTTTTAAAGCATTTCTTTCTCAGTTCAGGATTTGCCTTTATCATTACCATCCTCTTGCTCCTTATCTTCCCTTTTCTCTTCTTTGAGCATTCGGAGGTATCTACCAGCTAAAGGCTTTCTTTGGTAATAGATCTGCAAGAAATTCAAAGGTCTCCAATTCCTCTGAAGTACTTGCTAAACCACTGGAAGTCTCTGCCCTCCCACTAGCATGTCTGTAGGAAGACATAGCTGGTTATTGAACAAAAGAGTTCCCTGCCTCTGGGATGGTACTGGAAAGTTCTGGGGGAGCTCTTCATGATGACGGCACTGGGAGAGGGGTTGTGACATGAAGCCACTGTTTCCTGCATTTGTCTTTACTGATGACTATCCCCACCATCTTTCCATCCTTATGATTTGCTTTTAATCCATAAAATCCAGCAAAAATGATAAGAAATCACACCTATGTCAAGATATAAAAGATTGTGACTTCTGTCTTCCTAGGAAATTCCATATTGCTTGTTTGGCTGGCCCGCTTTGATGACACAAGCTGCCATGTTAGAAAGGACCATATGGCAAGGAACTGGGGACGGCCTCTGACCAAGGAGCTAGCAGGAAACTGAGGTCCCTGGTCCAACAATCTTCAGGGAATAGAGTGCTGCTAACAACTGCTAAGTGAGCTTGCAAACAAATCCTTCCCCAGCTGAGCTTTTACGTGAAACTGCAGACCTGGAGCCAGCAGCTTCATACTGTGAAGATCCAGTCAAGCCATGCACACGTCCCCAGGACCCAGCGCTTGAGAGATAATAAGAATGCATTGGTTTAATCAGTACATTTTGTGCTCATTTGTTAAGAGGGAATAGAGAATACAGCGGTTGTATCTATATCTATCTATTATCTATATCTATTATATGATCAAGAAGACAGTTTACAGAAAAGAGCACAGACTGGCTTTTCAATACATGCAAAAAGGCTCAAACTCATTAGTGAAATAAATGCAGTTCTACCTGCAATGGATTCATTTCTTAAACACTCAAATGGGAAAAATCAGAAAGACCAGGTGAAAATGTAGGAAAGCAGGCACTTTCCTATACTGCCATGAAATGTACAAAGATAAGCCTCTTTGGAGATCAACTGGGCAACATCCATAAAAAACTGATACATACACATGATTTTGTCTAAAGATCGGAAAAACCAGCTAAGACAGTGGTTACTGCAAGGGATGACTAAAAAGCGCTAATGGGAATCTTCTCGAACTCCAAAAATGTTGTTTCCTGATGTGCTGCTCATATCTGTGTGCTCAGTTTGAGAAAAATGAACGCAACCGGAACTTAGGATTTATGCACTTCTCTGTATCTTTCATGTTGTAAGTGAATAAAACTACAAAAATTATGTAAGCACAGAAAAAGATTTTTTAATCCACTTGTGGCTATTTATCCTGTAGATGAATTATTCTCCATTTCACCCTTTCCCCAAAATGACATTTGGCAGTGTCTGAAGACAGTCTTTGGTCATGACAAGTAGGCCAGGGTTAAGTCTAAGGATGCTGCTAAACACTGTCCAGTGCACAAGACTGTCCCCAACAACAAAGGCTTACTCAGCCCAGTGTGTGAACAGTACGCAGGTTGGGAAACCCTGCAACAGATAAACTCAACAGGGAACAACAGTTGTCATCACTACAACAGGGAAAAATAGTAAGTTACACTGGAGAATCCTGCAAGACAATACCTTACTCAGCTAGGTGACTGAAGTTAACACCACCAGTCATAAGATGTATTAACCACATCACCTAATGGTATCCTTCTCAATAATGCACACCCACAATATAGTTATAAAAAAACAATCAGACAAGCTCAAATCAAAAAATACATGACCAGAGCTCTTCAAAAGCGTCAAGAACATAAAGAACAAGGAAAGGCTGGGAACTGTCACAGATTAGAAGGGATTAAGTAGATATGACATCTAAATGCAACATGACATCTCAGATTGGACTTTGGCACAGAAAAAGGACATCACTGAGAAAACTGATGAAATTAAAGTGTTTTTTAGTTAATTGTACTGTACCAAGGTTAACTTCCTATTTTTTAAAATTAATTTTTAAATTGGCAAAGAAATTGCACTTTACGGGGTACCGTGTAATATTTTACTGAGGGTATATCTTCTATAATCTTCAAATAGGGTAAGCATATCCATCTCCTCAAACATTTACCATTTCTTTGTGCACTTACTCATTTTAGTAACAATTTTTATGATTATAGAAAATACTAACATAAAAAGAAGTGAGGTGAACAGTACCCACTACACGTTTGCCACTCTTGAGTTAAAATTACCTCACAATAAAAAGTTAAAATATAAAACAATTTATAGCAAGGGAAATTAAGAAAGATAAGGCTACTCTATCTGAACTAGTACTAACTAACTCCAAGACACAATGTTAAAAGAAAGGAAATATTCACAATGCTATGGTAGTGTGCTAACATTTACAGGAAAAAGGAAATGTATAAATACTTGTACTTTGGATTTTATACCTTGTACATATATTGTTTGCTCAGAAAACAAATAATATGATGCCAAAAAGCACACTGATAACCAGTCGTCTACACAAGGCTGGACTTCGCTATACAGTGGTTTGGATCTAAAATGGATTCAGAGGTCCATGGGGTAAAGGTTTAGTCACAAGTTTGGTGCTATTGGGAGGTGGTGGAACCTTTAAGAGGTGGGCCTAGTGAAGGTCTTCCAGATACTGAGGGCATGCCCCTGAAGAAGACATTGGGACACCCCGCTTTTTCCTCTTTCTCTTTGTTTCCTGCTCACCATAAGAAAAGCAGATTGTTCTGACCTGTGCTCCTGCCACGATGTACTGGCTCAACAGCAACAGTGCCAACCAACCATGGACTGAAACCTCTGAAACCGTGAGCAGAAATAAACCCTTTGTAAGCCGCTTATCTGAGTATTTTGTTACAGTATCAGAAAGCTAACAGTCTTTGATATATAATTATTTGGTGCTCATAATGCCTGTTTACTAAGCACTGGTAAGATGAGCTAAAAACTGACATTGGCTTCTCCACGGCAAATTGTTTAGCTTCATCTTCAGCATCACTGCCTCTGTAAGTCTTCCTCTTTCATCTGAACAAATGTAATTGCTTCTTCCAGGTCCTCTTGATTACAATCCCTCTTATGTTCAATGCAGTTTGCAAATCTAAAACATAGATGCCACTTAAAGCAGCACTCATCCCCTTCAGGACTCAGTTAAAAGCCCTGCACCTGTCACAGACCAGCCCCAGCCCACATTTGAACTCCTGCCCCTCTCCTCTCCTTGATGCCTCCATGTACCCCCGTCCTACCACTGCCAGACAGTAACTCTGTGCCTCTACACCGGTCAGTCCTTTGGCCTCACAGGTTCTTCTCTGCCCCTTCTTGAGGCCCCTTTCGGGCAGGCTATGTCTTGCTTTATGGGTGGTGAGCATGACCTCCTCCTGCCCTCAGGGAGCACATTCCAGGACTGAAATAAAGAAATGATCTTGATAATGCATCCACCAAGGTCAAATCCAAGAAGCTCAGCTCTTGTGAAGGAGGAACTGTCCTCTTTCCTTCCACACCCACTAGGAAGAACCCATTAGTTCTTCTCAGTGTTCCATGAGGGCTCCAACCTCCCTGGCTCTGCTGGGGAACAGTTCCACATGTCTCACCTGATGTACCCTGAACTCTGTGCTCCTAGCAGTCTCCTTGACTGCTCATCTCATTAGTGGGTACACAGCCCTGCCAGCACACGTGCCTACCCCATAAAGACATGCTGAATGAACAAATGAGCAAACAAACGAATACATTTATAAGCAAAGCAATGCCTGGCTTCAACAGCACAAGACAAAAGCCACCATCCAGTAAGCATTTACCAAACCCAGGCATTCATTATTTACACCAATCTTGTGAGAAAGTCACCGTGCTATTCTGCAGGTGAGGAAACAATTAAGTGACTAGGCTAGGCTGTGGAGTTAGGATCTATCCTGACTCTGGAATACATACTCCTAGCCGCAAGTTATATGGCCTTACTGGCATTCCTGCGTCCTCTTCCTACTTCTTCCCCTGAGATTTTGTGTTCTGTCTGAGCCAGGGACAAGCATTCAGCGTCTTCTCTTCTGTGCAGAACAGAACGCTCCATGCTGGGCCCTGGGCTGCTCCCTCCATCTAGGCAGCTCTACAGTTGAGGCTCCTTTATCCACAGTGTTGGGAGCCAGATTGTTTCTGATTGAGGAGTTTTTCCAGTTTTGGAATATTTGCATAGACTTTATTGGTTGGGCATTCCAAACCCAGAAATTCAAAATCAGAAGACATTTGAGCATCAAAAAGGGTTAGGGATACGAGGCTTCATCTGCACATGCTGCTGGTAGCACGACCTTCCATACAATGCGGTGCTTTAGCACAGGCTAGAAAGAGATAAAAGGGAACCCATTCAACCCAAATCAGTACTGGGGGTGCCCAGACACCACAAATTCCCACCCCATGTGGTAGACTTTGTACCGCAGCAGAAAATGACTGATCTCTGCAAAGTGTAAGGAAAAGGAAACAGCTCTCTGGCTTAGTAACCACCACCTCATGAGCTACATTTAAGGTTTGGCTAATGACATATCCAGTTCAATCTGCCACAGTTCTTCAAGGTCTTGTGCATAATGGAGCCAGCGCCAAGCATCCTCTTCTGGGGGACCACGCAAGCACAGGAAGGTCTGGGAGCCTCAGAAGGTCACCTCCCAATCATGCATGCACTCAAGCCTTACCACATTTCTCCATCTGGTGGTGGCCCTTTGCCCTCTTGGGGACTGTGAAGGTGACTGGCATGCTTTTGTGTCTTCCTTCCTGGGCACCTACTGATCAAGACAGCAACTCCACCTTGGAGTGCTCCAGAAAGGGACGGTTATGTAAACTCTCTCAACAATGTGTTGCTGATAACACAAGCCAAAGGGAGACAAAATACAGCGCCAAGCACTGGATGAAATAGTGACTAATCCAAATTTTCCACAAATACTACTGCAGTTTGAAGTCTTCCCCTAGGCCGGCATGCCAGACCTGCTTTTGGAAAGTGTCTGGCATCCCCAGGCGTGGCTGCTCCTTCCCTGTTCCTGAGGGTAGCAAAGACCCTCACCTGGCTGGGGCTGAGGCGGGATAGAGCTGGACGAGGGCAGGGGCCAGGCACCGAGATGGCAGGGGGAATAAGAAATGAAAGATAACATTCAACTTGAGTAGTCCAGGGAACTCTCGGAGAAGGCTGTCTACTGTAAACTTTCAAATGCTTCTGGAAAATGAGGGCCATCTGCTGCCAAAGTCCAACAGCTTCGAAAGGCTGCAGATGCTGGGCAGGAAGCTGAGACCCAGACAGGCAAGACAGCTTTCAGCCAGGCGTCCAACTCCCTGTATGACTGTACAGCCCAGTCTGTCTGAGAGGGGCAGGGCCAGGCGGGCTCCAGGACCCTGTCAGCCGCCTGCTCTGGCCAGGTCCTCTGGCATTAAAGGGACAGATTTCATTTAGATTAGCAGTTTCCAAACGAGGCAGAGTGTAAGAATCGTGGGAGAAGCTGTATAAAAAGACAAATACCCGAAACCCACGGCCCTAGCAATTTTAAAACAGGATTTGAAGTAGGGCACATAACCTTCTAACAGTTTCTACAGCAGAGCATAACGATCCACAAGGTCGCGACAGGACTGACAACAGAAACAAGAATTTTGTTCCCAGGTGGAATTCGGACACTTTCGGTGTTTTGGGTGCCACAGGGATCTCTTTACACATCAGGATGACCAGAACAGAAAAAGGATTTCCAAGCTGGGGACTGGGACTTTGCCAAGAGATACTAGATGCTGATGCGCGATCCCTGGGATTTACAGGTCCCCAGGGTTCGGTAGAAACGCGGAAGACAGCACTGCCTGACATGATGGTGTGCTGAACCACGTGCTTTCCTCTCCCACTGGTGCCAGGCAACAAGGAGTATGTTGGTATTTAAATTGTACCCCCTCAAAGACTGTGTTAAAAGGTTGGTTGCTGGTGGGCTTTTGGAAAGTAACTGGTTCATAAGGCTTTAACTTGACCACAAGGGCAATAGCCTGAAGGTTCTTAGCCCTTCCTCTCCATCTCTCTGAGCAGCTGCTCTCCACCACACCCTTCCATGATTATATTCCCACCTCACCAGGCCTCACAGGCCTAAAAGCAGTAGAGCCAAACAATCACGGCCTGCAACTTCCGCAACCATGAGCCAAATTGTCTTTCCTCCTCTTAGTTGATGTTCTCAGGCATTTTGGTCACAGGAATGGAAAGCTGACTAATACCCAAGGTAGCAGAGAAATAATACCAGGAACACTTACTGAGTATGTGCTAATAACTAAACACTGTGGTTCTCAGCTCTGTTATCTGACGCTCTTAACTCTATGGTGTGCCCTTTGGCTGATTTTTATTATTTCTGACAACAGAAAGAAGAATTTTGTTCCCAGGTGAAATGTTGACACTTTTGGTTTTTTGCATTTTGCGAACTAGAACACTGAGGCCCAGAGACTGTGTAATGTGTTCAGGAAGCTGAGGCAGGACGGGAGCTGAACAGCCCTATTATCGAGACCACCTTCCTCACCGCTGTGCAATATGGACTGCACCTCTGTGCTATTCCAAAGGCCAGAAGGGATCCAAGGAAAGGCCAAGGAGTGATTTTAGGAAGAAAACAGTGCACAACACCCTCTGGTGCCTGTGACCAGTGGAGACATTTGCCTTCCTTTGGTGCTCAACAATATTAAAAAAAAAAAAAAAAGAAGAAGAAGAAGAAGAAAAAGCACCACATACATGCCACAGTCCTTTGTGAATGCCATCACATGCAGGTACATCTGGGTTCATGGAATGCACAGCTAGCGTGATCTCTCTGAGCACTGCCTTCCTTTGTACCTGTGGCAGCGCGCGTGGATGGAATATGTTGCTGTGATACACTTAGGGTATACAGATGGGCAGTCAGTACATAACCTCTTTTGACTGAGACTCTCCAGGGACTTTTTGGAGAAATTCCTCTTTCATGCAGGAAAGGGATACGGGATATGGGGCTTGTGAGGCAGGCAGGCATCACGGTCAGGATGTTACCCTAACTGCCCTCCTCCCGCCTGCCCCTTCCTTTGCTCCATCTCCAGTAGCACTGCCATATTCTTCCTTTCAGCTGACAATGCCTACATGAGGCCTTCCCACCCTGTTTTACCTGGCAGAAAATCTGAGCTTAAACAGCTCTGGAGCCTTGTTAAAGAGCGACTTTGCTGATGGAGGACAGGAGGAACTTGTAATCATAAAAAAGATTGATTGGGCTAATTGCATAAAGTTCATTTCCCCTTTCTAATAAATATTTACCATCCAATGTTTATAACTTTTATGTTTGGACTTTCTTGAAATGCTTTAGTGAATTAAAAACATCACATTACCATTGGCTAAAAGAGGAGACAGCTGTATTTGCCAATAACTTCTACAACAAATGCCAGCTATTGATGCCAATTTTTTGTAGTTCATATTTCCATAGACAGCTTTGTGCCTTAGAATAACAGCATTCTGCAGACAGACATGAAAGATTCAATGGTGATGGTATGGGGGCTCCAGAGTTCTAAAAATTAAAATGTATGGCATTATAATTTTTCTCCGTTCTCTGGCACGCAAATGTTTAAGAAAGTAGCAGTCTGGTTAATATCTAAAGCCTAAACTGCTCCCCAAACAACTGTAGCAATATTTTTCCTACATCATTTACCCTACACCTGTGAGTGAGGGGGTGGTTCCTAATTTTAATACATCTATGAGTGTTAAGCAAGCACACACGGATGCGTAGGCACAGGAAGATCTGCATCTAAAAACTCTACCCAAAGAAGAGCAAGAGCTCAGGGGAATGGGTGCTCTTGCTAGGGGCAGATGCCAGTCATTCTCCAGCACCAAAACTGGCCTTTGTGGGCTCTAAGAACCTGGTGGCACCTAGAAATCCTTTCTTAGAGTGTGTATGTGTCATTGCCTGATTACGAAATGCACATGCTTACCAGGGAAACAGTTCAACTGAAATACAGTTTTCAAAATGAAAAACTCCTAATGTGTAATATAGTAATGCATGTTTTTTTGTCAACACATTACATGACAAGACGTGGCCCTGGTCCTAACAACTTTACTGTGGAGGCAGTGGAGCGGGTACGTGATGTTTTCCAGTGTCAGCCACGACTGCTAGGCAGCATGAAGGGACCGATGATTCCTCATCTCAGGGACTGTCATGGTACCAGGAAGACTGCTAGGCTTCCTGCCAACCCTCTTAATTGAAGGAAATACTAACTTCAATTACAAGTTTGAGAAAAATAAAAGCGAAATCATTTTCCTATCTCAGTTCGCAAAACTGCTGGGCCTACCCCAGAATTTTAGTTAAGCACCCCTGCTTTGGGGGAGTCACAAAGATGAGGGGATGAGAGATACGGTCCCCCAACCAAGGCAGGTGTCCACTCTCAACCTTTGGTCAGGAAAGTCCGGGATTAACTTTCAGCAAATAAGGGTGTGTTCCTCAGAAGAGACGGAAGCGAAATGAAAACAGCCTACCTCTAGGCAGAGTGGTTAGTATCTTCCTCAAAATCCTGGTTTTCTTTTCTAGTTTTTGCTCTGTATTCCAGAAAAATGTTCAAATCCTCAGCACCAGTGTGTCTTACAGCTTTATTCCCTGGGGAATGTCCAACTGCTGTTTTATTTTGTTATTATATTTTCAACAATAGATATAAAGTTCCAGAAATTCTGAACATACACACACACACACACACACACACGAGATGCCTCTTTAATGCCTATGCACTTTTTCAAGCTTCCCTCCATGCCAGTTTAGGGGGTTGGTTGGTAAAGTTCCCATCACAACTGTTTCAGAGCATAGGGCTTGACAATGTTCTCAATTCCCATGCAGGAATGTGATTCTTAAGAAAGTCTTCCAGAATTTTGGAGTTGCAATTCCATGATATTTATTCCCTGAAAAACTCCTAGCTATGAGCGGTTCTGTTTTCTTTTTTTATATCTAGGAAGTAGGTGGAACCGTGCCCCCTCCCCCATTAAAGTGTGCCAACGGTGGTCTGGAGAATACTGCAGAGAACCTTGTAGCACAGATATTTCTGAAATCACTGAGATGAGATGTTATGTCATCATTCTTGTGACCGCCGATGGTCGTGGGACCTCAGAAAGACTCACAACTAAATGGGACAGCATATCAGGGACCCTGGTTTTTAGTGGAACACAGGGTGACTAACTAATACGCATCTACAATCCATCCTCACACACTCTAGCTCTAATATGTTTAACCATGGGGGTAAACAATGTATGATTAGTATTTCCTTTGTAGGCTTATCAGTTGTAACTCTGTTGTGACACTAATTGGTTGTTTTATAGCTGATATTGTACTCCTCTAACTTATTACTGTCTTTATGTGGTATTTTACTGGCCCTCTCTTATCCTTGGGAAACACATTCTAAGATTTCTAATGGACTCCTAAAACCACGTAGAGTATCAAACTCTATAGTATATAGTATACATACTATATTTCCCTTAAATACTTACAATAAAGTTTAATTTATAAATTAGGCACAGAAGGATACTATGTTAACAGAAATACCTACTAATAAAATAGGACAATTGTAACAATGTCCTGGTAATAAAAGTTATTTAACACTTTTTGTTTCTGGAATTCTCCATGTCGTATTTTTGGATGCTAGCTGCCAATGGGTAACAAGAACCTCAGAGAACCAAACTGTGCAGAAAGGACTACTGTACTCTACCTCATATATAGTACAAAAATCTTATCATACTGCAGTTCTATTTCTCCCTTTCTGGCCATTGTGTGAGTATCACCCATTTTACTTTTACATATGTGATAATCTAATCTATTGTATTATTTTCTTTGGAAAATCCATATTAGTTGCCTATTGCTGCTATGACAAATCACTACAAACTCAGTTGTTTAAATCAATGCAGATTTTCTTATTTTGCTAGAGGTCAGAAGGCCAAAATTACTCTCAATGAGCTGAAGTTAAGGTATCACCAAGGCAGCTTCCTTCCCAATCCTATGAAGTGTCTTTGCCTTTTCTGGGTTCTAGAGGTTGCATGCAGTTCATGGCTTGTGTCCCCTTCCTTTTGTTGCTTTACCCTCTTGCTTCTACTGTCACATCTCCTATTGTTCTGATCTCTGTCTCTCTTATTAGAGACCATTGGGAGAACATTGGGCACAACCAGATAGTCCAGGAAAATTTTCCCAACTCAAGACACTCAAATTAGTCACACTGACAAAGTCCTTTTTTTAACCATAAAAAAAGAGCAATCATAGTTCTGGGGATTAGGATATGGAGATCTACCACAAGTATGTACACTTGTCCTTCTTTTTGTAAAGTAGCTATGTAAATGGTAAATAATCTTTTTAAGATATCTAAGTATATTTCAATATACCATACATTTATATATTTACCCATGTAGTTACTACTTCTGGAGCTCTTCCTTTCTTTTTGTAAATACATATTCCCATCTAGTATCATTTTCTTTCTGTAGAAAAGTTATGTTTAATGTTTCTTATAGTGTAGGTCTCCTTATAAAGAAGTTCTATCAGATTTTGTATAGCAAAAAAAAAAAAAAAAAATGTGTTTCACATTTGTGGTGGATTAACTAACGGTCAATTTCTAACACCCAGCTAAGTTAAATCAGCATGGTGCTGGGTATGGATGGCCCACCGGAGGATTGTTGCCAACAGCATAAAAAGAGAACTAGACAGAAAGATGGTGTGCTGTTGATTTTCCTGGAGAAGCTTGTCACTTGGGCTTAACTGATATGAACTCGGCTGTTCACATCATCTGAGGAGCTTAGAACCTTGCTGTTGCTGAGGATGGCTACTTTTCTTTTCAGAAGAGCTCTGTTCCTTACCTTCAGCATCACTTCCTGACTCCAATGCAGATCTCTCAGCCTGCTGGCACAGATCCTTCATCCCACTGGTACAGATTTTCTGCCGTCTACCACTGACCTATGGGACTTTCCAGTGCAGATCTTGATACAGACTCGCATGAGACATTGTTGTGGGCTCTCAGCCTCCAGCTGGACTTGTGCAGGACATTGCCATAGGATCCAGCTCCTCAGCAGGATTCTTTGGGTCTCTAGTACATGGACAGATTTCTGGCACTCTTCTGCATTTGACTCTTTGGATGAATATTATAAAGTAATCCTATGAATCATGTGTACTGTTAAATCTGTTCCCCTATAAGCCCTAACTACAACAACATTCATTTTTGAAAGATACTTTCGCTGGGTATAGAAGTGTAGGCTGACTAGCTTCTTTTTTTTAGTACTTTAAAGATATTGCTATATGGTATATTCACTTAAATGATTTTTATTTTCCTTTTTTGAGATAGGGTCTCACTATGAAGTTTAGCCTGGCTGTGAATTCACTGTATAGTCAAGGCTGGCCTTGAACTCACAGCAATCCTTCTGCCTCAGCCTCCCAAGTGCTAAGATTATAGGCTTGAGGCAGTATGCCAAGCTTCATTTGTATTATTTTTAATGAGAAATGTAAAAGCAAAGATCACACTGCCTGTATATAACATCTTTTCTTCTGGCTCTTTTAAGATTTTCTATCACTCCTTTTAAACAATTTGATTAAATGATGAATCTTGGTCTAGGTTTGTTTCTTGTAGTTGGAGTTTTTTGAACTTCTTGGATCTGTGGCCTTACAGTTTTCATCAGACTTGGAGAATTTTCAGTCATGATTTCTTCATATTTTTTTCCATTCTGCCTGTCTATTTTCTCCCTCCCCACATCTTTCAGGGGTATTACTTATATATAAGAACACCTGCACTTCCACAGTTCACTGACCCTATGGTTCTTTTAAGATCTGTTTCTTTTAAAGTTTTATCTTTGAGAATTTTAATCATTTTGCCTTTAAGTTCAACAGTGTTCCTTCCTGTGGTGTTTAATTTGTTATCAATCCCATCCAGAGAAGCTTTTAACTAAATATTGCCTTTCAAGACATTTCATTTGGATCTTCTTTATATCTTCCAGGTCTCCACTTAGTATGTTTCATTTTTCTGCTACCCTCTTGACCCTGGCATATGCTTTAAATTAGTGTTTTAATCTCCTTGACACAGGTGATTCTATTATCTGTGTGTTAGATTGATTTCTTTTTCATTGTGGATGTATTTTTCTGCCTCTTGACATGTTTGTTAGTATTTTAGCTAACTGTGATTTATTTTACTGAATGTTGAATAGTTTGGAATTCTATAAACATATCTGAGCTTTATTACAAGACTTAGTTAAATTATTTGGAAACAGCACCAGATGAGCATTTAGTTTAAGTTTCATTTTGCTACACTACTGAAGCAAAATCCTCTGTGTACTCTATCCTATGCCTATATGATTTCTTGAGATTATTCCCTTGAACCTTTTCAGCTGGTTCTTTTCCTGGCCTTGGGCCATTTTCTCACATGCACTGAATGTCTTGCTGAATCTCAATTTTCGTGGAGGACCCTCTTCAAATCTCTGAGGTTCTCTGCTTATCCCTCACTGGTTACTCATCATTGTACACTCACAGGCCTTTACTGCTTGAGGTCCAGAATCTTGAAAGTTCATTGTTTCACGTATTTTATTTTATTATGTAGTTGTTTCCAATGATAAAGCAAACCTGATCCCCATTATCCCATCTTAGCTAGAAGCAGAATTTGGGGTAAGAAATTTAAAGGCAACTTAGAGACCATGATCATTTCATAACATGATGTCTATTTCAATCAAGAGCATGAAAGAGTAAAAATGGCTACAAAGATCAGTTATACCATTGGATTAACACATTTCCATCAGCTTGAACCACCAGTAGAACATGCATGACTATCCTACTGGGCAGTTTGTACCGCAAGTAGTACATGCATGACTATCCCATCAGGTGGCTTGTGTCCCCAATGGGACTGTCCCATACAGACCGATGGGACAGTTACGCATGTATCACCAATGGTTGACAGCTGCCCAGCAGTAAGACATACTAATTATGGCCCCATTGTGAACATATTAAAAGACTTTTCTGGTTGGTTCTGGGTGTCTGCTTGCATGAAGAGCACTTGTTTCTGACAATACTTAATATTTCACAACTCCTAGAGAGATCTCAGAGATATGCAGATAAATTACTTCTGTCTCCCCACACACAAGAATCAGCATTGTCTAAAAAGGAAATAATAGCGCAGGTATCAGCTAACCTTACTAGGGATTGACTTTGTCAGATGCATTCCTTAGTACTTTATGTGCATTAACTTGCTAGAAGCTTAAAATTTGACCAGTGAGAATACTAAGGCACAGAGAGAGAAAATCACAAGGAACCAGCCTGTGACCACTTGGGACTAGACTCACTGCATTGTCTTGAATGGTTTCTTGTCCTGGAAAGAAGCTATGGGAATGGTTTGTAGATAGAGATGCCTGCAAGACACATGATAAAGTCTCATGTATGATTCTGGTGAACTAGACAGAGAAACGTGAAATCAGGCTTAGAGAGTAATACATCACTCATGAAAGAATATAAGGGTCTCTTTCTCAACTCTGAGCTTATCTACCAATTCATCATAAGTAAAGCCACAGAAAGCCACTTTATAAACCGGTGTTAGGACCATGGCCGAGTCCAAGGACAACATGCACTTATCAAGCATCTCATACATACCGAGTTTTGGTCATGACAACTGAGAAACACTGATGATAAAAAAGCAAAGGTTGCTACTCTGGAAGATACATAATCTAGAAGAGGGAAATTATAAAAGCCATAGTCATAGTAAGTAAATGAACTACACAGCATGGGAAAAGATGATCCGTGTCTGGAAGTTGAGTGTACCCTGATAGGGTTGGGAGGGGTAGATAATGTAAAGGTTGGCAGGAAGAGGGCTCTCAGACTACAGTATTCAATAGGGTGACAAGGGAAAGCCTCATTGTAAAAGGCATATTAAAAACAAAAAACAAAACCCATAAAACATGAGGGAATTAGTCATGTAGATAACTAAGACAAAGTTGCCAGACAGAGGAAAGGGCTGCATGGAGCAGGATGTGTTTCTGCTGGCAGCAACCTGTTGAGCTCCTGGGAAAGTAGGGAGATCAGCATAGCCGGAAGAGAGTGGATGACAAGAAGAACAGGAGGGGATGGGTACACACACCAGCACTGAACTGCAGTGCTGTCTTAGTCTGGATCTGACTCAGGACATATCCAAGATCCAGAGCAGCATGTCCCAAGTCCTTGGGTGCTAAGGTAGCACGGGGGTCATGTACCCTTCTGTCCTATCTTCCCCAGGAGTACCAGAGCCTTAGTGTGACATGTTCTGCAGTATGAACAGTTGCTGTCACCTCACTGTCAGAGCTCTAAAGGAAGCATCACTAGTCTTGCAAGCAGAACACTGACTAGTGACCAGCTGAGGCTAGTTGCCACCAAAGTCACTGCTACTACTTCCCTTCCTCAAGTAAGCACTCCTACTAATTACTGGAGTGGAAAGTGCCAATTCTAATGAAGAAAAACAGAATACTACGCAGTCTCTACCTCCCGAACTAAGGTCTAGGCCTTCCTATTTGCAACACCGTGCAAAAGTAAATGCTCCAGGGGTGACCAGGTTTGGGTCTGAATTCTTGCTCTACCACCTACTGGCCAAGCCGTTTTGAACAATCACTTAGTCTGACTTGGTATCACTGCCTATAAACTAGGGAGTTGTGAAAGTTAATTGTGATCACATAGGTTGGAAACCTTAGGATTAAATGTGGACATTGTTCAATAAATGCTGTTTAATGGGTTTATTACTATTATCATACAATCAGTGCATTACTTGTTATACCTCCATTTGATATTCTCCAGTGTTTGAACAGTTTTAAGCTCTCTCTTCCTTATCTGTGTGGGGTTTAAAGTTGGGCGATATTCCATCATTTCTAAGAAGTATGAGTCTGTTTCCTTGCTCTGGTGTCCTCAAGTTTCCCACTGAAATATTAGGTTACTGATGTCCATAATAACCCTACACACCTGCCTGCAAAGCTGCCTCTGTGCAGATGGTGACTGCAAGTGCAAGTGTGGGTGAATATGCATGTGTGGCTACCTGCGGCACAGATGTGCAAATGCCTGTGAGAGGGCGTGTATATGTGTGTGGCTGTGTGTAGGTATGTGCATGTGTTAACTGTGAGCACCTGTGTTCTCTAGCCAAAGCCAGACCTGCTGAGGGAATGCCAGGCTTGTGCCCCTTGCTGAGCCAGCCCTTCTAGGCTGCTTACCTCCATGTTTTTGCAGAAGGTGGCGTTGGTGCCGAACAGGATCTGGCACTGCTCGTTGGCGCTGTAGTGCATGCCAGGCAGCTTGTGAGAGAGGCGCACTGCATGCTGGCTCCTTGGGTCAGTGACCAACAAACAAGTGCTGACTTTGGACCTGAAATAGCCAAGAGGCAAGTTGACATGAAAATGTACTGCCCAAGTTCACGTTTTAATTTTTCCATCCCTGAGAAAGATGCACCTTCAAGTATTTGTGGGAGAAGGACCCAGGTAGTGAACATAATAGATTGTGTTTGCTTTTTACTCTTTCTTACTTGGCTAAATGTGGATCTCTGCTCCAAAGGCAATGAGATATTGGCCACTCTGGAGGGTCCTGGAATAATACCATCAGGTAAATGGGCTCTTCTTAGGAGGTTTGGTAAAAAATGCTTTTGAAAGATACTACAGTATTTTTTTTAGAGTATGGTTTCAAGCCAAAGTTACTACGACTAAAGACAAAGCACAAGTAAGGGTTGTTTTATTTTGAATGAAATCAGCATGCTTATTTCTAACACCCTAGATTCTCTTGGAGGGCTTGCTGGACTGTGGCAGGCATGCTAGACTTTGTACGTCACCTGGCCACACCTCCTGATTTCACTGACGTCAGGATGTTGACCAAGATGGGAAAATCCACTCACAATGACAGGTACATTTCCCCCAAAGTGGGCTCTATTAGAAGGTTAAATGCTTAAGTACCTTTATTTTTCTTCTCTTAAATAAAGGCAGGTGGTTGTAAAAAGTAAACTCAGCCATTTGCCAAAACTTTTTAAAAAAGACTTGCATGTGCACAAATACACATAGATGAGGCTGGTCCCTCTCCTTCTGACTCAAACTCACATCACCTGTCCCAGTGGGACCTGCACTGTATACATGAGCAAATGAAAACACTCCATTCTATTGTACCGACCCTTCTGGGTAAATAAAATGACATCAAGTGCTTACAACATTTTATTACCTCTGCATGACAGCAAAGACTAAATGAAAGTAGACTACGTTAAAACTAACAAGTTCATCTGCAGCCTGGTTACTGCTTAAACAATTTCCTCAGCAACAGGAAAGATGAGGGAAGACCCAGGGTGATGCCTCTGTCACTTTCCCCAGTTGCCCTGGGTACTTTAATGTATTGCTGGGCTGCAAAGCTCCCATGCAGGTAATACTCAGAGACTCACTTCCATTTCTGCAGGGTAAATGGATTAACACAAATAAGTAGGGAAATGATTGAGATAAATACATTGCACCAAGGCTATAAATCGACCCCTTTGGTTTTGATACTAAGGGACTGGCAATGCCCACAGTCACACTCAATTTGATAAAAGACGGAAACTAGATGGCCGGTCCTTACACAGCAGCCTGGGAATGGAATGACATAGGTATCTTCCAGAAAGAAAGGGGCAGTGAGAGATACTCACTCCTTCCCCACCTGAGAGAGGTGAGCCACTTCCCTCCCCCAATAAATTCTCTCCCCTCCATGGAAGCAGCCTTAGGAGCCAAGAAGTGTTTGGCTACATGGCACCTAAGAGGCACCGTGAAAGCAGTGTCCACTCACGGTCATGGGTTGCAGGTAAGTATGATGGGTTTCAGAACAGGGTTACTGTGCTGATATTTCCATCAACGGATAAGCATTTAATGGCACAGACTGACTACTTAACATGGTATGTGATGCACACTTGGGAAGAAGTATTGTTCTGTCACAAGAGACTCTGCACTGACTACCTCTCCAAGCCAAATGAGGATTCAAGTAGCACTCCTCCTCCTCCTCCTTGCTAAATTACATTGTGTCTTTTGGAAGAACTTTCTATTGTTTTGATGCTACAAAATAATTCTATGACTTACTTGAGGAAGTTTTCAAGGTCATCTCGGCTGCAGGAGGACCAAGACAGGTCACTGGGACTCCGGCCTTTGACCCACTCTCCTGACATGATGTGGGACCGGCCAGCGCAGGACGAGTGATCGTCATCGTGACTCATCCCCAGGCTGTCCAGAGAGAAGAGGAGGGGGCACTATGTTAGACGCGGCTCATTTCCAGGTCCAGGTTCAAGTGCATAATGTGCACTGAAATTCATCTTAAGCACAGATGTTCCTTGTTTAGTGACCTACCCGTGTAACAAATGTTTGCACTTATGACCAAGTTGCACTGTTTGGACTCATAACCCACCACTCGGATTTATGACCCGCATTCAGACTTACAATGCAGGTACGGGAGCAGCAGTACGGCCTTATTGTGACTTCTTCTATAGTGCAGTACTGTACTTTTTGCTGAGGGTATTATACAATACAGTACTGTTATACCAGTGGTGGCAAACCTATGGCACGCACGCCACAGCTGGCTGTGTGTTACTGGAGGCTCTAAAAGGTTTGCCATCACTGTTATACATTACAGTACTGCATATAAGAGTTATGCAAATGAAAGCAAAGTCATCAAGCTGGAGTTTCCTTTGACCATTTCTTTGCTCTGAATATGGTAATGTATATACTATATACAATCCCTCACCTAGAAACCAATTCATTTAATGACTTACACACAAGATTAGAACCCAGTCATTAGATGAGGAATGCCTGCACAAAAAAGTGACACAATATGATACCAGATTGAACAGACTAGATTGCAGTCAGGAATTTATGGAGAAATTCAACATGTGATTTGATCACAGGATGAAGATTGAACAGATATTTGATAATAATAAGTGAATAAATTACATTAATTATGATATTATAGTTCTTAAATGTTTAAGCTTCTGATAAATAAACTTGCTTTGTCAGTAATCCAAGTGTTTTGAGTTCTTTCATCACAGTGCTAAAGGCAGGTGGGAACCAGCCAAGGCTTTGACTTATCAAATGTCATGAGTTCAGGGTCTCAAACTGAGTGTGGTTTTTGTTTTATCTTTCACATTTCTATACCAGGGTCCACCAAGATCATTATTGCCACCTTCTCCACCCAACTAGATCTGAGGGACACCAGGATGCTTGACAAAGCATAACTGGCTGGTCACACACTGTGAGCTGAACAATGTTTTTACTTTATGTATATACCATCATTAGGGTGAGCTGAGGGGCAGATCAGACAAGATCAGGGGGCCTGTAGTTTGCTGCCCTATGATTTCCCAGAGAGGGACATACCAGCTCTTTGTCAACAATCCCAGTGGTAGAGGAAACAAATGCACTTTAATTCATTCCCAGACTATCAGGTATTTCTCAAGTACCAAGTAACAGAGCAGAGGGAAAAGACAGAGAGGAGATAACTATTAAAAGGGTCACAAAGGCTTCTCTGGAGCCCCACTTGCCCAGTTTTCCTCTTATGCCTCTGACCACCTCTCATCAGCTCCCCTGTTCGCTATTTACTGCTGATGGCACCCCAAGAGAAGCTGTTCCTGTTTTCTGTGTAAGATCTGCAGCCCCTCCCACACATCTGCTAAGGAGAAGTCCCATGGAGAGCGGAGCCAAAGCCACCACTTCCTCTGCAAAATACATTGCCCTGCAACACTGTACCCTGTATCTTGGGCCAACAGAGTCCTCTCTGGTACTGCCTACGTCCCTGTGAGTTGAGCAGGGCACATCCACCAAGGCCTACTATTTTCTCACACCTTCTGGCACCAGTGATACTCTTTATTGCAGTCCATACATGTGCTTACGTGTTAGGTTAATCAATGAAATATGAGAGCAAAAGCCAAGTTGTTCTCATGAAAACTAATTTTAGCAAATAGCTAAAATACACTGCTGCCAAAATAGGAATGGGCAAAATAAAATAAGAGATGAGGACCGAGTTGCAAAACCGTGTTTCCAGACTGCTTCATAGGGGTCTTTGACACTCCTGCCATGGATCCAAGTATGTGAGATAAACTGGATTCAAATTCACATCGTAACTGTGCTCTGAATAATGGTTATGACATCCTTTATTCAGTTGGCAGATACCCTCAAAGAGAAGGCTCTCCCCCTCTATCACAAATTAATGAAAAACTGTAATATTTAAGTATTACTTAATAATATATATACTGCATAATATTTAAAACACCTTTCATACCTTTAGCTAAAATGTTTCAGAGATTTAAGTATTATTTCTTGATGTTTCTCCATTTGAACCAGTTTTCTGGTTAATCGGTCAGTTGGTTATTTTTTTTTTTTTCCAGTATCGGGAATCGAACTCATGACCTTGCACTTGCCAGGCAGGTGCTGTGCCGCTGAGCTAAATCACCAACCCCCCAGTTGGTTATTTGTTAACCGGTCAATTGACCAACTATCATGGCACATCCTTTGTTGCTGATGCCACACTTCTATCAGTGCAGACCTCTCTACCAAAGTTTAGACATTCTCCCTGGATTCCCACACATCTTCCCACTCTCCTGATTCCCACAAGGCAGCTTCTCAAATATTTAGTAAGTTTATTATATGCCTAATACTGAAAAATGTGCCCCAAATTGGAGGACCCAATGCCCATGTTAATTTAGGAAGATGGTACACTGTCCAGAGAGTAGTGAGAAGCATCTCTGGTGGGCTTCCAAAAGAAGTGAAGTCAGGATCTAAGTGATGTCAGCATTTCCGTGTTCATAGCAGCAATATGCACAACATAATGCTAAGATGTAGACACAACAAAAATGGGAATTCTTCAATATACAATGACATGGATGAAACTTGAAGACACTATGTTAAGTGAAATCCACTTTTACTCTCTTCTGACTGATATCCCCTCATTCCTCTGTTTCATATTAACTTTTGAAGGAACTGACTCAGTTTTCAAGAATATTTATCAAAGATCATAAATTAAATACCTTGAATGTGACATAGGGTTTAACTGGATATTGAAATACAGCGGGCGGTATTTTCAAATGGGTAAAACTTCTGAAAACTTTGATGGATTCCAAAAACCTCTGTGAAATATGTAGAGGTTATAGAAATAAAATATCACATTAAAAAAATAATGAAATGTCACATTAAAAAAAATATATCTTCCACCATCCTCCTAGTGATAAGGCGTAACTAACGCCTGAGGATCAGGTCACACTGCTCCTTCTAGCGTCCTAGTCTTTGTTAGTGAACATTAATGACTCTTTTGGAAAATGTATGGTCCTGGGATTCTGCACTGGGACCTTGGGGAAATCATCTGAAAGCTTGTACAGGGGTTCCACTTGTCAACTGTCCCCCAAATCCTCCACCACAAAATATTTTCTTCTTATATAGCCTAAGTATAGAAGGCCTCTGGAGTTGCAGTGTGATCAGCATGCCCACTGTTACTAACTTGAACATGCCACAAATAGACATGCCCTTATTGTATTGCCAG
Source organism: Chinchilla lanigera (assembly GCF_000276665.1). Taxonomy (NCBI): domain Eukaryota; kingdom Metazoa; phylum Chordata; class Mammalia; order Rodentia; family Chinchillidae; genus Chinchilla; species Chinchilla lanigera. The sequence continues at coordinate 27,279,531 of NW_004955416.1, forward strand.
AGATGGTTAAATCCCTGTAGAGACTCCGACTCTCAGAGGAATTCTCTAAAACTTTCTTCCATACTGCCAACAATTTGGCGAGGGTCAGCATTATCTGCTACCTCAGGATGTGAAAACTTTCCAAACCTAGAACACAATCCTATGGAGAATCAACACTCCAATTAATTGTCTGTCTGTGTGCTGTGATGAGCTGCCTCTTACCCTCCCAGGCTGGAAACTCCTGAGCAGCCATCTGATGGCTTTTCCAACCAACAAGGGTGTTTGGAAACCACCCTCTGAGGAGATTCAAGCCATGAGAGGGTGGTCTCACCGCAGACAGAGGAATGTTGGGCTTGGAATCACTTCCAGGTTTTCTCTGGTGGTCAGACTGGTTATAAAACTAAAGAGCCTCCTTCCCTCATACTATCAGACTGTCCTGGCCAGAGAACCTGGTCCCTAAGGAGACACACAGGATGATAATAAAAGTGCTCAAAAAGTGGACTACGTTATTGACCTCTCCATTCCTCACAGGATCTGACCCACTGGCAGTGTGATGCATTTGGTGAGTGTTTACCTCTGGCGCCCCTCAGAGAAGGACTTCCCTAAGGAATGTTCCAGTCAGCAAGATCAGCCAAGAGTGGAATGCTTGGCTTTCTGGAACTTGCCTATAATATAGATCATGCTTGATCTGGTTTAAAATGTTAAATGCTAAGTAAATGCCTCATAAATTTACAGTTTGATGAACCAGCACCGGGCTGGGAGTCTTGATACTCAAGGTTTATATAAACTACTGTTTAGGTTATTTTTAGATTAAATAAGATTATCTGACTAAAAATTCTATGTTATTTTAGGTTTACGTCCTAGGGCATCTATTATTTCTGGCAGCGCTATATTTAACAAAAACGTGTAGTGTTAAGTACACACAGTAATTTTAACTCTAAGTGACTGCAGGGTTGGGGGCACAGATGGGCCTCATGTCACATGTATCAGATACAATAATAACTTAATGGTCTGGAGTTGATTTTTATCTTAAAACAAAATAACATGCTGCTTCTGTATTTGCTTTGGGAAATCCCAGGCATACCATGGAGGGAGCTCTGAAAGAATTCCCACATGCTCCACCCTCCCGGTTTCACCCCAGATGTTACAGGCCACGGGAGATGGTTGAAGATTCGAGACCTGGTGCATTTGCCATTTTAGAAGTTTCAGCTTCACTTAGCTCTGAGGTACACACCTCTCAGAGCTTTGGGGATCTGATCTCAGGTATAGAAGTCAGGTCTGGCCTCTCCTTAAAGTTGTCTCAGTTGGCTATGGGAAATGAATACTTATCTGGAGATGAAGAATCTAGAGAAATGCTCCAGTGACACAGCCTCACCACTGAAAGGGGAGGAGCTAGCAAGAGCCTGGCCAGTAGCCCTATGGGTGAGCTGCCTGGCAGCCTCTATTCAGTAGATCTTAATAGTTATTAAAGTTGCAATAACAGGAATGGCCCATAACAATTTCTAGAAAATGGTAGGCAGTTTTATCCTGGTTATTGGTAATTAGCATAATAACAACAGATCAGCTTTGCACTATAGAATTCTCCACTGTCAGTACCTTTTTCCAGAATCAGACTGTGCTCTTAGTATTTTGCTACTAAGAAATTCTATCTGCAAGAAATCCAAGCTGCTAGGAGAGGTAACGGCATACTCAATTATAACACGCTGAAGAACTAGGTTAATTGCCATGATCATTAATAATCTCAAAACAAAGAGGCAAAAATAATATCAAAATTCTTACCCCATAGATCTTTACTGTTTTAGTTTAGAAAAAAGATTCCAACAGCTTTCAGAGGTTAGTAATAATGCAAGTACCAGGGCAGGCTGGGGCCATCACAGGCTTAGTTCTAGTCTGATGTCCTTCCTATCATGTCAGTAAGAACAGTCATAAAACACTGTGAATTTCCAAATCCAACAGAGTGTTGGTGTTTAGCGTGTTTTGCTGTAATGGGTAACATCATAGTAGGTGAAACTGGGCAATATATATACAATATATGCTGTCTCTCTCAGCTAACCAGAATACAGAAATGTCAAAAGGATAGTCAACTTCTTGAATTTATATACATGGGATTTTGACATCAGGCATAAGAGTCAGGTCCAGACTCTTCTCTAAGTAGTCTTGCCTGCATTTGGGTGTACATGAGCACACATACACATATAGCATATATGATATACAGTGTACCGTATATAATTCAGATCAAATGGGCTTTTCACTTTTTTATTTTAAAGAGAAAAGAACAAGGGGCTGGGGATTTAGCTCAGCGGCAAAGTGCCTGCCTG
>NW_004955416.1:27282622-27434123 GCF_000276665.1 Chinchilla lanigera
GACAGCCCCTCCAGCATTTGTTATTGGTAGAGTTTTTCATAGCCATTCTTTCTGGGGTGAGGTGGAGCCTCGGTGTTGTTTTAATTTGCATTTCTCAAATGACTAATGATGTTGAACATTTTTAAATGTATTTGTTTGCCATTTGCATTTCTTCACCTAAGAAGTGTGTATTCATCGCAGACGCCCATATTTTCATTGGGTCTTTGAATTTTGGGGGCCTGATTTTTTTAACTTTCAATTGAATAAAAATTCAATGAATTGCACTGAAAGAAAAAGGGAGAGGAAAAAAAGGACAACGCACGGATGGTTTCTATCCCCTCTTGTGGTCAACACCACACCTCTGAGTCTTAGTTTCTTCATCTCTGAGTAGGCAGGGATGGTAATATAAAAAGTAGTTCATTCAATAAATACTTGTCAAACACTTGCTAGGTGCTGGGCATGTGAACCTCACATCCTGAAGGAATGCAGGTGAGTGGGATGTGGGGAAACACCCACCAAAGCGCCCTGTGGGTAGTGGACATGGAGAGGCGACACCTGGCTTCCTTTGAGCACACATTCTTCTGAGTGGAAAGGATGACAGCCTCAAACTCAGCTACAAGCTCAGATTCCCCTGAGAGCTGCAGATTGATATGCGAGTGTGGGGAGTACACGTCAGCAAGGTGGGTTGGGAATGAACTGCAAAGTCCCTGTCCATCTTTGCACTCCGTATTTCTTCTGCAATGAGCTCAGCGAATAGCACATGCCTATTCTGCTAGCTGTGGCCCAGGAACTGCAAGCAAGAGACGCCTGAACGAAGCTTCACTGACATCTTAGAGACCCAGCTGCTCTGGGTAGGTGGTCACCCTGTACAGGGTTGGATATCTTCAGGACACATCTGAGGACAATCATGGACAACTATACTATGTGTCATACATCATTGGAAGGGGCTGAGGGGGTGGCCTGGGGCACAGCCCCTCATCTCACTTAATTTATTTATTTATTTATTTATTTATTTTGGTTTTGGTTTTTCTCCGGTACCGGGAACCGAACTCACGACCTTGCGCTTGCCAGGCAGGCGCTTTTGCCGCTGAACTAAATCCCCAGCCCCTGCCCCTCATCTCACTTAATGTCCCAACACCAGGTTGAGGTATGAATGCAAGAAGGTCCATTTTTGCTTGGTTCTCTATGGGTATAGTAGGCTGAAGTCAGTAAAGGCTCAGGGAATGTGGGCATAGGGCTAAAACAGTCATCAGCTCTGTGAAATGCTGTGTTCTGGGCCTAAGAGATCCCACAGATTGGTCAGCACCAGACCTCTCTGCTATGTTCCCACATGACAAGGATGATCGTCACACAATGAGCTGGTCTCATCTTTCTCTGCTTTACCAGCAATTAGATTAGGATGGGCACATGGCAGGGCTCAATCATTAATTATAAACTAAAAGCAGCACATAAACGTTTACAGCCACATAACAACCTGCTATGATATAGATCCGAAATGCTCCCTGAAAGTCTCATGTGTCTAGAAATGGGGCTTTCCCAAAGGTTACTGGTCATGGTGAGGTTGCTCTACCCACCCATTGATGAGTTCACAGCTGACTGTGCTAGTGGGGGCCGGCGGGGGTGCTGGTCGAAAAAATGGCTCACTGAGGGTGGGGCCTGGGAAGATGTATTCCGGTCTCTGATCTCTCCTCTCTTCATTGTCCTTCTCTTCCTCCTTCCTCAGTCTGTCTGTGATTGTCCCTGTTTTCCAGCTGCCATGGGTTGGGCAGCATTCTTTCAACAGTCCCTCCCATCATGCCATCATTTCTGCCTCAAAACCATGGACTCAACCCTCTGAAACTGAAAGTGAAAATCAACCTATATTGCTTTAACTTGAGGCGTCAGGTATTTTGTCCCAGTGATGGAAAAGTGACTAATACAACCCACCAGCACCCAGGGCACAGGCTACCCCAGTGTGTGTGCATCCTCACCACCTTATGCGCATGAGTGGCTTTGTGGCAGAATAGTCACAAACATGAGCCCATGCCCATGCAGGCTCACAAATGAGGGGCACCTCTGTCCAAATGAGGGAGGCGCACATCCTCCTTCCCACAATGCCCTCACTGTGCACAGCATCCAATAAGTGCATGTAGAGCTGATGCACGCAAACTGATGTCTCATCACTTCAATAGATTTGGAGTCAGGTAATGTCTGCAGAATTTTACACCAGCACAAAAACATCCATAAAGCCATGTTTATTTCTACCCTGGGAAAACAGTCTATAGAATGTTGAAGGTGATTGTAGTGAGAAATTCTGAAGACATGTGGAATGATGGCTACAAAAATGAAATAAGAATTCAGCCTCCCCAGGTGACTGTTTTAGAGAGGATGGTGCTGACTCAGGCGAAAAAGGTGTGGAGAGAAGGTTCCACTCTGTGAAGCTGAGCACAGTGGGTAGAAGTCATAAGCTAACTCTTGTTCCTTCTTCTCTTTAGTCTTTTCCCCCCATCCCACCGATGATCTCAAAGGATTTTCTTCTTCCATATGATGTTGGGTTGTCAATGTCCATAAAAAGTGGTTTTAATTTGGGATTGCAGTGAATATACTGATTCATTTGCAGAGAAAAGGCAAACTCAGAATTTGAGTCTTGCCATCCTGAAACGTGGGCATTTCTTTGTGTTTTCAGTCTTTCTTGAATAACCTTCGGGCAATTTTAGCTCGCATCATGACATCCTCCACTTCGTATCAGCATCATCCAGGGTGTTCTATACCTTTGGCTGATGAAGGAAATGTGCTATGCTTTTTATTTGTTTAGAATTGGTTATCATTTCCATACAGGAAACCCATGAATGACTGTGTTAGCAGAAAACCACCAAGGTAGAGCCCTCTGCATGTGTCCCCACCCTCCCAAGCTCCACCTTGTTTCACTAGGATTCTTACTGCTTGAGTCTGTGGAGGGCCTTTTGCAGTACACCTGGCACTGTGAGGGCTGGAGGACAGGGGGTGATTTGGCAAAAGTGGATCTGAGCTAATGGCTACACTCACACCTCTCCACTTGGCTCAGGGTATCCTGAGGATGGCAAGGAACCCAATCCTCAATTCTGGTTCCAGCACTGCTCTGTGAGACCTTATACACAGCTTACAAGACCAGAACACATCTGAAGTGAATACCAAGTGCTTCTCTTTAGAGGGTCTGCCTGGAAAAGACTGGAGAGCAGAGTGTCACTGGGATCATCGGGTTTACTCTGCTGAAAGGAACTGGGAGATCCAGTGAAAAGGAAAAGATGATGCTGTCTGCTCCTGAGCCTTAAGAATAATTCCTTTTAATGGTGCTGCAGGCCCAAGACTAGAATAGAGTAAAGAACAGCAGTGTGGTGAAAACCACGCAGAGCAGTAAACCCCGAGCTAATAGTCTACGCTGCAGAAGTCAAAGAGGACCTTGGATGGCAAAAGTTATGTATGTGTAAGTGGAGAGCAAGCTTTCATTTTTAGGGGTTTCTACAGACACTCCAAGATGCAAGTATTTGTTTCCTGTGGAGTGCTACAGAGGCAAGCATGCCAGAAGGTCAAGGTCAGTTCTCCCCATTCAGTGCAAACTCTGGAATCTCACGGACTGAGGAGAGGTCATCATTCTTTCCCTTTGTACTTCAGTGATATCTTATGTCTCCCCAGCGATGTCCCTGATTCAGAAGCACTGCCTTTTAACCCCAAGCCGCTCTGCATTTCACCATTATCAGCCTCATCATGTCCATCTGGAAGGGCAACTATGATGGCAGGTATGATGGTATGGCGGCGACCGACAGGGCAAGAGGGAAAGCAAAAATGATGCGCCATCACCATAGCGGATCTGTTTGGCACATTCCCTTAGAGGAAGGAACTTCAAACACTCCTGCTGCCCTCCCTGGGGTAGCCCAGGGCCTTGAAGGTCCTGAGCACATATCCTCATCTCTTCCATTCATGCTCGCTCTTACCCACCAACACAGATTCCACTGCCTGTGACACCAAGGGACACACATCCGAGGTGCAACACAGATGCTATACAGAATGTCCGTCACGGGAGCAGTACTGGGAGAGCAGGAAAAGGAAATGCTACACAGCGAGGGCCTCCTGCTCACAAAGCAGGGAGGCCCCAGGAAAGAAGAGAGAACTGTTTTCGGTGCTCCTCCTTACTTGCATCCTCATTAACTCAATATTATTGTCCTCACTTCACAGATGAAGGAATGCAGGTAAAAAGAGGACGAGAAGCTTGCTCAATGTCCAATACACAGCCCAAGCCTCTGAGGATGAACTCTGCACCCATGGCCAAAGAAGAGAGGATTTTGTTATGGTTTGTGTCTAGATGTCTCCAAAGCCCTTAGGGCTTTTTCAGAGGTAGCTGAATCTAGACTGCATGATGCTGGGATTAAGGATGTGTGATCAGTAAATTCACTGATCGCTTTGGCACCGCCCTAATCCCAGCAGTTTAGGTGGAGCATAAAAGGGGCAGAAAGATGCTATTAAGATTTGTTGCTTTTGCTGTCTTCCGCTACCAAGAACTGTTCTCTGTCAAGGCAGCCTGCCCTGGAGCCAGCTGATTATAGATTGAAACCTCCACAAACTATGAGTTAAATAAGCCTTTCCTCTCTTAACTTGTGGGTGTTGGATATTTTTGTTTTAGCAACAAGAGAAAAGTAATTAAGACAGACTTGTACCTGTTAGTCACGCAGAAGTGGGATTAAGCGAGGATGGTCGCAGACAGGAAAGCCAAGGAATACTGTGACCTGCACGTATCCACCACGTGTGCTTGAAGTCAGCAGCATACTTTCTATGAGGTCAGAGGTTTAAGGGCAGAGGCCACTAGAGAGACACAAGCTCTGCTCTTGGGATACGGGGCTTGCCAGAAAGCCAGCACACACACAGCTGCAGTGGAAGCCAGCAGCTTTCCTAGGCCCCTCTGGAAGGAATCTGTACTCTCTGGGAAGCTGCCTCTGGGGCACTCTGAGCCCCTTGACCTTCAGGAAGGGTTTCAGAGTTGGTCTCCTTCTTGGACATCTAGTTGGCCCATCCGAAGCACAGGTCTGAGACATTAACAGTATCAGCCTCATCCTCCAACCATCCTACAATCACCCAGAACTCAGAGGTCAAGGGTGGGAAAGAGCTTGGGGGACAGTTTCACAAGCCCCTGAAATAGCAAAGTCTGTCATGCTCAAGTCTCTTATATAAAATGATACAGTATGTGCAAAGACCTCATGGACTTCCTCTCCCATACACTTTAGATCATCTCTAGATGCCTTGTAACACCCAGTACAACATACACACTAGGAAAATAGTTGTTATATGGAGTCTGCTCCTATTCAGTACAGTTTTTTTTTCCAAATATATTTTTTACCTGAGACACACCCAGAACCATGAGATATTAAGTGGGCAAAAGTCAGTATGGCAGTGGGTACTCTGAAGTTCTTTATGATATCACTGCCTTCCCTTTCTTGGTAACTTAAACTTTTGTACATCAGAAACATTGTTGGGCATGGTGGCCCAAACCTGTAATCCCAGAACTTGGGAGGCTGACGCAGGAGGATCACCATGAGTTAGAAGTCAGCCTGAGATACATAATGTGAGATACATACAAGAGTTCAAGGCCAGGCTGCACTACATAGTGGAACCCTGTCTCAAAAACAAAAACAAACAAACCGGAAATATTATTAGAAGGCGGCTGCTGCTCAGGTTAATAACGCCTTTTGTAGTTGAGAAGGGGACTTTCACAGCCCCTCTATTGGAACCTGTGTGGAAATCCACACTCAGAGAGAAACAGCCTGTCCGATGCCTCCCAGAGAGTGCGTTCCCCTGGGAACCCAGGGCTTCCCGAGTTGTGGTCTGAAGTCAATTTTCTGGTCAATCTCAAAGGTTCTTTCTTTATTCAATTCAGCCACAGAAGGTGGAGAAGTGACGTCTAATTGGGATCATTCAAATTCCCTCTGCAGGCTTCAAGATAAAACATGGTTGCATTTTGATAAAGCTCAGAGCCCTCATCTAAAGATACCTTTTGGAAGAAGAACCATGGGTCCTGTGTGTCCACGGGCTCTGCATCTTTGGAATCAACCAAATATGGGTAAACAATATTTGACAATTAAAAAAACCACACTGTACCTGTGCTGAAAATGCACAGATGTTTTACTCCCTAAATGGCACAGTATTAACAGTTATTTACATATCATTTACATTGTATTAGGTATTATGAGTCACTAGAGCCGACTGAAAGCGAACAGGAGGATTGTGCAGTTGTGTGCAAATACTACATTTTATTAAGGGACCTGAGTACATGTGGGTTTTGGTAATAAAGACACATCCTGGGACTAGTCCCTGCAGGTATCAAGGGGCAGCTTTACTTACTTAAAAGAAGCACTTCAGGTAAACTGCCTTTATACCTGCTTTTTCCCTCTCAAAGAAACTAGAGGACAGTGAGTTTCCCTTCATTCTGTTTTTTCTTTTTAACCACTGGCATCCCTTAAGTAGGTCAGATTATTTTCAATTCCACTAGATTTAGTAACTTCCAGGCCTTAGAAGCTTAGATTTAACAAGCTTTCCACTGACAAACAATAGCAACTGTTCAATTTCTCTGGGAGGGATTTTCCTTAGCCAATAGAAAGGGCCTGGCTTGAGGCACTCATTAATTTATTCAGTAGCTAAAAATAAGTGCAAAGTAGAAATTCAAAGGATACCAAAGGCATAAGAGGACAACTGAATCCCCCTCCCAACTAGCTTCCAAAGGCCCCTGCTGGCCCCTCCAAGGTAATCCCTGCCGTCAGTTCCTCCAGGGCAGCCTTTAATGGGCACTGGAAACCATTCCCCAGCATTTCCTCTCCCCTTCAAAGGCCAATGCAGAGGAGGGGATTAGCTGACCGCAGGAGGGCATGCAGCTAAAAGAGAACCTGCTGCTTCCCAAAGTTCAAAGACCCCTCCTGGACATCAAAGGGCACACGATGCTCCAGGCAGCAGAAATCCTAAGGACAGGCTGCTTCCTGCTCCTAATGACCATTACCCCCTTCCTTTCCCTAAAACCACACATCAGGAGGGGTTTTACGACCCAATTATCTGGACTCTGCCTTTTCCATCCTGCCATGGGGCTGAAGAGAAGACGGATGGGGACAGGAGTATGTATTCCTCCATCCTCCTTCCCAGATGAAGAGTTCATCGCAGGTCAGTGAGTGGCCTCAGCCCCTGCTGCACCCCCACAACCCCGCAATTACCCCAGCGCCTTTGCCCATCCCCTTCGTACATCCACAGTTCCTTCCTACTTTAAGGCCCAGTTTGCAGGTCACTTCCTGCCCTGGCCCTCAGTGTTGAAGAGAGATTCCTCCAGCTTGAACTTGGAACCACCGAAGTTCCTCCCTCTCTCTCAAGGTCTCGCAGAGCCACACTGAAGGCAGGATTTGTCTTTCTTTACACTTCAACAGCCCCACATAAGGAAGGGGTGATAAACATTTGTAAACTGATACAACTTGTGCATGAACCAAATCAAAACAGCCTGACCATACCTAAGAAATTCTCTTTAAAGTTTTATCCCTTAGGTAGCTGGGTGTGCCTGAGTGTGCCATCTCAGCATAGAATCCAGTTAAGCTAATTCTCCCAAGTACATAACAAATCAAAAGCAAGCAGCCACCACTTCTACCAGAAACAGTGCCAATGGGGACTCCGGCATCCATTTGAGGCTCTAAGGCAGTTTACGTGCTGCTTAATGAACTTAAAACTAGGAAGAAAGAACAAAATGTGAAGGTGAACCCTAGAATCTGAAGACCAGGGAGAACCTAGCTCACTTTTTCTAAGGTCCTGGCTTGCAAATGTGTCTATATAGAATCTTCTAGAAAGTTCTAGAAAACACTGGTGCTTGGCTTCCCCTAGCAGAAGTTCTCATTTCTTGGGTATGTGATGTGACTTAGTCATTTGGATTTTTAAAGGCTCCCAGGTGAGTCTAGTGTCTATCAAAGTTTGACAGCCACTACTACAGTATAGGCCAATAGTGCTCAAACTTCAGCACAGGTTAGAATTCCTGGTGTATATGTGTGTGTAGGACAGTTGTGAAAACTCAGGTTCCTGGGCCTCACCATAGCTTCCAATTAAGGTAGTATTGGATGTGTAGCATGGGGGAAGGGTGAAGAGTCCCACTTCTATTAATTTCTCAGTCGATGTTGAAGCTGCTGGTGAGTTGGACTGTTCCCCAAAGACCTATGTATTAATATCCTGGCACTAGTGAGAGGTCACTGGGGGTGTGCCCTTGGCAGGAGGCATTCTGGGACCCCAGCTCATTCCTCTACTCCACTCACCTTCCTAGCTAGCATGAGGTGAGCAGCTTGTACCACCTTATATGCTTGCCATGACGAGCTAATGGCTGCATAGGCCCAAAAGCAATGGGGCCAGTCATGAACTGAAACCATGTAGCAAAATAAACCTTTCCTTGTATAAGTTGATCACCTCGGGCATTTGTTACAGTAACAGAAAGGTAGCACAGCTGCCAAACGCACTCTGAGAGCCATAATTAATGAGCTGTTCTTAGCACTAGTAAGCACTCTGGGTAGGTTACCAGGATGGGAAGCTGAAAACTTCCAGGAATCCTCACACACAAGTACAGTACCCAGGGTCTACTGCAGACCAGGATCACTGGGGAGGGGCTAGGAATCCGTTTGTTTATTTGTTACTTTGTGTGATGCTGCAGATTGAGCCCAAGGACTTCACACTGAACTATATTCCCAGCCGCCCCTTTTTAAAAATTTTTATTTTTTATTTTGAGACATGATCTTGCTAAGTCACCTAGACTGGGCTCAAACTTGCAATCCTCCTGACTCAGCTTCCCGGAGAGCTGAGGTTACAGGGGTATGCCAACCTACCTGGCTCAGGCACCTCCATTTTACAGGCCTCCCAAATGAGCCTAGTATTCCACCAGGGCTAAAGACATTTCCTCGAGAAAGAAACTCTCTGTTAATACTCTAGGGAGGGACAGCATCACAGACCTCTTCCATCTGGAGCTGACATCTACCTCCATGTAGCTTCCAGGCACAGCCCCTGCCTACCTTCGTGGGGAGCCCTAATCAAGCTCATCTTCATGATGTGAAATAACTCAAATATCTGGGGTCTTTCTCAGATCCCCACTTAACCTTCTCAACTTTTCCCACAAAGTCCAGGGAGAAGTCTAAACTGACACCAACAGCAAAAATTACCACCAAGATTTCAGCAAGGCAACACAAGATTTAGGACAATTACTTTTAGTTAGTCAAAGACAAAATTTGACTTTTATTTCTGCCCAGAGTTTCAAATTTTGGGTGAAACCAGAGAAGGCACTGGTGGTAGGAGATTCTGGGCAAACTCAAAATAAAAGGTCCAAATATTTTATCTACACATCCAACCTTGCTGGGGAACATTCTAAGAACAAAGTTCAGGAACAGTCAACACACTACTGCTAAATTACTAAAATACACTCATTGGTTGATCGACGAGAGGGCCACATTGAAGAAACGTGTCGTTATGAGATTTCACAGCTGTGAAAAGACAATAGTGTATTTACACACACTAAGATGGCTACACATCACTAGAGGCTACAATTTTATGAAACCACTGTAACACACATTTGGTGTTGACCAATGATGGATATTTCATCATGTGGTACAGGACTACAGGAGCCTGAAGACCCCTCTCTGAACCACCCTGGATATCACATAGAGTTAAGGGTTTGTTTTGGAAATATCCATGCAGCTGGGTCGCTTTCTGCTATCCTTAAAGAACAATTTTTATCTTTAAAAAAATCTCCACTTCCCTTAGCATAAATTACAGCTTCTTGCAGTAATCACTACTGCTTAACTGACATTCAATTTATGGGATAAAAATATATTCTTCTGGCCAACTTAATGATTGTGTACACAACTTGTCCTCAAACCCTCTTTGAATTTTGGCTCAAAGCAACTATCGTGTTCCGGGGATGGAATGTGGTTTCAAGTAATGCCAAGTCTTGCATAAGTGATAATTGATATTTTTACTAGTGGCAACTTTGTAGTTGATAATGGGTTATTAAAACAGGAAAAGAGGCCTTACCCACAAAATCTCATCTGAGATACAAGGGTGTTCCACACAAAAGGCCTCACAGTGTCAAGAAAGGATGGCTCTGGCACGTCCTCTATCTTCCAGAATGCACCACACCAAGGAGGAAGTGGTGGAGAAGAGATGCCCCTGATTCCAGCACCTCCCTGCCTGAGGACTCCCCCTCCTTCTCCAGTCATAGGCAACCCAGCCCCCGCAGGACTCACTTCACTTTTGGAGTGAAATGAAACAGAAACAGCAAGAATACTAAGATGTCCCTTTTCCTATTCCTTTTCCAAAGGAATTTTGATATTAGCATTTAAATGTTTGCTTTCAATTTGTGTCTACAGAAGAGTCAGTACTAAATATGGTGACCCAACAGAGCAGAAAGGAGTCAGCCTGAAACAAGAGCTGTCAAAGGAACAGCCTTATCATTGGCCACCCCTCTCCCTACCACAAGGCCAGAAGACTGTCCTCTTCCTGGAAGGATGTCAGTGAGACTTCACTGACTTGAGGGCAGGTGGAAGGATCACGTACCTACACAGTTCCCCCACCCTCCAGTTTTGAAATCTTTAAGAGAATCCTAATTCTCCAGGAAAATAAAACCAGTACTTCATAATGCATAAAGGAAACAAGAACTGAGCAGCAGCTGACTTGGTGAAGGAATATGTGGGGGTACAATGGAGACTGTGACTTTGGGAGTGAACTTCTGTGGCTTGGTTATGTTTCCCCTTTGGCCTTTTTCATCCCTTGGCCCTCAGCCCTGGGATGCCACCAGCTTTCTATCACATCAGTTTTGATTCCAGCTCAAGGGTCACATCTTTGTCTATGTGAATGGCGCCTCCAGAGAGTACGACCTGGCAGCTGAACATGTAGCTTGGGAAGATTTCCTTCGTCATCCTCCAGCTCCAAAACAGATTCATTCTCTGCAATGTCACAGACACATAAACAAAATGCTTATTTTTGGCAGCCAAGGTCTTTCTTTTTAAGAGCACAAGAAATTAAGAAAATGATTAGCCCATCAGCACAAACAGGACAAGAGAACTGTTATATGTTGCAGACATAAATAGACTATGGCCTGACCTGAGATTCACCTTCCAAACACTGATGCCTGGACCATGAGGTCAAACTAAGCCATCTGACCCACAAAAATGTGGACCTTCTTGGCTTTTACACTGTAATTTCTTTATGAGTCAACTTATGTGTCTTCGTTGCTTTTCTGTTGCTGTAACAGAATACCAGAGACTGGATAACTTATAAAGAATAGAAGCTTATTCTGGCTGACAGTGTGAGAAGTCCAAAGTACAGAGACCATATCTTGTTGGCTTATGGTGAGGGCTTCACGCTGCTGCAACTCGTGATGGAAAGCAGAAGTGGGTAGGTGCAGAAGAGAGAAAAGGGGGTAAAACGCTGCAGTAGCTAGCCCATTCCCGTGAGGAAGGCATTATCCCACTCAGGAGGGCGCCACTCCTCAACCTACACACCTTTTAGTAGCCTCTACCTCCCAACACTGGTACACTGAATAATTAAGCCACAATATAAGTATTGGTGGGGACAGCTATATTACCTCATAATGAGCATTTTTTGTGAGCTGCTGCAATGGCTAGTCATGCCCTGGGGGCATTGGGCTCATCTTCTTGCTCCCTACATCTCCTGGTCTGTGTCCTTTGGATCCAGACAGGGCCCAAACTCATGGACACATGTGTAAACTACAAATGACCACCTCCAGTTAGGAGGAAGAGAAATTTCAAACCTCAAAGAACGCCATGAGTAAAGGTTCCCAATATCAAATCATCCCAATCCCATTGTGACAAAGGAGAGAGTTCCTCAGAAGAGCCGAACACACCCCAAAACACCACCTCCACCTCCAATCTTCAGGTGTCTCTTCTCTTCGGTTATAGGGAAAAGTCAAGAAAACTTTAGGCAACAAACCAGGACCCATTACAACTCAGGCTCCTTCCAAAATGAAGTAAGTGCCGCTGCGTAAAGATGAGGACGCTCCGCATTTTGCCTGGTTCCAAAAGCATGGGTTATGGTTTGGATCTAAAATGTCACCCTCTACTCTCACATGCTCGGAGGCAGGACTTCGGAAAGGTGATTCGATCTTAAGAGTGTTAACTTCATCACTGAATTAATCCACTGGTGAGATCATAATTTGACAGCTTTACTAGAGTGTGTGGGGCCTAGTGGAAGCAGTGTGCTTGGGCTTGTGACCTTGAGGACTATGTGTGGTCCTCGACCCTTTTTTCTCTGGTTCTGTCCTCGCTTTCTGCTTCCCACCTGCCATGAGGTGAGCAACTTTGGTCTACCATGCTCTTCAACCTGGATATTTCGACCTCATCACAGGGAAAAGCAATGGAGCCAGCAGACCATGGACTGAAACCACCAGTTCTCAAACAAGGCTGCATGTTATACTCATCAGACAAGTTAAAAAACAGATTCCTAAATTCCACATGTAGACAGCACAGTTTAAGTTAGATGGGGTGTGGCCTAGACATTTGGACTTCTAAAAAGATCCATAAGGCATGATCTCTCCTTTTTTTATTTTTAAACTTTCCCTTTTGAAATGATTACATATTTACATAAAGTTGAAAAAAATCCAAGTCTGTTCACCACATCCTTCCCCCAGCCTTCTGCAGTGCCAACACCTTGTATTACTACAGTAAAGTCCCACACTGAGCATTTTGAAACCAGTGCAATGCTCAGAGCTTGTTTTCAGTTTTCTAGTTGCACATGCACTCATTTCTGTGTTTGTGTGCAGCTCTATGCAATTTTATCACACACAGCTTTGTGTAGCCACCACCATGATAAAAACTCTTAACTGTACCATCAACACAAGACTACTCTTTATAGGCCCACCAACCTTATACCACCCACCTATACCTTAAGTCCTTGGTCACCACCAATCTATTCTCCATTTCACTATGCTATTTCACAATTCTCACATAAATGGAACCATGCACTACATGTTCTTCCTAGAGAATTACTGAATAATTATTCTTAAGTATAATTTCCTTGGGTTTTTCCAAGTTACTATGTCCATAACTTGTTCATTTTTATTGCCAGGTAGTATTCCATGATATGCATGCAGAATGGTTTAACTGCTCTGGCGCAGACATTAGCTTCAAGTTTGGGGCTATCACAAAGGAAGTTGCTAGAAATACTCATGTGTAACTTTCTAGATGAAAATACATTTTCAGATTTTCAGTTCTCTGGCGTATATGCACAGCGTGTAGGTGCTGGGTTGTACAGTGAGTTTGGGTTTTAAAAGGAACCGCCAAACTGTATTCCAGACAGGCTGCACCATTTTATATTTCCACCAGCAATGTACAAATGACACCGCTTTCTATATTCAGGCCAGCAATTGACATTGCCACCATTTCTTAAATTTTATCTCTTCCGATAGGAGTGTAGTGATACCTCACTGTGGATTTAATTTGCATTTCCGTAAGGGCTAATGCTGCTGAGTATTTTTTATGTGCTTATTTGCCACCAGTGAACTCTCTCCAAGGAAATGCTTGTGTGTTTGATCATTTCCGAAGTAGGAAGTTTTTGAATTTTGGGAGGTCTTTTAGATGCAAGAACGTTATCAAATGTATGATCTGCAAATACTCTGCAATTTGTCTTTCTGCATCATTAACAGTGAAGGTTTTTAATTTTGATTAGTTCTAATTTAACAACTTGTGCTTTATGGATTACATATTGGCACCTGGTATAAGAATGCTTTACCTAGCCAGGGTTCCAAAGATTTCCTATGCTTTGTTTTCTAGAAGTTTAATAGTTTTCAGATTTATACTTAAGTTCATAACCTGATTTAAGTTTTGGAAAATTATGAAGTTGAGGGTTTTTTTCTTAGCCTCTGGACATCCAGATTGTCCCAGGAATTTCTAATGGAAAGGCCATCGCCGAATAATTTGCATTAATCTGCTTTTGTACCTCTGTCAAAAATTACTTGGACACATTTGTGTGAATCTAGTTCTGGGTTCTCTTTTATGTCCCATTGAGTATATTGTAGCTACAGACTCAGTTTTAATATCAGCAAGAGTGATCTGTCCTGTTTTATTCTCCATTTTTTCAAATGGCTTTAGTTATTCTAGGGCAATGGCGATGAACCCACGGCACACATGCTGCAGCAGGCTGTTTATACCACTGAAAGTTCTAGAAGGTTCACCATCACTGTTTCAGGGTCTTTTCCTTCCCTTCAAATTTTGGGAATAAGCACATTTATGTCTGCTAAAACCTTTGCTGACATTCTGAGAGAACTGCATTAAACCTGTAGCTCAAGTTAGGGAGAACTGACACGTTTACTATGTAAGTCTTTAAGAATACGATACACATCTCCAAGTATTCAAGCCTTCCTTGATTTATTTTGATTTGCTTCATACAGAGCCCACATACGTTTTATTAGGTTTATACTATTTTTTTCTTGGTAACTTAGAAAGTGTTTTTTTACTATTAAGGACACTATTAGTCATAGTTGTTTTGTGAATATGGTTTAGGAGGGTAACGACCTTCCCTTATATAAGTAAACTCTACATTTTTTTAAGAATAGATATCAATGGATTGACAAATGATTTTTCTACATCTACTAATGTAGATTTTGCTCCATTAGCCTGTTGATATGCAATACTTTATTAACTGATATTTGAACACTGAACCAGCCTGGAATATCTAAAATAAATCCCAATCAGTCATGGTTTAGTATTGTATGTACATAAATAATTAGACTCAACTTGCTCAAATTTTATTGAGGAATTTTCCTAAGAGATATTGGGCTGTGATTTTCTTTTATGTGCTGTCTTGGTCTAGTTTTGATATCAAATAGTGACCACAAAATTCATAAAGTGAACTGGACAGTGTTTCTTTTCTATTTTCCAGAAGAGATTACGTAAAACAGGTGTTATTTTCTGCACATTTGGCAAAATTCTCCAGTGAAATCATCTTGGCCTGGAGATTTTGGGGGGAGCTTTTATTTTTTCAAGTTTTAATTTTTTAAACTTATATATGAAAACAGAAAAGTGTAAATATTTGTGGATTAGTATTAATGTTTTGATGTATATACCTTGTGTAATGTTTAAATCAGGTCCAACATATCTCCTTAAATTACAAATCTAATCTCTTGAACAGACATAGGCCTATCCATTATCTACTTCACCTGGCCTGAGTTTTGTTAGTTTGTAGTTTGCAAGGAAATTAGTTCATTTATTCTTATTTGTTCAGCTTATGAATATAAAGTTGTTGTCCCTTATTACCTTCTAATGTCTGCAGGATCTCCATTTCATTCTCAGTATTACCAATGTCTCTTCTCCTTTTATTAATCTTAGATGAGCATGGTACCCATCTCTACTGCTAGGTCATAACTACAATGTACAAGGAAGCAGCAATTCCGCTGAGCCCTATGGCAGGCAGGAAGCATCTTTCCCAAACAGATGTGTCAATGAGCACCCAGTGAGGAAGGTTGCCCAACAGTAACAAGTTCATTTAGTCTCTAGCTCATAGTTGTCCATATTTCCCATTAGAAGTGCTGAGGGTTTTGCACAAACAGAAACCTCGGAGAAATTTACATTACATGTGTCTGCACGATCCTTGGCTGACTTCTGGAATTGCCCTTTCTAAGGGCTCACAAATTATGTCTGATGAGTCATTCTGGAATCTCTCTTTAAAACGACATTAATAGCGTAAGTCTAGAATGTATGCCATTTGTCTCATTTCTCTCTTGCAAGATGCCTCTGACCTATTTTCAGTCTTTAGCACGCATTGCTCCTACACAATTATCAACATGGTTTGGCACTCTCATTTAAAACAAGTTCTTTCAGTTTCATGTATGAAAGCCTGACTCAGGTGGGGAAAACTGGCTGACCAGTTCTCTGGAGGTCCAGTTCCAAGGTATACTGCACAATCTTGGATTGAATAAAAATCAGTAAGACTTACTAGGAAGTTGAAGTCACAATGACATACCTGGCTGTAAAGGCAAGCTCTATAAAGCACTAGGCCAGTGGTGGCAAATCTATGGCACATGAGCCAAAACAGGTTGTTTGTATCATTGAAAGCTCTAAAAGCTTTGCCATCACTGTTCTATGCTTTAAATTACAGAAGGCAGCACCACTCAGGGTCTGGTTCCTTAAAGGACAATTTCCCCTCCATGCTCACGTGGGGTATCTCTATAACCTTTTGCAAATCCCCAAGTTTGAAAATATGATCCCTTCAGGGGGCTCCTTAGCTTGCTTCCTACTTTGTTTTTTTTTTTTTTTTCGTTTTTCTCCGGTACCAGGAACCAAACTCACGACCTTGTGCTTGCCAGGCAGGCGCTTTGCCGCTGAGCTAAATCCCCAGCCCGCTTCCTACTTTGGTAAGCACTCCCTTGGCTTTCTTTCCTGAACCTCTTTTACAAGGAAATGGATTATATAATTACCCTGTAGGATTTACTACATATGCAAGGCCCACTAACCACTAAAAGCAGATAGTCACTAGACTCAACCCCCAAGGGGCAGACCGGCTTCTCTGGACACATGATTGAATTCATGCTGCAGCCGGAAGTGGACAGGGTCCTGGACGCTACAGCTCATCTAAATCCCAAATAGTGCTTTCCACCTGGCATTTGGAGGCTGCCCTGGTCTTCTAGACCATAAGTAATAATATGCCAAATGTGGGAAGAGAAAATGATGCTTTATGACAACACAAGAACCTGACCTGCCAACTCCTGAACTTCAGCAAACATGAGCAGTCACAGGACCCACGCTTCACATATGGGTCACCGGCAACAAGAACAGAAAGGCGCCACCTCTAGGACGAGCACCCCTGCTTAGCCTTCAGCTTCTTCCTTCAAACCAAACATAACATCAAAGGGGAGAGGAGCAGGACAGCAAGGTGTGCATTTCACAGCCTTGGGCCAAAGTCCTGCTGTCCACCTTTTGGCAATGTCAAAGGCCACAGCTTTGGGGTCTTTGAGGGCCTGTGTGAGATTTCTGTTCAGTGTTGCAGACAGAACTCTGCTTCCTACCACCTTCTGTAGGTCCGGATGACCAATTTGTTCTCAATATGTTTACCAAGAAGCTATTTACCAGGCTTTAGGTTGCACTGGTTAAGTGTTTAGACCAGAGTCAGGTCTGTCTGACAGGGAGGGTCAAGGGCAACTGTCCTGACCATTTACAAGGATACCTGGTGTCCAAACTGCAGGGGAAGAAAAACGCAACCTGAAGCAAACCTTGAAGGTCAGCTGAAGACCCTCAGGACCCGATGGCATCACATGGGTAAAGATAAGGGACCAGAGAAGAGATTCCCAAAACCAGGGCACGAAAGATCTTCTAAAATATCCAACACGAAAAAAAGAATGAAAAAAAGGAGCTTTCCTCTTTAACTCCACCTAGCTGCAATCACACACTGCATCATACCATTTCCATCAATGGCAGACCACGTTTATTATGGTGGTCCCATAAGATTATGATGGAACTGAAAAACTCCTACTGCCCCACAATGTCACAGCCATTCTAACTCCATGGTGCAACACCTTGCTCATGCGTTTGTCATGCTGATGGTGTGAACAAGCCTGCTCTGCTGCCCCTTGTACAGAAGGATAGCACAACTGTGTATAGGTCGTGGTACTTTATAATGATGACTATGTTACTACTCATTTATGTACGTACATTACACTTGTTACTCTGAGTATATTTCTTCCACTTATGAAAGAGTATTTACGGTAGAACAGTATGCTGTGCTGCTGAAGTGCTTAAGCCATTTGCCCTGGAGGATCTGAGTTCCTGCATTTCTAACAGGTTCCCATAGGACACTGAAGTTGGCAGTGCTTGGTCTCTGCCACACTGTGAAGTGTGAGGCAGCAGATGAAGTTTTACGGTGTTTCTCCAATCTGTACAGCCCTGAGTATGGGCTTCCTCATTCTTCTTTGCCAGATTCTTAGCGAGGCATGGGATATGGGAGTTTGAGGGGATGATGGTCAATGAGAAAGTTCAGTGGGGAGAGAGGGAAGAGAGGGGCTTCAAGGAGCTTGTTCTGCTGAGTGAGCCCAGGTCTCTGTGACCGGACAGCTGGCAGGAAGTTGACTGTCTTTTTCTTTGTAGCAACTGTTCCTGCAGCTGGGGCACAATTTCTGTCACCCCTTTGGTGATCATACAGCACATAACACCAAGATGAATGGCACTTACTCCAGATGCTCCCCATTCCCCGACCCCAGACCCTCTGATACCACTAGCCGCTGGTTCATTAGGCACCACTTAGTTATGTCTGTGTTTCTATCGGGAGGGAACAATGTAGCTAAGGTTTCTCTCTCCAGAAACCAACCTACATGTGACTGAGCCATCAGCAGGAGCCTGGTTGTTCGGTCCCCTCAGTGAGTCTACAGCTGGCCCACGGGAGGGATCCTACAGCATGTGCCGTGTCCTCAGTGTGGGAATAGTGTGATCAAGTCTGACTTCCAAAGATCACTGCAGTCTCTGCCTTGTCATCTTCTAACAATCCACCCACTTGCACGCGGGGCAAAGCATGGCCAAGGTGCAGACACAAACTCAGGCTCCCCAGGCCACACATCCTAGGATCACAGGGCCCTGCTTCTCATAATAGTTACCAGCATCACCCTTTCACCCAGGACTGTGAAAGTCCCAAGACTGAAAACTACCCACCCCACCTTCTTTTCATTCTGTCTTGCTCTTGATGCTCATCCTAAGTAAGAGTCAGAGAATCAAGAGGCTTGTCTGATACAAGCCCCTTCTCAGCACTGCAGAAGTATGGCCATGTTCTGCAAGACAATGTCTTTCTAATGCTTCCTGTGACATGCTACAAAAATTATAACCTCTGTCACTTCATGTCCACCTATTTGTTGATATTTGTCCAGATGATATCTGTCCTATCCCAGATCCACAGGCAGGTCTCTGGCACTCACTACATTCTCAAATGACATAGCAGCACATGATTTTAGTCCTCTTGCAGACCTCTGGGCCCTCTGGCTGGTACTTTCCATCAATACCGTCTGGCCAAACCACCACTTGCACGTAAAATGTGAACACGCTCTGTGACCTCCAATAGACAAGGTGGAGGAGGGCCCTTCCCAGATGTGCCGTGTACCAGGCCGGTGACAAGGTCCCTAGGTCTCAGCACATGCAAATGTCCTTAGGTGTTTGGTTTTAAATTTCCGTCAGCAGTAGACATGAGATGCACAAAGATTTCAGGCATGAAACCACTCACTTTGGAGAAAGGAGCAAACCCTCTACAGGGAGATAGGTGTCATAATCACACCCCCGCCGCCCTACATGGGACTTGTAAAACTGTAGCCACGAGAGCAGAAATTGACTTTCCGAGTAACGCGCGGACACGGTCACCAGGAAAGTCATATGGCAAGGGCTGGGCTCTGACCCAGGTTCCGCTCACGTGTGCAAAGGAACCTGATGTAGCCTGAGGCTCCGGCCAGAGTCGGCACTTGGTCACTGAAAGCCAAGGGAAGGGAGCCTCATCACCCGCGAAATGATGCCGAGATGATTCTGGACGTCCCATCCAGCTCCGTGAACCACGAGCAAAGCCACTCAGTTGAAGCTGCCAGAAGCTCTGGCAATCTCACAAGAAAATTGGATCTCATCTAACTCCTGGCAGAGCCTGTAATGTAAGGAAGTTCTAAGGGGATTTTAGAATCCGATCCTCCTGCCAAACTCAACTTTCCGAATCCTGTCTCCTCACACACCGTCTTGGCTGAAACAGATTCAGACAAGACAATCCACCTGATAATTAAACACGCAGCATTCCTGGGGCAGAGACAAGCAGAGCACGGCTTTTGCAACCATCCTGCATACAGTAATGACACTCCGGGGCACAGGGAGTCTCGGGCTGCTGGATTTCCCATCGTGGCTGCACTGTACAGAGCGCAGGTGGGATCGCAGCTCCTGCTTGCTGATGAGCTTCTAATGGCTTTCTATTTGTTGCGTTCCCTTCCCTTCTAGCCAGGCATCAGGCCTGGCCTGGACAGACTAGGAAAGGCCATGGTCACGGTCCCCTTAAGGACAGGGGCTCCGCGTTTTCCAGACAACTGGAAGAAGTATTCTCTCCCTGCAGGAGTTCATGTGAAGGATAGGACTCCAGAGGAAAATACCGCACCCTCTTCACCGCCGTGTGATTGCTGCATGACAAGGCATCGCTGAGATGGCAGGAAAGCCATTCTGACAGGACCAGCTGTAACAAAGCTGCTCTGATTGCTTGCACAACTCCAATTCGAAATCCCCCCTGAGGAAAGAACGGCGGGGGAATTTGGCATATATCTGCGTGGGAGAAGGGGAGGAAGGGAAAAGGGGAAATCAGCCTAGGCTGTGGCCATCTTGAGAGGCCTCCAAAGTCACAAGCTATTCCAGCTCAGCTGGGCCACCACGAAGTTCAGGGCAGGTCAGTTAATGCGAAAAACCTTGTAATTCTCGGCAGTGAAATGTGAGAAATAGATAAGGGCGTTAAAAAAGGGAACGCGGCCTGCATGTTCTGCACTCCTCTGGAGCTTGGTAAGAGAGATGCGTCCAGCAGATGATCACGCACCCACTTTGATGCGGGCGCCAGGCGCAGAGGAAATCGTCCTCAGGAATCACTCCAGGGCCCTCCGTGGGAAACCTGAGAACCACTGGATGTAGCTACCACCATGATTACCCTTCAGTCCGGAAGAAAAGGCCTCCCAGAGGTCACAGAAGCTGACTGAGAACTGTGAGAAAAGCTCAGGGAGCCCACGGCGGGGACTGGCCCTTCCTGGGGAGAGTCACCCCTTTTCCTCTTCCTTTAGGAAGACCAACGCCCCTGTGAACCCAGCTGCCCTAATTCCAGCTACAGCAAAAGCATGTTCCCTCTTCCCCCAAGATTTCTAAACAGTTATGACATTTCCAGAAATTCTGTCTCTCTGTGCCTTCCTTATAAGGCCAGCCCATGTCTGATGCCTGCGCTCTGCCTACAGGGTAGAGTATCCAGGCCAGACGCTTGGGCAGGAGCCGCCGCTGCCCAGTCTGCTGGTGGCCACCTGCCTTCCCAGCTCTGCCGTGTCCTCCCTGCTCCCCTGCACTGGGGTGGATGGCTTGTTCTTCACACAGATCACACAGCCACAGACAGCATTTCCACGCTTCACACATCTGGATTACGGCTTGCCTTCCTTCCTGCTCTGGGACTGAGACAGTTCCTTTCCATTTGGACTGTATCCACTCGTTGTAAGAAGACCCTCCCCCCAGGGCTCCTCCTCCTCCTGCTCCAGACAGCACCAGCCCTGCCCAGGAGCCACGGCTCTCGGGAACCGACCCTGCACATTCTGAACTGCATGCCAGCAGCATATCCCCGGCATGTGGTCATCGGGACACCCTCCCTGATGCCCACAGCCCTCACCTCACCTTTACACAGGGCTGCCCCTGGCTGGAAGCATGCACAGTGGCTGGACCCAGTTTTGACAGGTGTCTTCACTGCAGAATACCACGCTTCCCATGTCACCGGCCCAGTTCTCTGGGCCCCCTGATTACATCAGGGCACTTGTGGCATCCCCAGCTCTGCTCCGTCTCTGCACTCCTCCCAGGCAGTGCTGGCCAGGTCAGTGCTTCCAAAACTGGACAGCTCCAGGGGGCTACAGGACACTGTGCAAATCTGAAAACCCACGTGTGCACCACGTGTGACTGCGAGCGTGTCCTCCTACAATGATTTGTGAGTCTGTAGGTGCAGAGGCGTGGACGAGCTGGACAAACCCAGCCCCTTCTCAATGACTTGCATCTCAAAGCCACTGCTGTGTTGCCTTCCCTGGTGCCCTCACATGCTCATTATCTCAACCCTCTCCAGGGGTGCCTCAGCTGTCCCTCTGCCCCTTCCATTGCCAGGTCTCTACGGGTCCCATCCTTCCTCACTCTGTGGGTACCCGCACTGAGGCCCCCAGGGAGGTGTCAGATGAGAGGACAACGACAGGACTAAGCCTTTCCTGAACATGACTGGTGGGTGGAGCGCTCAGAAGAGACAGCAGGGGCCAGAGGGCAGCACAATTTTCAGCACCACTGTGACCTAATACAGAGAGATGCCTGGGAGGATGGGCGTGTGGGAGCAAGGGACAGAAGGGAGAAGGTGGCTGAAGCAGGGATGGAGCCCCTGGGATGTCATGCCTATGTGTTGTCACCTGGGATGCAGGTGACCTCCTGGAGAGCCTCTCTAAGCTTCTCCCCAGAGCCAGCAGGCTGATCCATCTAGGTGAAGCATTGCCACCACATTTCTAAACGTCCCACATGATCCTCTTGTGGGCCACTGCTCAGAGGTCATCTAAGGTAAGTGGCAAACCTCTGCAGAGGGAGGATTATTTGGAGGCCATAGGCTGAGCCCATTGGCCAGAGGAGACATACATTCCGAACTGGAGAGAGAATAGTTCTTTGACCTGAGAAAAGGCATAGGGATGCCCAGAAGAAAGCCAGAGAGAAGAGGCTGGGAGAAGCTCCGAGCAAGGATAGAGGAAGAGGCTGACCTCAGGAGTGGCATTTTCCTGTCTAGAAGACTTTCCCCAAGCCCACTGGGTTGAGGGGTCCCAGGATTTGGGCTGGTTCTCAAAGCAGACACGTCTCTAGGCCTGATCTGGCGCAGACTTCTCTCATAGGGCCTCCTAAGCTCCACAGAGCGGACACGTTTTCTACAGACTGAAATTTTTTTGCTCCTATTGGCAAACATACATCCTTTCTTTCACTGTGGATAATGGACTCCCTCCTCTCCCTGTCAGTCCATCTGGAATGCCTTGTCTTTAGATGCTGCCCTTCCCTGCTTGAGAAGCATGCTGTGTATACAGGGTGCGAGGTTTCCTCTAGCTCAGAGGGACTAGGTGAGCATCGACTCTCTGCTCTCCTGGCTGCTAACCAGTGAGTTCTTACCCACTACGGGCCCTTCTGGGGCCACATCAGATCCCACTATCCTCAAAACAGAAGGTGTCCTCAGTTCCACAGGGCTACCTGCTTTCTGTCTTTTACACTGTAACTTCCAAACTATAAAATATATCTGTATACGGACATAGAATATATTCTATTATATGTGACACTCCAAATTGGAGAATATAATCATATACACATATTCTAAAATTACAACACATGTCCTAGACCCAGTCATTTTAGCATCACACCGAAGTCACTAGAACTCCTTCCTTGATCCAGAAAGGCATCTTGACTTTGCTTTTCCTTGTGAGCGGTCAGCAGACCTGAGCCTCTGTTTCTCATTGGGGACGGTCTCCAGACACCAATCTGGGTGGAGCCTAGGAAGTTTGGGCCTGCTTGACAGAAACAAAACGCTTGCCTCTAGCTTTCCCTCTTTTTCTCTGAAACCAAATTTTGATCAGCGCTATGGACACTGACCTCCTGCACAAGGCACCCTGTCTGGTTTCCTGAGGGGAAAAAGCCCAAGGAATGGTGGTCCAGGTGGGCTCTTCCTCTCAAGGAACTGCTCCATTACATGGATTCCACTCTGAAAAATAGCATTTGCAGTGCAAGAGGCTCAGCATTGCCGTCTTCTATATCTCACCCTATCACTCTCCAATGGTCCCTGCAGGATGAAAAGAGGCAAAAGAGGACATAGGCAAAGCACGTCTGTTGTAAGGTAAGGGTCTCATGTGATCAATACAAGACAGGGGGGTGGTCACCTTTCTTCCCTTCACAGGGAACCTAAAGGCAACACAGAACTGCAAGCAAGGGCAGCCTGTCATAGCCAAGCGGCCAACGGGTCACGGACACTCATTAAAACCTCCAAGTGCTCTCAGCCTGGCGATGCTCAGAGTCAGCTCAGGTCCCAAGCAGCAGCACAGACTGCCCCTCCCAGGTCTCATCAACGGGGCCCTGCAGCCAGGCCTGCGTCTTCTCTGGCCTCCTCTGTCAGGGCAGAACTTCAGAAAGCTGTGAGGCTCATCTGTGATATTTTAGCACCTTTTGATGACACATTCACTCTCTGGGCCACTGGGAAGCAGCCGTGCCAAGGCACTGTTTCCCTGAAACAGAAGGTACCTTGGTTTTTGGATATCCATGAAGCTGTCTGCTTTATTACCTATCTGCTGTAATCCGGATTCTCCTTTTAACGTGCCTATTTTGCGTCGGTATTATACAAGTCATCACAAATCATGTTATGCAAAGACTGTAAATATTTTTAAAAAGCTAGTTTCCTAACCTACAACATAAAAGGTAAGTAATACCTACCTCATAGGACTGGTTCGGTAGTGTAATGGATGCACAAAATCTAACACATCACCTGCCACATAGGAGGTGCTCAATAAATCAGAGATCTGATTTGACTTAAACACCATCAGTACATTATTAATTCATGCTCAAAGCGGCATGACTGGTATATAACCACGGTAGGAATTTTTAATTTCATTTATAACTAGAATGTATTGGATTGTAAATTGGATTAGAGCCTGTTTATACTATCAAATAATTTGTTTCAATTATTGAAAATAAACTCATAAAAAGAAACACTACCAAGAGAAGAGGAGGGTAAGTATAATTGCAGGATGTAGATGACTTAATTGCTGAAGATGAACCTTACTTTAGCTTTATGGTTTCTGACAGCTGAGGCAGAAAGAAAACCACGTTAATTTATGGGGCTTCCTGTTTGATAAACAGAATGAGGAACTCACATTGAAAGAGAATCTTCTCCCTGACATTCAGATCTGAAGGCAGGTGCTGGCAGGGAACCCGACAGCACAGCCACACCTCCACGGCCCGGGGGCAGAGGACCTCACCCTGCCAGGAGGATGTCTCATTGGTGGTGATGGTGAAGGACCAGCAGGTCAGCCACCTGGGGATTTTCTTAACACAGTTAAATTGCTCCTCTCTATTTCAAAACACGGATCAGCTTTCAGGTTTTGTATTTTTGAAGCAGCTTGGTGCTTGGCTTTGCTAAGTGTCAAGGTCTTGGTCTATTGAAGCAGTCCACATGATATTGCCAGCTTCCCTGAGCTGGGGTGACCGGAGAGGCCCGTAGATGGGGAAGATATGGCTTTATGCTGGGGGGATGCGCTTTCTCAGCACTGGAGACTAATGCGACACAACACACTTCCCTGGGAAAATCATAACCACCCAATAAGGGGGAGGCCTGAGTGCTGGCAGGATTTACTGCCTTTG
This sequence comes from Chinchilla lanigera, assembly GCF_000276665.1. Taxonomy (NCBI): domain Eukaryota; kingdom Metazoa; phylum Chordata; class Mammalia; order Rodentia; family Chinchillidae; genus Chinchilla; species Chinchilla lanigera. The sequence goes on from NW_004955416.1 coordinate 27,307,708, forward strand.
ATTAACAAGAAGGTGTTTGTTTTGTAGGTAATTAGAGTCTAGTGGCAAGCTATAAAGATTCCTCCAAGAAATTTTGAGCAGACTATAGCTAAAGGTACTATTGTACGACTGAATCTAACCATTCATCTTTGCAGACCTCCTGTGCTAACAAGCCAGGGTTTGGTTTAGTACAGTCCAACAGGTCATCAAGGGAAAAATGGCCCTCTGTGCTCTTAAAGATCCAAAGAGAAAAGACCGCCACACTGTGTGCTCGCAAGTGCGTGCAAACAGCTCTCAGGCATACACCATGATGCTGAACGCTGCTGGGGAACATCACAATTCGCGAGACTGTAGCTCAAACCATCTTATTTAAATTTACACTTCAAATACCCATCACAACCTGGATGCTGGCATTCTTAAAACTGCACTCTTAAAACTGTCAGGTAGGTGATTTCTGGGTACCATGGTCTTCTGATAGCCAGAAGATACCTGTCACGGCCATTTTAACAGCTCAGAGATGTTAGTATAAATGTGATGGCACTGAATTTAAAAACAGGAGGACAAAGTGTTTCCAGCAATATTTAAAAAGTAACGTCATGATGCAATGCTGGTGGAGAGACAGCTACTCACCTTGCTTTGATAGCCCCTAGGTCAACAAGATGCCCTCATGCTATGCACACGGCACCCACACAGCAGCATTTTCACTCTCTTGATGCACATCATGGGACCCAAGTCCAAAAGAAGCCACTACAAACCCCTCTACGCAGTGAAAAAATTAAAATGGGACCAGATAAATAAAATACAAAGTAAAACCACAGATACGGTTAATGCTAGAGGAAAACAATTGCGTTCATACTGCTTTTTGTACATTGGCTTTGCTCTCACAAAAGCTAAACTTAACAGTTAAGGCCCCAGACATCTTCCTGTGTAGGTCATTAGAAAAATTATGAACACCCCCCCACACTAGATACTTGCACTTAATTATGTTTTATACAGTCCAATATAAATTTTCTTATTGTTTTGCATGCTCGGGCTCAATTTAGATTTTTTAAGTTAAAAAATTACACAGTCACATCACAGTCTTCCTTCAGAGAAACATAAAACAGACATTCTCTCCAGGAGAAAGTGTAAACCTTTGGAGAGTCAGCTGGCTTTCTGCCCCTTGAGGCTTCCTGCAGGTGATTGCAACTTCAGGCCAGCCGCTAACCCCTCCGACCCTCTGTTTCCTCCTTTGAAAAAAAGGAAGCTGGCGCAAATTCTCCCTCAGACATCTTTAGGTTCTAAGGTCCTAGGGTCCTTCTGTCTAAAAAGGAAGGATTTGCATATGCAATGGTAGTGGCTGTTTATTGTTTAAAACTAAAACACTTCAAGTCTATATGCAGAAGTTTGACTATGTTTGAAACTGGCTGCAAAGAAAACAAAATCAACAGTCTAAAGATAAATCCTCTAATTATGATGATGTACTCAGAGTGTATCAAATATCATGCTGACCCAAGAACACAAACACAACAAAATAAGACACTCGGAAAAACCTCTTCCCCTTACTGTGCTGGCTTTAAGAATAAACATGAACTTCAAATTAACATTTCAACACTCAAAGCCAGCCTGCTCAGTAATCTCCTGGGCTCACTGCAGGCTGAGCGGACTGGCTTACTGGCCTTGGCCCGAAAGCAGAAGCAGCCAAAGCACAGAGCAGCGCTGTTACAGAACTTTCAGAACTGAAGCGAGAAATGCGTGTTCAGGGAGGAATTTAAAGAAGCAGAACAATAGGTTCCGATACTTACTTGTGGCCCAGCTCATGGGCGATGGTAAAGGCCAAATTGAGACCATTGTCTTCGGCAAGCACACATTTCCTCTTAGCACTGCACACACCTCCTAAGTAAGCAATTCCTGCAGCAGAGACACAAAACACATCCTCTTCAGAATGTGGGAGGCCCTGACCTCCTGCGCAAGTCCTCCTGGTCTGCATCACACACGATCGCGAGAAGGGCAAGCAGGGACGCTGGTGCTCACGGGGCTGGAGCTGCAAGTGTGGAGCTCACCCGAGACTGGTGTGCACATGATACTGCCATGTTCCCCGAAGAACAGCAGTAACCATACACATCCATCCAGCACTTGAGACATGTCAGAAGCACCTGCTGAATGCTTTACACACATCACCTAATTTAACCCTCATTACTCAGGATGAGGGAAACTGAGATTCACAGGAAAGGTAACTTCCCCAAGCTCAGCTGGGTCGGCTAGATCCCAGTGCCCCCTCGGCACCCAGCACTGGCAGGGCTGAGGCCAGCAAAGAAAAGTGCCCCATGTGCCAGGTTTAAGGAGGCTCTTCACCTTAGAGGCTGACCCTATATCTGCATACTCCCTAAGGAGGAGAACTTCCTTAAATTTTCTACCCTGAGCTGGCACTATAAGGGTGGATGCTGCTCTCAGAAGCTCTCAGGGTATGAGCTTGGGTCCTGGCTGGGGACCACCGAGAGCAGCCCTGGGAGGGCTGTGCAGCATGCTCTGAATGCTTCCCTAGTCCTCCACAGAGACAGCGGCCTGGAGCCAGGGAAGGAGAACAAGGGGAGAGTGAGGGCCTTCAAAGTCACCGGTGACACACAGACCAGCCTACTCATGCCCACACATGCTTGTGCCTGCAGCCTTCACCTGAGACAGGAAGACCAGGCACACAGCAGGAGGAAGAGACGCGGTGCAGGGAGGGTGTGCGCCAGAGGCTGCACACAGGGGACTGGAGGCACTGGACTGGTGGGCAGAGGCAGCCAAGGCTGGAGGAGGAATGGGCGTTTTCTAGGGCAGAAAGTGCTTCTTCCAGAGGAAGGTATGTCAACAAGGCATCTGAGGAATGCCAGGCAAGGTGGGGGGAGCCTCCACTGGCCCCGTGTCCTAAAGCTGCGTCTCCAGAGCACTCCATTGCTCACGCAGCTCTTTATACTTTTTTTGTTTCTGCACTCAGGACAGACATCCTTCACCACGCCAGTACCCCAGGAAACTGCCCTCTGCCCTCTCCTGCTATTGGGGTCTACCCTTCTGTGAGCCTCCCTCAGTAATTCCTGTGAGACAGATGATCCAGCAGGTATCGGGCAGCTAGAGAAGGAGGCTTGGTGGCCTTTCCTGTGAAGTCCCACCAGATGTAGCTCTGCTGGCGGCTAACCCCAGCTGGACGCTGTCCACCAGCTCCATACCATGGATGAGCCATGGCCACCAAGGAAGGAGAGGATGTCCTGCAATGCAGGCACTGCCAACCCGCCAAGCTGCACATGCCCTTCGACTAACTTTCAGGGTATGTTTTGGAAGGAAAGGAATTGATAAAGAGTTGGGGAGAACAGTAGGGAGGAAGTATTATAAAGGACCTTTCTTCCCTGCTCCCAAAGACCTACATCAATATCTTCTTGGTTGATATCAAATCCAACGAATCCCCCACGCATGAAGCCAGCCCCCAGTACTGCTTCTCTATAATGGCCACCTGCTACAGGTGGTCATTCTTATCTTCATTCAGGGGAGCGACGGCAGGAGGACGCCATCTGAGTGAGCTCACATGGCTGGCTCTGGAGGTTTGGTGCTACAGCTATGAGCAGGCAACTTGGCTTGCAGTTTGCACACCACACACTGAGCCCAGTTAACACAGGTCTATTTTTATTTGGGAACACGTAGCGTGGTTGGCCAAGAAGAAGAAATAAAAAAGAAGAGGAAGTGGAAGGGGACGAGGAAGAGGAAAAACAGGAAGAAGAAGAAGGATGAGGAAGAGGAAGAAGCAGCAGCAGTAGCAAACAAAGAATGAAAAAAAAGAAATCAAATCTTTCTGGGCTTCAAGACACTTTTTTGGCAGGTGGATACCATAACCCACCAACACAAACCACTGGGAGGAACAAAATGACAATGAGAAAGGACACAGTTTGACTTCTCAGCACCTGAAAGGTGATTATCCTGGTTTTGTTCAAACATGCCTTGTGGATTACTACTGAAAGTCCACCAGTGAGTAGGTGGACCACTGGTACATGGCATACACACACACACATATACACTCCCGCACACACACTCAAACACACACCTATGGTGCCTCCCCAGCCCAGATCGCAGCCTCTCTGGGTCAGCGAATCAATTAGAAGCAATCAGATGAGCATGCTCTGGAGAAGCTGCACAGAGAGGAGGGGAGGGAGACACAGTAAGGCCGGATGTGCTGATCGAGCTGCCCCGAGCATGCCTGTCCTGCGCTCTGCTGCTGAACCAGCAGACACTAAATGCCACACAAACACTTCCACAGCCTGGCAGCTCTCCGCACCAAAGCTGGAAGACCTGACTTTCCATTCTGATTAGGTGGCACGCAGTGCTAGGAACCAGCGGTCTTCCGATAATTGCCATTTTAATTTGTCCAAGGTGTAGATGACTTTTTAAACCAGAAAACAGAGTTTACTTACAGAAATTGCCCTTGCACAAATGGTTCCTGCTTTTTAACAACTGATTACAATGGTGACCAGCCTGCTTATAAAACCAAGCAAGAGAAACTACATAAAAGAAAATGGCCCCTGACAACAGAGCTCAAGAACAGTGTGAGTTTATGAGCACTGGTGTGGAAACACTTAGAATGTGCAAAACAAAGTCTAGAGAAAATCCCAGGTTGTTGTAAAAGTCAGAGCTACAGGGGAAATAAATGGCAATCAAGGCACGGAGCTTCAGCGGAAAACAAAGCCCACCAGTAGTGAATGTTTCATGGGAATAAACAGCAGTCTAGCGAGGAGGGAGTCGTCAAGGCTTAGTCAACAGGGCAGTGCTACTGGGACATAGCGGAGCCTTTAAGAGCTGGGGGTCTAGTGGCAGGAAAGTAGGTCATGGGGATGTGGCCTTGAAGGGTTCTGGGGGGCTGTGGTTGTTTCCTCTTCCTTTCTTGTTAACTCCCTAGCTGTGCAGCAAGCAGTCAGCTCTGCTATACATTCCCCACCACTGCCATTTGGCACCTGTACTAGAAGCCTAAATACATAATGCATCCACCTGACCAGGGACTGGAAGCTCTAACATCACAAGGCAAAATAAACCTTTTCTTCTTATAAGTTGTTATTTGTTATAGTGACGGAAAGCTGACAAATACACATGCTGAAGCAACCAAGCTGAAAAAAGCCACCAAATCCCACACCAGCACTTGTGAAGAAATGAGGAGAATCTAGTTTTTTCTATATTGATTTACTACAAAAGGCTGCAATACAAGTTCTGCCAAGGTCAGTGCTAATGCTAGAGAGTCTCAGACCCTTCCAATACACTGCACAATGGTGCTTCCTACGGCTTTAGGCTTCTGTGATTTAAAAGTGTTTCAAGACATTAATTCCATATGTTGGCATTGCTCCTGGGACAAAGAGGAAGCAGAAAGTCAAGTGGCATTTATTGGCTGTGATTTACTGTAGGCAAGACTGCCTGTTCCTCCTTAATGGCACTACAGGTCTCATGTTACAGATGGGGAAACTGAGGCTCGGTAGCCAGTTATGTGATGAATCAGCACCCAAATGATGATAAAAACACAGGGCTCTCCTCCAACACCCAGACTCCTCCACACAAACCTGGTGCCTCCCTCACCAGAGCTTGGTTACCAACAACAATTAGTAACTGTTGAGGATTTAGAAGACGTCCATAAATCTTCATGCTTGCTTATGTGAAACAGAGTGAATGTTTTAGGTATTAGTCCAAATGTTTTTAAGCCTATAAATCAGCAGATTAGAAGATAGATATATAATATCAACAGTAGTTACTCCTAGGATGTAGAGAATGAATTAGAGATATTTCTAATTTTCTTCTTTTATTATGAAGTCAAATTAATTATATTAGGCTGAAGTTTAGCACAGTTAATATGCATGTTGCTAAGAAAATTACTGTTGATGATATTCCATCTATCCAAGGTGGTATGTCACAGTCATGGAAGTGGGAGACCAAAGCCAAAGGAAAAAGCCCTCTGGATTGTCGCTGTCAGTGTGCACAGCAAGCAGCTGGTGACATAGGAAGTTTATGGTCAACAAACGCATAACTGAATTGTGCTTGTGTCCTAAGGAGTGGTTCCCCTGTACTGCATCTCTGGCACCAATGAGGGAAGCAAAACACACTTTCTGGAATCTAAAACACAGAGGGCAGACATAAAGGGCCACGGTGGGTTGCTCTGACACCTGGGAAGCATATCTCATTCATCCAGAGAAGGGGATAGCGTCCACCAGAGCTCCCAACTTGCCTTCCCAGCCTTAGCAACTGGACACAGGCCCTCTCTCTTCTCCTTTCTCTCTTCCTCTGAAGGAGCACAATTTCAGAGGAGAGATCAGATAAGGACACTTAATTATTTTTTTTTTCAGTAGAAAACTGCACAGTGTAAGCTTTAAATTCATAAACTCCCAGCTCACCATTTGATCCTCTTTAGATTTAAGGAATAAACATCACCCAACTGTATAAACTTGAACTTATCCAATAAATCACTCTGTGTAACAATTTGCAGCTGTTGGCTTTGTTGCCCAGTACTCAGACATGCACAGGATCTGTCCACAGTTAAGTAAGATGGTCAAGTTTCTCCTGTCCACTGTTCAAGGTTCCAGCACCGCCAAGGTTATCACAGGACACCACACTCTCAATGACAAGAGGTGAATTCGCATGTATGCACTTAGCGATGCTATGATTGTTGAGGCTGGCTCACTGGCTAATGCATGAACAAGTGGTAGGTACAACGCGAATGTGCAAGTTGCATTTAAGGGCAAATATCTTAGAGTCTAGTGTGTGACAAACGAAAAATACCTAGAGCCAATCCTTGCTACTCTCTGTAGGTAGGTTATATATGCATGTATAACATGTAAATTTACACATACATATATTTGTGTGTGTGTGTATATGTGTGTGTGCGTGTGCACACGGGAGTACCTAGCACATTGCTGGGGACTGAACTCATGTTGGTAGGTGGAGTCTAAAAAATTGCCATGACCACTGAATTATTGAATGTTGAGCCATTGCTCCCAGGGAAAATACAGAGTTAGGTTCCCAAGAGCCTCCATTTACATTTTTGTCAACCAATCTGCATAAGTATTTCTGTTTCAGGGTAACTTATTCAATAAGGCATTGATTCATAGCATTGAGCTCCGAGCTAACAATGGGGAATTTATCCTTCGGCTTCCCTTCCTCCACAAGGCGCATCACAGCAGCCCTGCACTTAGAACACTTCCACAGCACTTCAGCACAATGTCCAGGCCATTTTCAACAGTGAAATCACCAAGAAAAAACACAAAAATGCGAAGAACGTGGCGCTAAATCCACTGTGAAAAGGCGCTTGTTTATAATAGGAGAGTTGAAACAGGAAGGCAGAGCGTGGCCTTGTTCAACCTCAGCTGGGAATGTGCCTGTCTGGTGACTCAAATTTTTCACCACTCTGCACATGGCCATGAATGACTGCCAAAACACTCTGAGGACTGATTTTGGAGTTGGAAGCACAGTTTAGCAAGTAGGCAAAAACAAGTGCGGTGTGCAGATCGACTGCACACTTCAATCCCGTGTCCTATTAGCAGGCAAAATAAGGTCCTTATCACCAGTTGCAATAAGAAAGTCAGTTCTGAGTGCCACTTCTCTTTCCTAACCCTGTGCTACCTAAATTATTTAACTCAGGTTCACTTTCCTCTGCAGGCTGTTTTTGGTTTTCTGTTTTGTTTTATTTCTTCTCTTTGAGACAAGGTCTCACTCTGTAATTCAGGCTGGTCTTAAACTCACTATGTAGCCCACACCAGCCTAGAACTCACAGCAATCCTCCTGCTTCAGCCTCCCGAGCGCTGGCATGCACCACCCCACCCCCAGCTCTCCTCTGCAGTTTTGCTTCCATGTTCGCTGAGGTAAGTCACAGGCTCCCGAGGGTTCTGAAGGACAGGCACAGCCCCGAACATATCAGGAAAGTGTCTGTAGAGAGGCTTGGCAAGGTGGCAGGGGAGGTGACCAGGCTGACCGGGCTGCTGTGCCTGGAAGTGAGACGCTCTGCACTCCAGACCTGCCTGTCCGCGGCTTTCAGTCCCAAGTCAGCACCCAAGTCTGGAAGCAGAGCTGGATGACCTCTCGCTGACCTCACCGCGCCTTAGCAGTCTCCACTCGTAGGTAATCCATTTCCTTCTTTCCTTCTGGGCTGCCTAGGCCCAGTCACAATGGGAGGAAGGTGAATGAACCAAGGTCTTTATCGCTACACGAAGCACAGAGCAGGGAGCTATGGCCTCAGGGAGAGATGCCGGCCCCCTCCCAAACAGAAGCATTGTAGAAATTGCCACAGCCATTCCAGATGCCTATGCCTAACACCCAGCAACTGAGGGAACATCGAGGAGCTGAAATATTCAGCAGCTCACTCGAGGTTTAATGAAGTAGTACATGAGCCAAAGGCAGTTTTTCAAAGTCTGATCACAAAAAGATGCGCAATCACAACTGTGAAGCTCCATACAACTTAGAGTAATCCATACAACTTAGAGCATCCTCCTGGCATACAGACAGGCATCTAGACAGGTGAGACAGAACTGAGAGTCCTGCCGGAAGTAAACCGTCACATCAACCATCAGTAGATTTTTTTTTTTCTCTTTTTGAGACAGGGTCTCGCTATGCAGTTCAGGCTGGCCTTGCACTCACTTTGTAGCCTAGGCTGGCCTCGAACTTGCAATGATACTCCTGCCTCAGCCTCCCGAGTGCTGGGATTACAGGTGTGTGCTACCATGCCCGGCTCATCAGTAGATTTTTGACAAGAGTGGCAAAGCCATTCAATGGGGCAACAAGAGTCTTTTCAACAAAGGGCACTGGGACAACTAGATATCTACATGCAAAGGAAGAAGGTGAACCCCTATACTCCATACCACATGTAAAACTGAAGGCAAAATTAACTGAACACCTAAATGTAAACCCTGAAACTGTAGAACTTTTAGAGGAAAACAAAGAAGTTTCTGACTTAGAGCAGGCAAAACCAGATAACATGAAAAGCTTAAGTCAGTGGGGAAAAAAGCCCAACTTCCTGCCACTGGAGAAATATCTGGGTAAGGGTGTCACCTTCATTCCAACTGCCACACCAAGCAAAGAATGTGCTGGCACATTCTCTAAGGAAGCAGCCCAGTTTCCCCTCTGCACTGTGGCTTTCTGCTAAGCAGGTGCCACCTAGCAGCTGTAGCAGCTCAGGTTAACTCGGTTAGATGGTTTCTGCGTTCCAGTGTCACCTAAGCTGCTGCTGTGTGTAAGCGTTCTTAGTTACAAGCCAGAGTAAGGACAGACAACCATCCTGGGCCTCACTCTTTGACCAGGGCTATCAATAAGGTCCCACCTTAGGACACAAATGCCCTCAGCCTGGGTTTCCCAGGCGCATCCAGGAACCTGGGCTTTGGGAGGAGATGCTGTCCCAGAGGAGGGAATCATGAGGCAAGTCCCCATACGAGACTTGAAGGTCTCTGTGCTGGGGCAGGGGCTCCTATAAGTCCAGATTGTTGATGAAGTAAGTGAGTTAGGTATAAAGAGAAAAGTAGGGGGCTGGGGATTTAGCTCAGCGGCATAGTGCCTGCCTGGCAAGCGCAAGGTCGTGAGTTCGATTCCCGGTACTGGAAAAAAAAAAAAAAAAAAAAAAAAGAGAAGAGAAGAGTAAATTTCTCATAGGATTTACAAGCTGGAAGCAAAAACGGTTTATCCCAACAGTGTGCTATATTCTGTAGAAATCCAAACAGACTAGGAGAGGGAGAGGAAAGAGAAATAAATAACTGTTGATATTCAACAGGCCACGACCAACCTGAGCCAAGTACACGGAGATGTCATGCAGATTTCCCACCCTCCAGATAAGATGGCACTTGTGTCCAGAGGAAACATCAGATGGGAGAGGATCTCTGGGAAACCAATGTCACACTACTCAAATGACCAATATGACTGACTCCCCTTAAAGAACCCCATTGAGGCCCCAGTGCTTGTGGAATAGGCTCTGCCTGGTGCCCAGCAGAAATTGCCCCAGCGGGTTCACCTTGGGTCATTGGAAGAGCCTTGATAGTCTCTCACTGTGACAAACACTTCATCAAGTATTTCCTGACTGCCTTACAGGATGGGCCTCCAGCCAGGCACAGATTCTAAGCTGAGCAACACCAGCACAAGCCCCAGGGGAAATCACCTCAAGAACATCACCAGTAAAAAGGCAAGGAGGAAAGGGGGAGAGGTGAGAAGAGATGTTCTCAGCCGAGCCTGAGAGTTTGAAGGCTCTAAAACACAACTGCTTCAGTGTCCTCAGTGCAGATGTGACCTCTCTGAAGAGCAGACAAATGGTAAAGAAGCTCCACACGGACTGCCACACTGCTCATATTCCTGTTCTTTCCTTTGGTCACCTGTCATAGCAGAGCTGCCTCTCAGAGCATTCATGCTCACTTCTGTTCACTTGCAAACATTCCTAAGAGTCCAGGACCACAGGTAGCTCCTGGGGGGGGAGCACTATTTGCAGGAAGCACCATTGGTGCAGCAGGTACTATGACCCTGTGAGTCCCACTTCACATGACTTCTGAGCCCCTTTCATGTGAAAGCATCAACACCTGCCTTCTCACACTTCCCATTCAGGAAAGGCAGACGCCTATACTAGACATCTTTCTGTTTCTAGAACAAAATACCTAACATGTGGAACTTAAAGAAGGATAAGTTTATTTTATCTCATGGTTTCTGAGGGTTCAGTCCATGGTCAGCTGGCTCCAAGGTGCAAATACCTTGAAGAAAGGGCCCTGGCAAGGGCCAGGAAAAGGGCCAAGGAAAACTGTTCAATCCTAGGGGCCAGGAAGCAGAGAAAGAGATACGGAGCCAGGAATAAGAAAGCACCAGGTGAGCCACCTCCCCCAACCAAGCCTCACATCCTAACAGTATTTTCAGCTGTGAACTCATCCATGGGTGAATCCACTGATGAGTCAGAAACCCCATAATCCAATCGCTCTCATAAACTCCTACTTCTGAACATATGAGACTTTGGAGGATATTTTAGGTCCAAACTCTAACACTACCTACCAAGCCTCTCCATGTCTATGCCTCAGCACAGGGCATCCTCCCCTGCATACACACGTGCAGGCTTCTGTGTGTGCACATGAGTATCCACGTGTGCCACGTTCCTGAGCAGAAACTACAGGATGATGGTCATATGAGCTATAAATATGACACGGATGTCCACCCTGCTATACCAGCAGACCCTAGTGAATTTTGAAGGCTTTAATAGTTCATATTCTCTAGTCAGTTGCATAGTTCAGCATTTATTTTGGCCAGTAATTTTAAAATAAATTTTGCTAGCCCTACTTCAACAATCTTAAGATGCCTCTACCTTCTCTCACTGTAAATGTTCCCCACTCACTGGTAGGTTAGGATATAATCCGCCTATGGGAAGTTGAAATTGTGAAGCTGTTAAGGCTGGAAAGAAGAGTGATGCACTTTGCCTAAAAATGTCTCCAGCATGTGGAGAATGAGACATCTAAGTGTGCCACAGGGCCAGATCTCCCCACAGGGACCTAACATGTTCCCTGGGCAGAGTCAAATATACCTAGAAGGAGGAGCACATTCCCGATCCAGTCTTCCCAAGGCCTATGAACTATGTAAAGTATATGCCTTGAATCATGAACTCTCTGAACATTTCTATGTGAATTAACCTTAGAGCAGTAGTAGGCAGAGACAAGGGGGAGGGTCGCCAAACTGCAATGACATGGACTGGGGATATAGCTCAGCGGCACAAGCGCCTACCTGGCAACCACAAGGTTCTAAGTTTGATTCTTGGTACCAAAAAAACAAAAAACAACAACAGCAACAGCAACAACAAAATACTGTAATGACAGCCCAAGCCAGGAGGAGGCAAAGTGGTTGAGGACTGGTGTGAATTTCAATCATGTCCAGTGATGGGTGGAAGTGTGTTTCCTGAATTCTAGATGTTGGGCTCTAACAAACCATGTGGCTGTATTTCAACATAGTGACTTTTAGGAGATAATTAAGGTTAGATACAGTCCTAAAAGTGGGATCCTAATAAGTCTAGTGTCCTTATAAGAGGAAGAGATACCTGAGAGTGCATGTGCCCTCCTGTATCTCCAAGTAAACACAAGAGGCCATGTGAAGTCACAGCGAGAAGGTGGCCATTGACAAGCCAGGAAAGAGAGCCCTCACCATAAACCAACCCTACCAGCACCTTGGTCTCGGACTTTCCAGCCTCCAGAACTGTGAGAAATAAATGTCTGTTGCGTAAGCCATCCAGTCCGGTATTTTGGTAGGCATCCCTCACAGACTAACAGACCCCGAGTGTAACCTGGGTGCAAATGGAAGTGCCCTGTGCCCCCGCCCCCTGCCTACAAAGAAGACGGACAAGAGAAGCGGCCATCAGAACTCACCAGCTTTCATTTGTTAATTCATTGCACAACACCACTGCCACCTGCCCCCCTGAGAGACCAGGCTCGATATTTGGAACATGACGGAATAACAAGAAATCGATCCGGAAAGGTGCACAAGCCTCATGTTGCACTAGCTGCAGACACTTGGTAGAGAATGAATGCTATGGTTGAGTGACAGCGATGATCGCGCGTATTTAAAATCATGTAACACCTCAACCATTAGCTGCATCTGGAGGCACAGAAGCGACATGCTTCAGTCATGTGGCACATGCGTTACAGCCAGGGTCCCTATAAAGGAAGCAGGGACACAGTGTTGTGCCAAAGTAGCCCAACTCATTCACATCATCTTGCGTTTCCATTCGCAGTGGACTCCTTGGCATCTCCCAGCCTCTGTGTAATGTTCTAAAAAGACTCGTAAATACGGCCTAGGAGGGAAGAATGAGGCAATTTCAAAAGACTCATGTAAAAGTAACATAGTGCTAGGTCTGAAGCACTGGAGGCTTAAAGCCTTCTCCACATCGCCAGCGAATTCCAAAGGACGTCCGGGAAAGGCAGCATGGCCCTGGTGAGAGACCAGAGGGCACAGCACTGCAGCAGCAATCTGGGTCTGCTTGGGAACGCATGAGTCTCCCCAGGCCCCAGTAAGCCTGCAGAATGGAAGCTCTACTGCTGGTTCTGCTTAGGGAATGTCAGGAAAGCAGAGCAGCAGGGGGCATTCCGGATGTGCAGGGCGCAGTGCACTCTGCTGGGAGACGCACTATCTGTTCTCACCTCAGCCCATTCGGAAATTACCAATGCATGGAGCCGGGAGACACCAGGGAGCAATCACTCTGAAAGTCTGCGGAGTGTTTACTTGTGACTGGGACAGAGGTCCAGGGAGCGGGTGTGTGCACGGCAGACAGGAGCTACTAGCTGATCTGGGAGGTGGTCACAAGGGTGTTTGCCTTGTAATGACTTATCAAGTGATCAAAAAGTCAGGACATAGTTACCCTGGAGAGACTGGAAACCAGAAGGGATGTAAAAGAGTCTTCCACTGAGCACTGGAATTGTCTTATTTCTTGACCTGAGTTCTCAGTTTGCAAACATTCACTGAGTAGTATGCTTAGATATACTTCTCCTTGTATGAGTTATACTTCAATTAAAATTTAAAACAATGAAACAGATGCACACATACACGTGAAATGGAAGGAGATGATGGCACTGGTTTAACTATATGGAAGTGGTCAACATAACTGGATAATTTAGATGGGAAGAATATGTCTTAAGTGTACATTCAAGTGGCATAGGCTGAGGAAGATGTAGTGGCATACATCGGCCATCGTCCACTTCCACCTGTGTCACCTGGCCACATCTGCATTGCTTATACATCCTGGACCATATGAACTGTTTCTGTAATCCACCTTCACTGTCTTCCAAGGCCTGTGCTCCTTCTCTCCAATCACTGTATTTCTAAAGGATGAGTACAAGACAAGGGCATGCACAGAAATATTTGCCTGATTAGCAAAGAAAAAGTAAAGCTTGTTTAGAATAATTAAGAAATCCTATTTCTTGCTCAGTGCTTATCCCAGAAAAGCCATTCTCTTGGGGATGAAATGCGGAATTCAGGTAAACCTTGAGACTAGTATAAATGCTTCCGATCTGTGCACTGGCCGAGAGATCGAGGGATCTCTCAGTGACGTGCTCTTAAGCTATGCACAAAAGCTCAGGTGAGCCCCACAGCAGTTCACAGTTCCAGCTTCTAAGCACAAGTTCATAAATCACCTCCTAAGGAGGGACTGTAGCTCCTTAATTAAACGTGGGAGGCTACAGCTGCCATGTGGGCAGGGACTCAACATTCATGAGCTACAGTCAGTCTACCATGACAAGCCTTCCCCTCTGAGAGCCCAGGGCAGGCCCTCATACAATCCCAGCCTATGCTGAAAGGAAGCAAAAATGATGACTATCCATTAAAAAGAAAAGAAAGTTAGCCTCTTAGAAAGGATGTTTATGAGCAGTGCACTGCAAAGTCAGGTGGTCACCACGAAGAACAAAGAGGAAACAGCTGATCTGTAGCAGGATGGGCGGCAGTTAAGGAAGATGCCACCAGCCTCTGGGAATTGTCGCCAGCAGGCAGAAAGCGGAAGAAATGGAGTCCCTGGCCTGGCCTGTGGGGTGAAGTCGTTTCCCTGCCCTGGGCTTACAGATGCAGCCCATTACCAATAGGCTACCTTGGGATGTGGGATTATTCCAGACCACAGACATAGCATGCACGGCAGTGTCTGGCTTTAAAACGTCAAAAGAGTGCTCGCTTCAGCAGCACATATACTAAAATGTCAAAAGAGAACAAACAAATGTTCTTCCCCTTTTAAACAGTTTCACACAGTTCCACGTCACCTTTGCGCAGGTGGCGGTCCCCATTCAGTGTTTCGGGCTGGGCTCCTGTGTGAACCCTGCAGCGTTCCTCTGGCTAGGCTGGCTGCCCTTCACTCAGCCCACCCCAAGGGGACTCGTCTTCCCAAACTAAGCCTTCTCAAACTTTCCTCTCCCTGAAGGTCAAAAGACTACAGCCCTACCCAGAGAATGGTGATGCAGGCCTACAATCAAAGCACTCTGGCAGGCCGAGGCACAAGGATCACAAGGTGGATTCCTGCCTAGGGTGTGCAGAGAGGCAAAATGAAAAATAAAAAGGGGTCAGTGTTGAAGACTTCCATCTGATCTCCCATAGCACAGACCTGGGCATGCACCCACGTACAAGGGCAGAAGGTAGCACTGCTCAACCTTCCTCCCTCCCCTTCATTTATCCTAGCTTGGGAATGATCAGGAACAGCTACTTCCTGCTGCTCACAGGCTCTGGAGTTTCTTTCTTCCCTTCTGACCCCAAGTCCAGACCTCTGTCATTACCTTAAGCTGAATGGTTAGAAAACGTCCTCAAGGGTCACTTTACTTATATCTTCCCTCACAATGTGGCCTGAAAAGTAGGGTCTCAAGTGGTCCCTCCTCTGCAGATCTTCCCTGCTCCTGCCAGAACAGGCTCCCACCCCTCTTCCAGGTGCCCAGGACCAGTGGTAAAGGCTCTCCTGCAGCAAGAAATCCATCTTCACTGCAGTCCAGGTACCTGAACAAATCTTCCACCCTTGCAGATGCCGAGCACCACTGAGCCACCACCCCTATCAATTGAACCACATGGCACAGTGTGGGTTAAACACCTTGTTAACAAGCACTGTTAATGAACAAGCACACATTAGCACTGCCCACTTGCTAAAGCACCAACCTGTGCTGACACAAGTGGACTTCAACAGGAAAGAATAAACCAGGATGAGGACAATGGTGATGGACTCTAACATCTGTCAAACGCTGTGCGTGTACCAGGCCCCGGATAAAGATTTTCACGCACCGTCTCATTTTATGCTGATTACCGCCTAGCAAAGTACATGCTATTATCATCCCCAAGGTCCCTGAGAGAAACCAAGATGCCGAGAAGTCCACAGCTCACCAAGGTCAGAGTACAAATGAGTGAAGACATCAGGAGGCAATCTGAGGCCTTTGGAGTGGATGCTTTGCCCAGAACTATTACATCAGAGGCTACAAATTTGTTGCCAAAGAAGGATTTGAATGTAGAAATGTTTTTCTTTGGTCCATTTAAGATTTAAATAGAAATCTGCATCAGTCATTAACAATTAAAAATTAGCAGAGTTTATGTAAACTTCAGACTGTTTGACTTTTCTTAAAATATCAGATAAACAGAAAGTGATAGACTAGCGAAAGGCACTGGGTCAGTAGAAGATGTATGGAGAAACCAGGGAATTAAACTCCCCACCTCATACCTTACACAAAATAAACTCTAAACAGATGAAATACATGAGTGCGAGAACAAGCCTTTATGCCTGTGAGAAGAATATGTAAGGGGATGTCTTTACGATTTTGGTTAGTAAAGAAATTTTGGAACTCGATCTAAAAGCAGAAATCACAATGGGACGGTGAGATATTTAGCTAAATCCACCCTGAAAACTTCTCCATGACGAAAGGCACCATAAACAAAGTTAAAGACAAAGGAGAGACATGATGAAGATATTTTTGACTTACATGTCAAAAAAGTACTAAAAAATACTCAACTTCACTGCTAGAGAAATGAAAAATAAAATCCAAGAAAATACACAGGTCAATTCCCATCTGGTATGTTAACCAAACTTAATAGTTCTGACAGTATCTGGAAAGATTATCAGGATTAAAGGCTTTTAGGAGCTGTTAATGAGACATCAATAAAGATAAGGGTAGCAATTTGGTCCATCCAGAAAAGCTGCAAAGATGTGCTGATACTAAAGAATGGTTGCACCACAGGAAGTGCTGGGATGCCATCCAGGTCTGTATTTCTGTGTTGCTCTGAGCCTCACCCACCCTGGCTCTGGCCTGTAGTCCCTGATGCATGCATGCGCACACACACATGCATACATACGTATACATGCATGCACACCCATACAACCACCACCATACGGAGAATGCTATTATGAATGCAGGGGAGCTGCACATTTCCCTTGAGCTGCCCAAGAGGTAAAGAGATCTCTGGCTCCAAGGATGGACAGACAGCAGACATGGGAGACAGACGCAGTCAGGTCTGTGCATAATGCGCTCCAGGGACGAGCAGAGATCTGCCAACTACTATGCAAAGTCTAGGGAGTTTCCTATTAAAGCATAAACTAACAAGCCTCTCACACAGATGTCTTTAACCCTTGAAACTGTGCGAAATTCCGTATGTACATGTTACTTGCAAAAAGGTTTATAGCTTTCATCAAATTTCCAAAGGGGGTCCATAATCTCAAAAAAGTTGAAAACACACAAAACACAGGAATCCCAGAATATAATCAAGGACATTCCCTTGGAAAAATTCCTCTCTGGACAGCCAAGTCAGAGCAAAAGATCCTGGGAAAATTACCCTCTGGCCCTCAGGGATTGCCCAAGCATTCCTCAGAAGGTGATAACCAATAATGGTTTGCAGAATGTGCTTTTCTTTGCCAGATCTCAGCTCACACGAACAGACAAGGAAGGGTCTGTCATGATTCACCCCCAATGTTACTTTTAAGACAATAGCCAGGCAATGCAAAGAGTGAGACCTGCATTTTGTCAATTAGGTGCAGGTACTTCATGGAGAAAGTACTTTGAATTAAGTATTCAACTTCTAGTGGGCTTTGTGCTTGTAAAGACTGTGAAAATGAAAGAAAACATAGCTAAGGGGATGCACATACACATATCCCAGTACACAGATGATTTGCAAACACAAATGGTTCCTCACTTAACCTTTAGGATTCGGGACGCCATACACATTCAGCAGAAAGTAAACTTTGGGTTTTGACATTTTCTGGGCTGGTGATATGTGGGTCCAGTTCTGTTTCCTGATGCTTAGCCGGGGCAGTGGTTCACAGCTCCTGGGCAGCCACATAATTCCAAGCGCCAGCAACCCACACTCTGCAGTGGACCGTGATGCCAGGCAAGGGTGTTTGCTAGGTTAAGTATATTTAATACAGTTTTGACTTACAATATTTTCAATGTGCAACGGGTTTATCAAAATATATTTCCACTGGGGCTGGGGATACAGCTCAGCAGCACAGCACCTGCCTGGCAAGCGTGAGGTCCTGAGTTCGATTTCCAGTACCTCCCACCAAAAAAGATGTATTTCTATTATAAGAGGAGCATTCGTACAAAATCCTGAGTGTTAAAAAATATATATACAAACTTTTAAAAAAACAAACTACTCTGTTTGTCAAGGCCCCTGACCTGCTTTCCTGGGGCTACTTTTAACGTAGCACCTTTTTTTATTGTATCTTGGTGTTTTTTATTGAGGTGTGGATTAAATGCACATGGAAATAGACCTCATGCAGCAGAGCGTACACTGATATTTGTAACAAACTGTCCTTGTTTTCTGAAAATTAGTTCTTTTTTAACAATTAATTTACAGAAAGTTAACACAAGTAAGATCACAGCACAAAATCCATCTGTCAGTTTTGTTCTCCACTTGAAGAATATTGACACATCACTAGGATCACTTAGGACAGGTATCAACATCTATTCTTTCAGCCTGAATAGTACAGTCAAAGGGCCATTCCTGCTTCCTGGCACACATATATCCAAGAATCTTCCATCCACTGGCCACCAGGATGGAAGAGTTGTGTTTTTCCATAAATCCATCCAGTGTTGGACTAACGTAAACAAACAGGCAAAATTTGGATACAAGAGGGATGCTCTATAAAACACACCCATCCTTCAAGTCTGTCTTCAGAAGGAATATGGCATTTCATTTTTTGGCCATTTTTTAACTCCACTATTAACCTGTCTACCCTCCACTCTTTCCAGGACTGGAAACTAAAGAATGTTCTAGCTTCACATGCACATCCCACCACTCATGTAGGAGGAGGAAATCACTTCTTCAGGACGTCAATATTATGTTTCTTAACTAGTTATCCGGTTCCAAATACTGTAAACCTAAATTGTGCTGTAGATTTCCCCGAGACCCACTTGAATTACCATTACTGAAATAATGACATCATAAGGAAGGGGAAGTTTGCTATGACTTAGTCTCATGACAAGTTCACTACTGCCCTGTAGTGTCAACTGCCCTGGAGAGAAAAACATCCAATCCATTGTACCGTCCCACTGATCTTCTGCACCTCAGTCTGGTATAAAACTCATTTATCAAACTTTCATTTATTAGGAAATAAACATTAACTCCAACTCTCTCAGTATGGGGTCTTCCTTTCAAAAACATAGCCACACGAGAATGCAGACTGCCGTTTCTTGACCCTTGCACTGCGCCGAGCAGAGTCTGTCTACAGCCGAGGTGGCCTTCAGGACTTCATGTGGAACACTGCCGCACTAAAAAGAGAATGAGATAAACTGCCTAATCCATGAAGCACACCAGAAGGGGTGGTCACATTTCCCAACATAAAGCAAGATGCTGACATAAAGAATCAACTGCTTATGAGAACAAGCGACAATTTTCCTGGGGTCCTTTTCAGATTTTTATGTCTAGACTTTGAAACATTTACCAAATGGATTCAGGCCAGAACACTGGGTATTCCTCTGATATCTCCAGCCCTGTCATGGCAATGAGAACTTCACTTTTACCCTTGATTTCAGGATGACAGACTTTCTTCTTTCATCGTCTGACTCTCCCGCACATAACACTACAGGGTATCACACGGCCAGCAGAGACCCTGTTGGCCCCTAGGATGCTCGTCTTGTACATTGCCACCTCTGACTGATAAGCAGTCTCTCTGGCTGATAGCAAGGAAAGACTCTGGTTTGCCTGGTAGGAATGATGAAGGCAGCAGAAGTCATGTGACTTGCAGCCACCAAAGTCCCCTCCGCCACTTACTTCCTGGGTGACAGTGACAGCTGTGTAATCTCTCCAAGCCTCTCCACTATTTGTACAGTGGGCCTCTTAGCTACCTCTTGGAGTGAAGGATTAAATGCATAATGTGAGTAAACCCTGAACATATTTGATCTATCCCTGCAATTATTTTGATAAAGTCAAGATTTTAAAAACATTAAAAAGCATCTATCAAGCAAAAACTCAGGGTCATGAAGCACAGAAAAATTCTGCAATCATCAGCAGCTGGAGTTGCCACCGTGAAGGTATACTGAGTCTTCAAATGCTTTTCTCAACAACTTCAGGAAAGCTGAAGACAGAAGAATAAACAGGTGGGTTCTGGGGAAACACCATTTTCATTGTCATCAGGGGCCACTCTACACACTGCTATGGTTTATATCTAGATGCCCCCTAAGAGCCTCACGCACTCATAGGTGGGCTTTTGGAATCAAATGGGGATTGCTAAAGCTGACCTACAGTTAGCAGGGAGGGTCTGGTTAGAAGAGCTGGGTCACAGGGAGCGTGACCTGGAAGGCTTTCTCTTCCCATCATGCTCTTCTCTTCTGTCTTGCTTCCTGGCTGCCAGGACACAAGCAGAACGGCTCTTCTCCACAGAAGACAGGTCCAGCATGCCATTTTCTACATTGGAACCTACCAAACACAGAGTGAAACTTCTAAAACATGAACCAAACTAGACCTCTCTTCCTTTAAGTTGCTGGTGTTGGGTATTTTGTCCCAGCAAGGAGGAAAGTGACGAAGACACACGCCCTAGGACAGTGATGGCGAACCTTTTAGAGCTTTCAATGATACAAACAGCCCACTGCAGCATGCGTGCCATAGGTTCACCATCAATACCATAGGGGCCAGGATGTAGGTGCAAGGCTCACCACATGCCCACTCAAAAGGCAGCAAGTTAGAATGTTTGGAAAGACACTGGACTTTCTCACCCTCACCTTGGTCTCCTTTGCCTGCTCCGTACGCCACCTTAATTTTGGACTGACTCCCTCCAAGGACAAGGTCAAGGACTCCCTTTTCCTGCTGCTGTCACTTGCCATGGACTCTCCCCGCTATCTGCCAAGCTACCTGGAAGCTTCACCCAGAGGCCCCAGGAGAACCCCTCAGCTTGGTCTTGGTGTTCTGAGCACACGAGCCCTAAGTCATTTGCTCATCAAGGGGAAAGAGAGTCCTCCGGGTAACATTCTCAGATTTAGAAATAGGTGAATTCATAACAATAGCATAGAGATATTTATTAAGATAAAAATTATAGCACATGTTGAGTGCGCTCCTGGGAAACATCACATTCTCCTTTTCTCTCTGCCAAGATCAAAGTGTCTTCCCACTCTAGGCCCTCTTATGTGTTTGACCAAACCCAACTCTAAACATAAATTAGTTTCCTGAAGCAGAAACTGCTATTTTCAAGATGAAGAATGGATATTAAATTTACAATTCACCAACTGGAACTGTCTGGGGATGAATTTTTGGTTCAGAAACATCTTTTTGAAAGAGAAAAAGAATTAAGATACCCCATACTTAACAGGAGAAAATATCTGAGTTTTCTTACCAGAATGTCATCCAGGCCAAGACAATTCAATAGGGGAAATAACAATCTTTTTAATAAATGTTCTGGGGCAAATAGATCCATATGCAAGAAGATGAATTTAGACACCCACCATGTATCACAGGCAAAATTAACTTAAAGTAGATCACAGATCTGGGGACTATAACAGCTGAAAATAGCACTCAGTGGTAGGGTGCTTCCCAGCAAGCAGATGGCCCTGAACTCCACTCCCAGCATGCACAAAAAATCCCTGAAAATGTAAAATTCTTAGAAAAAAATATAGGAATAAATCTCTGCATTCTAACCCAAGACAACAATTTCTTAAGTATGAAACTAAAAGCACAAGTGATAAGATTGGTAAGTTAAACTGTATCAAAATTTAAACTTCTTATTCTTCAAATGATACTGTGAAGAAAGTAAAGAAATTCCCCAAACTAGGAGATGATATTGCAAATCACCTGTCTGATAATGGACCTATGTCTAGAACTAGAGAGAAAAAAAAAAAGATGTGCAACATCATTAGCTATCAGCAAAACGCAAATCAAAAGCGTGAATGTTCACTCATACACGAATGTTCACAGAAGCATAATAGCCAAAAAATGAAAAGAACTCAAATGTCTATCAACTAATAGATGGATAAACAAAGTGCGATACTGCAGATGAAATGTCCAGAATAGACAAATCCGGAGAGACAGAAATAAATTAGTGGTTTCCTAGGACTTCAGGAGGGGGATACACAATGACTTCTACTAGGTACAGGATTTATATTGAGATGAGAAATGTTCTAAAATTAAATAATGGTGACTGTACATATACATGTATATATTAAACAACACTAAAGGTTATACTTTAAGCAGGTAAGTTTTATGGGTTACACAAATTATATGACAAAAACCTACTTAAAAATGTCATCTAACACTCAAATTTTCTTATAAGCAATATTCTTTCCTAATTATAGAAGTATAACATACTAGACATTCTAAAAAGCACTGAAGAATTTAGGAAAATAAAAACCACTTATAACTCCATCCCCGCACAGCTAGATAACTTTACTACCCTAGGATGAGATTTTGTTTGGTTTTTGTTTCCCCATTTTAGCCCATGGTCTCAATCCCAGTTAGAATCAAAATGGCTCCCAGCATGCCAGCAAACCCTGAGCTGTGTCTTAGAAGTGGGTTCCTCAATGCTTCCATGTGAGCTGGAGAGGGCAGGTGAGCAGAGGGGTCAGGGAGAATTCAAGGAGAAGGTGTGATCACTCTGAGCTCTGGAAACAGCAAAGGGAAGAATGATTCTCCCTTCTGTGCAGATCAGCAAAGACTCCTTTATCTGACCTGGGAGAAGTAGGGATCCAGATGCATCCTGAAGTTGCAGATGTTCTTTTTATTCAAATCCAGTTAGTTAACTCCTCTAACTTCCCCCAATCCTTTCTATCTTCCCCAGAACATTCATACGTAATCACCTTTTAAAATAGTATGTGCTAGGAGTTGTGATGGGCCCTTTATACCTGCTGCCTCAGAACAATTTTATGACACAGATATAATTATTGTTCCCATTTTGCAGAGCAGGTAACTGAGACTAGAGCACAGGGTTCATAGGTCCTGAGGTCATATCTATTCCTGATGCATCACTATGGCAATTCCTTTTTCTTTATTTGGTTTTTTGTGTTTATTTTTGGTACCAGGAATTGAACTCAGGACCTTGCACTTGCCAAGCAGAAGATTGTGCCACTGAGCTATATCCCCAGCACTGCTTTTTGTTTTTTTTAAACAGGATCTCACTATGTAGTCCAGGCTGGCCTGGAACTCACTATGTAGCCCAGGCTGGCCTCAAACTTACGGCGATCCTCCTGCCTCAGCCTCCCGAGTGGTAGGATTAATGGCATGTGCCACCATGCCCTGCAGCCATCGCAATTTCTGATGCATACAATCTTTCCACCAATTTGAGCACTCATGTCTCTATTTAACAAGGAGTACTAATCTGAAAACCTAAAAGTCTGGCCTTAAATACTGCTCAAATAGACAACAGACACATCAACATCAGCCCTCTTTACAGCGTACTCCCAACCAGATCAGACTAACCCTCCACAACCGAAAGCATTCAGGAGCCTGAGGTTCACCTCTCTCACTTTTTCTACAACTCCAATAAACTAATTTAATAAAATTTTTAAAGTTTGCTATTTTCCCCTGAGCAATAGAAAAGTATAAATAAAAACATATGACTGCGTCTATTTCTTTCACTAAGACCAAATAACTGATAATACTTTGTCCCCCATGATTTACCCTGTTTTTATGGAGGTTTAATTCACACAGCATTCGGTTCACCCTTCCAAACTGTACAATATTATTCACAGAGTTGCTCAACCATCACCTTGCTCTACCTTGGGGCCCTCTCATCATTCCCTAAAGAAACTCTGTACCCCATAGTAGTCATCCCCTTCCTACTTCTCCCTTGGCCTCTGGAAACCACTGACCTACCTTCTATCTCTGTGGATTTGCCTCTTCTGGATATTTTATCTAAATCGAGTCATGTAATATTTGACCTCTTGCACCTGCTTCATTCACACAGCATCACGTCTTCAGGGTTTAACTATGTGGTAGTATATAGCAGTGCTTCTTACTCCCAGATCAGCTTCCACTGTATGGATGGACAGACCAGAATTTATGTATGTGTTCATCAACTCATGGACATTTGGGTAGTCTTTACTTTGGGACTATCTGTAGTACGAATAAATGTTTCTGTGATCATTCATGCATAGTTTTTTATGAACATATTTCCCATTTTCCTGGATATATATCTAGGAGAAGAATTGCTGGGTCATACAGCAATTCTAAGTTTTCGAGGAACTCAGCTATATTTCTTGGTTTCCAATAAGACAGCCAATCTGATGGGTGAATCCTTATATTTTTCTTAAAGTAGTGGTACATAAGATGTTTACAAGTTTTTTTCAATTAAAGTACACAACCAGCTTCTTGATACACACAAAAGTATACTGTGAGTGTTTCTGCCCAATGAAGATCTATACCAATAAACATCAGCTTGTTCTTTTAATAGAAGTGACATAAATTGTCTCACTGCCTAAGGACATCTGAATCCTGAATGCAGTAACAGCACCTGTGCTTTGGATGTGCTAAGTCCCCTTGGGATAAAGTGGTGGAATCTTGGTCCTCAGTGTGATGGTAGTAAAAATAGGTGCAACCTTCAGCAGGTGAGACTTAGTGCCAGGTAAGGAGGTCACAACTGTGTCATCCTTAGAAGGGGTTAACACTGACATGAGAATAGGAGGTTAAAAAAAGGCAGTTGACTCAATCTCTCTGGTTTCCTGTGTCACCTTGTGATCTCTCCCCTTCTTGCAGGCTGTTATGCTTTATATCTAGAATGTCCCCACAACAGCCTCTCGCCTTTAGAGGTTGGGCTTCAGGAAGGTGCTCAAATCACAGGGGCACTGCATTCACACCGTGCATTCAGAGCTAACTGTGTGTCTAGGAGATGGGGTAGTTGCAGGCAGGTCATCACCCTGCCTGGCTCTTCCCTTTGCTCTCTGGTTTTTCTCAGGCCAGACCCTTCCACCATGCAGCTTCTATCTTGGAGGGAGTTAACCATGGACTGTAACATGAGCCGAAAACAACTTTTCCACCTTTGGGTTGTGGGTTTCAGGTACTGTGTCTCAGCAAAGAGGAAAGTGACTAAGCCATAGGCACTCCCACTATGATGCTGTCTGCCATGATGTGACGCAGAGCAGGAGACCCTCACCAGAGCAAGCACCATGCTGTGTAGACAATCAGTCTTCAAAGCTGTGAGCTAAACATATTTCTTTTCTTTATACATTATCCAGTCACAATCTCCTAATCTATGTATTTTATCAGAGCAACAGAAAAAGGACTTGTGTATATGTCTTAAAGCACAGATTTGGCCGTAGCAGTCACATAAAATGATAACCTATAATCATTTATACGAACTATGCATGAATAAACTCATTCTTAATGGTCAGCAACTGAGAAGTTTTATTCTGTATTTCTTATCATTCTTTGGGGAGTAAGAATCAATGCCAAGACAAGAGAAATCCTAATACACTTACATCTCTTTAGATATATAAGTTTCCCCTTGTTCCAAAACCAGCCACGTGTCACATCAGTCATGACTGCTTGCTGAACACCGGACACGTTCACATCGCCTATGTCAGTCTTAGGGGTCAAAAGTCCTTCTGGATGGTTGTTCCCAGAAGTGCATGAAGAGTGCCTTTGTGTAGGTTTGCACCATGGTCTGAAAGCTGTGTCCAGAATTCCATCTGCTTTCAAGGACTGGGCACACAGGTAATCTCTGAGAGCCTTGTTGTCCGCCAGCACCTCGCTGAGGCCCAGTTGAGACCTTTAGAAAGCCCGGGGCCCAGCAGCCACAGGAACTTGTGTGTTCCCCAAATGTTTTATTAAATCAAATCACGTCTCAGCCTCAAGAGTGTATTAATAGCAGTTTACCCCACTGCACAGCCAGCCCAAAAACTTGCTCCGTGGCTACTTTCTGGAGACTCATCCACCAAGAACAATGTATACTGTGCCATCAGCACCAAAACTGATCCAGGCAAGGAAGCGGAGCCAGGTAAGCACTGAGGTGGTGCCACGCCATGCAGACGTTTCTCTGCAGTACGTTTGGGCATCCAGCTTTGGATCACTCCTAATGCCATGCTGGCAGACAAGCCAGGCGCTCCTGCCAGCTCTTGGATCAAAGGGACCGAGGCAAGTTGCAACAGAAAGATGCGATAAGAACAAGCGGGGTTTTGTTCTGCCACATCTTCCGCAAACCCTGGAAGCCCTGCCCAAGGGGAGCGGAACTGAGCAGCCTCAGCACAGAGCCAGAACACAGAGCCTGGGTGACATGTGCCCCTGGGCAGCCCCTGCAGCCCCTCCACAGCACACCCGTGGCTTAGAGCCAACCACTCTTGCCCATGTCCATCACAGGCACGGCCATCCATGTGTCAGCCCCACAGGGCTGCGCTTCTCTACCTGCAAAGCTTGAGGATATCAGCAGGGGGTTGTTTATAGTGACCAAGGGTCATGCCTTGGCAAAGGCTGGAGATGCCAAATGCTCTGCCCCAAATGCTGAAACAACTGCCACTGAGAAATGCCCTTTTCAGGATATGTATCACGAGCTTGAATGCTATGGGGATGAGGCAGGTGACCTAACAGTGAGGTATGCACCCTCTTAAGCATCTTTTGAGCTGTGTCCTTTTGACAGAGACACATTTTGTTGGCATTTTAAACATTAAAAAAAAGTTTTCAGTGACTTGATTCTACGAAAAAATATACTATTTCACATTTTTTCCCCTTGAAGCATTCAGCCTTGTTTTTCATGTTCTCACTTAGGATAAAGATACAGGAAAAGGAACATTCCAGTCTTTCTTTTTTTTGTTTGTTTGGTTTTGGTTTTCTTCTGGTACCAGGAATCGAACTCATGACCTTGCACTTTCCAGGCAGGTGCTTTGCCGCTGAGCTAAATCCCCAGCCCCCAGTCTCCTTTCAATTACACAAGGAAAGCAACAGTGCAAATCTGAAGACAGCACTTGCCACTTATTAGAGAAGGGAGCAAGAGGGAGTGGTGGGGACTGGGGCAAACTGGACCCTTTCTAAAGGGTCAGCCACTACTCAACTCCCATCGATCGCTGCCCTACAGGGATGTGGGCCTGGAGCTGCCAGATCTCTCCAGAGACTTCACAGTCAGACACTTACACACTGATTTCTTAAATATTAGAGAACAGGAAAAAATTAAAATGTACTTGAGGCCAGATACAGCCCCTGGGTGACGAGTGTGTGGGGCGTACGCCCACAGTTCCAAGTGCTGTCTCCCTGAACTGACCCCGAGCTCTCTGCATGGTATCGGTAGCTGAATTCTGCCTTCTCAGGAGGCCGGGGGCAGGGTGAAAAGTCGGGCACCCACAGAAGAGGAGTGAATGAGAATCCGAGCGACTGCTCTCTTGGGGAGAATTGAACGCAGGGAGAACTGTCCTGACCACAGCCCATGGAATGACACAGCAGAGGCAAGGCAGACTCAGGACAAGGGCGCCGCCTCGGCAGGAGGTGTGCGTGGGTGGCAGCTTCTTCCCTTGCAGGCTGCCATCTGTTGACTTTTGCAGTAGATGCGGACAAGCATAAAAGGATCATTCGGAGGTACAGCGAGATGACCAGCCCATAAATTACTCAGCCAGCACAACTTTTCAAAGGGGGAAAAATAGCACAAGGGATTTGAGAGAAAATATTAGTCACTGTGAAGAGGCAAAATATTCTCTTTTCTTATGCAGTCCTTGTTCTCTACTTCCAGTGCAGAAGCTAGGAAAGCCCATTGTTTTCCCAGCATCCCCCCTGATCTGCCTGAACCTTCTGCTGGGATTATATTTCCAAAGCAGTCTTCACTGGACACAAAACACTCTTTGTCCACCACTGACATTCCAGAAAGGGAGCCTCTCTTCCATTCCAGGGACAGCCTGAGGGGCCAACCCCGGGGCTCTCTACAGTTCTGCTCTTTGTCAAAGATAGGGCCACCCACAGATTTGGGGGGCAGAAGCAGCAAAAGAAGCTGTGAAACTGCCCAGGCAACTTCAAGAGTCCCACAGACTTAACCCCCAAAATTCTACCTGGACCCAGGAGAACAAGGGCTGTAGGTAAGATACCCCTTGCAGGGTTATCCATTCCAGCCTTGCTAGAACCAAGCAGCCTGCCTCTCACACCTTGCAGGGAAACTTCACAGCTGCGGGGAACATGCCCTTGGTAGCCTGCATTCCACAAGAGATACATTCTCTCCCATTCGCAGCAAAACATGCAGCCGCTACTGCTCCATTGTTAGAAATGCATTTCATCATCTTAGCGAAAGCCTTCAGAGACACAGGGCAAAGACTTAATAAAGGGGCTAGAAAAAAATCAGCTTTGAAAAATATAATTGGGGAAGAACATAGAGAAGCATGACCATGCCATATAAAAAATACGTTTGCATTAAAGTAAGTTAGTGCCAGGGTATGGTTCACCCTAGGAGCCAGGCGGGAACAAAAGCGACCTGGAGAAGCCACCCAAATGGTTCAGAAATGAACCTGAACAGTGCTCATTCATTCAGCCTTCACAGCACTGCGGCCATTACCTAGGGCATCTAAGGGCAGAAGCACCGGCATCCTTGCCAGGGGTGTTCAAAGACAAGAGAGGACAGGGGACTTGGAACAAACAGAGGAGCCACAGGCTCCTCAGTTATCAGGACCTGGGCTACGTCTCCAGAGACAAGCAGGAGCAGCTAGGGAAGGAACGGGGTGGTGCTTTCATGGCCTGAACCCCAGAAACTCCCAAGTTATGAACAGGTATAGTCTTACAGGACCACATCCTTGGAATCACCACTTTGTACAATCCACAGCTGGACCCCCATGTGAAAATTTAATACAATTAAACTCACGATATAAAGAAATTCCCAGGAAAGAAAAAACAGTGGAAATAGGATTCTTGAGAATTCTTGGAACCCTACTGCCTTGTCACAAACTCGGAGCATGATATAGAAATGAGAGGCAAAGTGCATGGGTTTTAGCAAAT
This sequence comes from Chinchilla lanigera, assembly GCF_000276665.1. Lineage (NCBI taxonomy): Eukaryota > Metazoa > Chordata > Mammalia > Rodentia > Chinchillidae > Chinchilla > Chinchilla lanigera. The sequence goes on from NW_004955416.1 coordinate 27,336,484, forward strand.
GTAGGTGAGGATGTCCATGAAAGATCTGCAAGGATCGACTAAGCTGGGGCTTTACCCCAAGGATATGGAGGAACTAGAGGTGCATCTTACGCAGGACAGTGACAGGGTTAAACTTAAATAGATGTAAGCAGCAATATATTGGTTGGTTTGACCTAACACAGCATCCAGTGCAGAGCTGTAACCAAGAATGAATCATATTTATCTGTCTATGGTCAACGGTTCTGGATCTCGAAGATGGCAATTTCATGTTCAAACTACTACTTGTGATTTCGCACAAGTGCCCAGTGCCAAGTGGGCAAGCTGCAAAAGTGATCACCTGGGAAATGAAATGGACTCCCGCGCCTGCTTCATTATGTACGGGTGGGCACACAGGTGGGTGAGATACAAAGGCGGGCACAGCTGTGACACAGCTGGCAGTACCTTCCACACCACCATATTCTTAGAACAATGGCTTCCCTCTTCTTCCGGTGCCTTAATGGGGCCAGCAAGTCAGGCCATGCCATTCTGCCCACAGCTCTTTGACAATCAACTTTTACATCTGGGTAAAACCACAGTCCTTCCTAGAGCCCACGAGCAAAGCCCTGTGGGGATATCGCACGGCTCCCCACTTAGCCTCCTTGTGTCTCACCACGTGGCCTTCTTTTTGTTCCTCAAATACAGCGAGCTTGTTCTTGCTTAAGGGCCTTCAGGAGAGGTCATCTACCTCCTCTTCACCTAAACATTCTCTCCCCAAGGGCAGGGGTGCACAGGGCACATTTACAGGGAATGAGGACCCTGGCCTAGCCCAAGTGGACATCCTGATGTGAGAGACCACAGGAAAAAGCTGTACAGATACAGGCGGAGGGGACTCTGAGCCACACAGGGCATGTTCCCTTTAGAGGTCCTCACGTTTCCACATGGAGAGGGTTCAGCTGCGGGAATGCTGTGCCGAGTAAGGGTAGGGCGACCAGTCTGCCTGGCAGTCTAAGAAAAAAACCCAGCTGCTTGCAAGCCCCTCCTCCACCTGCCTCCAGAAGGTGGGCCCCTGAGGTGGCCTTGCACTGCATCTCTAAGGTATCCTTATTCTGGTGGCTGTAGGGAGAAGCTGGCTAATTTCTGGGTGAAATTTCAGGGTGTGAAACGAGTGACTCAGGTGCAACATTTATGGACATTCAGGTCTCCTCCAGCTGACTTCATTGATAGTGAAGTGGATGCCATTGATATAGGGGAAATAAATGGAACTCCCAACCTGCAAGATGTCTGATACACCGAGTTCGTGTTCCCCAAAATTGAAGAACAAATTCTAAGTAACAACAGAGGTTAAGAGTAGGAAATATTTATTGGGGAATAAGAATAGCTCCTAAGAGACAAGAGGGGTCCCAAGTGCATTGCCACAGACCCCATTTTACAGAGTAAGTTTTACAGAGCAAAATCATGAGGTGGCCATAACGTGGGACAGAACTATGATCAAACAATAAGATTATAGGTTTGGCTGTTAGGTAGCATTGATCCAATGGGGAACCGGGTCACGTACAAGTGTACATGGAAAGAACAAGGACCTTTTCAGGAAGAGATGAACCAGGGGGTTCCAGTCACCCAGCAGGGTGACTGATGTTAACATTAATGTATTGTTTATCTCTCAGGGAGGCAGGTAGGCCTGGGAATTTTGTCTTTATCATGAGGCCTGGCCCCCAACAGATGTGCCTCCAGCCACAGCTGCAATGTATTTTCATCTGCTGTATTGACTCCCTCGAGGACCTAGCCCTGTCTGACTGCCTATAATATTTCTGCCTCACTTTGCTGCCTATAATTCAGTGACTGCCTAGTTTCCAGGTTGGTAGAGGATGGCAACGATTCCAAATTAGCCCTCGATGACAGTGACGCAGTAGCTCGCCATTTCTTCTGCAGGCCAGGAGGCGGCCATGCTGTTTTAAATCCTGTGCAGCACAACAGCATGAGCCCAGGACACAAAAGATGGTTTCAGGCTATAAAACCCGCTCCCCTCTAAATGCCTCTCCCTGCCCATTCGCAGTGTTGATGGAAGAGATGGCTGTCAGCCAAACTTCTTAGGCCCACTGTTTTATATCCTGCACTGAAATGTGAGTCTTGCTAATACCTTCCCTTGCAAACTCCTATCTTCTGAATCTCGGCTGATGTCCTGATCCATGAGACGACCACTCTCACTTCAGCATTCATTGCTCTGTGAAGTGCAGTTTACTGAGACAGATTTCCCACGAGCAGAGGGACTCTCTGGATCAAGAACCACAGCAAGGCTATTGCTGCTAAATTAACCAGGCTTCAATCTCCTGGCCTGCTATCTAAACAGTCTACCTTGTATCAACCACACAGAATCACCCAGTGTCCTAGAGGGGTCCACATGCCCCATTAAAGCTGTGGAACCCACTACATTAGCAGTCTCAGCAGAACCAAGTGCAGAGTTCTCTCCAGCTGACCAAAGGCAAGCATCTTCCTTTGAAGAACAGACAAGGAAGGCAAAGAAAATCATCTTGAGGTGGTGGTGTGTGAGCTCCAGTGAGCAGGTAGACACAGGTCTTGACAAGAGGTCAACGTGACTCCCTTGACCAGCATGAGCTGGGTACACAGAGTCACCCAAGATAACCAACATGGGGAAACGTGAGCATACTGACCTCCCTCCAGGGTCAGGCAAACAAGCTGGCAACACATCAACTGACTCCAACTCACTCTGCTCCCATGTCTAACCATACTCCAGGCCAGGCTGAAGTTTTAGAAGCTTGCTGGCCAAGCCTGCATAAGCATAACCAAACTTAGGCATCCAAGGACAACCAGAGCATATTCATTGAGAAAAGAGTTCAGAAGCAAGAAACATCCCAGATGACACCAAGGCCAGCCTGTGGGTTTCTCTCTTCATCTTGCCATCAGAGTGATCTCTCAGTTCTACAGAGCTCATTAAGACAAGTGTCCAGGGCTTTGAGCAGGTTAAATACTAACAGATCTCAATGTGTGACTTCTCCATCTGTTGGTCCAGACTGGAGGAGTCATCTATTACAGGAACACTCTGAGGCTGATGCCAAACTAGCCAGAGGGGAAGGATCTGAGGTCACGGCTCCAGAGAAGACAGGGGAAGAGGGAACCGGTTGAGGCTAGAATGGCCTGGCTGCAAATAGCATCAGCATACAGCCTTGGAAAGATAAAGATAATTCCCAGAAGCAGCCTATATCATCTGTCGTAGGTCTGGCCAATGGATTAGAATGGGAGCTATTGGTATTTAACATTTATTTCATTTTCAACCATTCAGCTAAAGTTATAAAGTACTAAATCTTGAATGCAAGGTTTAATTGTTTAAATGGAGGGGCCTCGTGAATAACAATAATACTTGGAAGAAAGACAATTACAAGATGAGACTTATGCACATGCAGGTGCACACGTGCATGCTCAGAAATAAATAAATCTTAGCAAGAGAAGCAAAGTCCATTGTTTACACTAAACACCTCCAGACACAGGTGTTCTGACTCTGCCTGGGGACCCAATTAGGAAGCCATCAGTCTGTCTTCAAGCAGCCAGAGGACAAAAACAGTCCACAGGGGAGGAAGCAGACGGATCAGTAACATGGCAAGGTAGGTCTTGGAAGGCAGCCACCCCTTCCTGCCGACGCTGAAAACTCTGCTGGCACTGAAAGGAACTATAAAGCTGGAAACCCTTTCCATCAACATGCAGATAGACAGCCCACACATCCTGAGGGGGGTGGAGATAATCCCCAGCAGTCTTTAAAATAAATACTCCCATCAGGGTAATTTCAGTGTTTTGTATCTAGTGATGGTGTGCCTCATTATTTCCAGGACTATGTTACGCTATGACCTATGTTGCTTTAAATTTTGGACTCATGCCATTTATCAAAGACAATAAAATCCCAAGGGTACAACTACTTATCATCAGATAATCCAATGGAAAATTTAATTGAGGCTTCGGCGTAATGCTTCTTGGCAATGACCTTTGCATCTAACTCTCTGGCTAAATCTCATTTCATTAAAGCCATTTCCCAGTGTGCCTAAGCTTCTTATTTTATAAACCAGCCACTGGAACTCCACAGACGATAATCGCCTTCGTACAGGAAGGACAGCTAGCTCTCGCTTGTGGGCCCTGAAGGAAAGAGAGAGGAAAATCTGACCAGTTACTGATTGTGGTCTTACTCCCTTCTCCACTGACAGTTGGAGTCTTTACCTCTGTAAAAGTGATGCCAGCTGACCTCTTACTTAGGATGAAAAAGGCTTTCTCCGCATCCAGCATCACACTGTGTGTAATCACCCAGCGTGAAAGAGGTGCTGCAGTTTGGAACCAATTGCTTGCCTGGTCCTTTGCAGGCTCTTCCTGGACTTAGCAGATCTCATCTACGAGGGTCGCCGATTGTCTGCTGCTTCCTTCTGAACTTTGACTGCACATTTCCTGGCTTCGGATTCATCCACGATCATATTATGTAATCTCAGGGTCCTCCCCAGGAGAACAGAATGATGTGTAGTCATTTCTCGTCATTTTTTTCCTTCAAGCCCAACAGCAGCTGAGCACAGACACAGAATAAATCTTTGGCATCTGTCACTTCTCTCAGTCTCCACACCTAATTCCTGTGCTTTCGCTTTACTTATAAATTATAGTTACTCTCAAACTTAATAGATTAACAAAATGAATCAAGATGACCCTGGTCTCACTTGGATGGTTTCATGGCTGACATATGAAGTAATGATATTTTGTATTCAGAATAAGGCGGAAAAATTGGGTTGGACTGGGGTTACCTGGCCAGAGCCAGCTTCAGACTGTGTTACAAATCTTGCCATGTAGAACTTTTCTCAGGAGAATTGCCATAATCCTAGCCTAGGGCTGGAAGGCAGGCCACCCGCGGAGGACCCTGGCCTGCAGCACGGAGTCAGGGTGAGAGGCCAGCTTCTCACTGTGACTACTCCCACACCGCCCAGTCCTCTCACTTGCTCCCCAAGGCAGAGGTGAGGCTTAGGAGCATCCATGTGCTCTGGAAGTCCAGGAGGATGAGAGTAGAGCAAGAGGCCGAAAGAAGGCATTGGTATGCCTGGACTCATATCAAGTCAAGCAGAGGAGGTTACCGGTGAGGGTGAATTTATGGCACGAATGCACAGTGGGTTGTTTCTGTCACTGAAAGCTTTAAAAGGTTTGCCATCACTGGCTTATAAACTCCTCCAGTGAGCCTGCTTCTTCTCAAGCAAACACGTACTGGGGGGTCAAGTGTGATGGTGCCTGCCTGCAGTGGCAATCTCAGCTATTCAGGAGGTTGAGGAAGGAGGATCTCAAAATTGAGGCCGGACTAGGAAACTTTACAAAACCCTGTCTCAAAATAATATGAAGAGGGTGGGATTATAGTTCAATGGTACAGTACCTACCTGGCCCTGGGTTCAATCCCTACCACTGAAAGAAGAAAGGAGGAAGCGGGGAAGGAAGGCAGAGAGGGAGAAAAGGAAAGACAAAGTCAGACCACACTGGTGGAGAGAGATGCTTTGTCTGCTGTCCCCGTCCCAACTTCTTCTCAGCAGCGCAGGCCTTTCCCCTGGCAACCATAGAAGACTGTGTCAGGAAGCCCAGACGCAGTCACCAGAAAAGAATTCTTCCTGCCTCTGCCTCACTGTTTAACTGGCTAAGCTCCTGAGCCCTCCAAGCCTGTCTCGTGGGCAGCAGGAGCAACCTGGCTTAGAGTGCATGGCCAGGTAGCTTGCCTGGTACTACAGTTCACTCCCCACTCTCAGCAACTCTCCTCTGTGGAGGTGACATGCCCTGTGCATGTTAAGATCTACATTTGAGGCAGTGTGTATCTCCTCAATCGCCCACTGCCTCCTGCCACCCCAAGGAAGGGCGCCATTCTGAATCCCCACAGTCCACTGTCTAATTTCCTTTTGCAAAGACAGAATATCTGAGTATGCAATAAATATCAGTTGAATCTGAAGGTTTTTTTTTTTTTTTACCCACTGCATAGATAAAATGGCATTAAAATATACAAGATTAACTCCTTGGAAAACTATATTGGTCATGTTTTTATAGGAGAGCAAACCACAGTCATAAATGGAACTGAAAAGTCCCTGGCAGTACGGCCCTACCCCTTAATCCATCCAAACACAATTATAGGTAGATAGATGTACTAGTCAGCTTCCCATTACTGTTAGAAATACCTGGGAGAAATCCACTTATAAGGAGAAAAGGTTTATTTTCATTCCTGGTTTCAGAGCTCTTAGTCCATGGTCACTTGACCCTATTGCTGTTGGCCTATGGTACCACCATCATGGTGGAAGCATATGGCAGAGGAGGGGGTAGGGTCCCAATATCCCTTTCAGGGCCTTGCCGCCAATAACCTCACTTCCTCCCATGAGACCCCACCTCCAAAAGGCTCCACCCCTCCCAACAGTGCCAGACACTGGCGACTAAGACTTGGGCCTTTGGGGGACATTTAAGATCCAAATCATCACTGTACCCAAATTTACTTGTTCAATAAATATACTTAATGAATTATTTCTGTTATACAATAAAATTCATCTATTGGGCATTTATCCTGTGCTGCTGCTGGGAATGCAGTGGGGGACATGAAGACAAAGATATGCCTTCCAGGCTCATTCCCATCACAGAAGCAAACCCATAAACACATGATGAGATGAACGTTCACTGACAAGGAAGTAGAAAGGCTGCTTTTGCCTCTCTAATCTGATGCTCTTTGGACAGAGGCCTGAAGAAGGGAGAGAATGCGCCACAGAGATGTCAGGGAAAGAGCTTGCACGTCCAGGAACAGAAAGTGCAAGGCCCCTGAAGGACTGAGGTCAACAAGGCAGGGACAAGCAGGTGGCAAGGAGGCAGCAAGGTGGCTGGCACAGAGGAGCAAGGGCATCAGCATCAGGAAGTGGCACGGTGGGTGACACAGATTTGGACCAGGGTGAACTGCAGTTTTAAAAAAAAGAAAGGTCTAACGAAGAATATATTTTGAGGTGCAGCAGGCAGGAATTGCCAGTAGAAGTGTGAGTCAGAGCCAGGCATGGTTGTACACACTTACGGTAATACCAGCACCTTGGGAGGCAGGATCACAAGTCTGAGCCTAGTCTGCACCACTGAGTGACTTCGTGAGACCCTGTCTCAAAGTAAAAGAATAGAAAAGGGCTGCGGGTGGGGATGTAGCTCAGTTCAGAGGCCTTGAGATCAATCTCCAGGGCTGCCAGAAAAGAAAAAAGTATGGATCAGGTACCCTGGGAAACAAAGGTTGTAGAACAGCCTGTCAACTATTAGATAGCTAATGAAATGGCACTATTCCCACATGAAGCAGGACACAGACACTGGGCCAAGTGATTTATGCTGGTTTCTCACTTCATCCCAACACTGCCCGTGGACAGGAGTCCCATGGCAATTCCACCCACAAGGACAATAAAGCAGGTGAAGGTCGCAAGCTCAAGGCCACACACTGGTAAGAGGAAAGCCAGCCTGCCCTGTGGGCTGCTTCTGCGTCTCCTTTTTACCTGCCTCCTTGGTCCTGTCCATAGTCCTTCGTTCCCAGGGCCCTCTGACTTTCTTTCACACACAGGGTGTGCAAAGTTGGGTGTGGAGGAACACAACTCCTTGCGCCAACACAGTGACTGTCTTACTAGTTCCTTTTCCAAAATGAAAATCTCCTGGGATGCTGACTTTCTCTCAAAACTTGTGTTTATCTTGGCAGTCAGAGCTCTGTGGCACAGGAAATGCTGCAACCAGCCCAAGGGCTGGCCCCAAGGACTCCCCAGCCGCTCTTCTCCCGGCTGCCTCTCTGGGAAGCTTTCCATTTAATCAACAGCTGTGCCAAGGTGGAGAGATTCGGCCATCCGGGCTGCTCCTGAGGCCTCCACGACTGCTTATGCACAGCTGTTTTGTCCTGTTTGACTTTGTAACCATGGGGTACAGGAGACAATAGAAAATATCTGCAATATTATGAAACCGAATAAGAGAAACCAGCAGGAACTTGAGGAGGAAGCATTCTGTTCATTTGGCTTTTGCAAAATAACAACAGAATCATAACAACAATAAAACTGGTAATCTTGGGGAAGGAGCACACTGGAATGTTACAGGGACAGGGAAAAGGGCCCCACCTGTTCAAAAGCGCATTATGGCCGCGCGTCTTGCCGCAGCACTGTGAAAGAGCAGGCCAGCAGGGTGCCACCAACAGGCAAGAGTCAGAAGAGCTTGGGGCAAGGAGGGGGGAATGGAAGAGAAAATAAATGTTCAGCAATAGCCTCCTCTGTCATCAGCGACAGAAGCAACAGAAAAGTCACACGTAGTGGGTGCTCCGGAGAGGGAGTCAGCAAGCAGTGGGGCTGTGAGAGGGCAAGGGGTTCCCCTCCTGGATTTTGTGTGTTGTTTTCTGGTGCTGGGGACAGAATCGCAGGCTGTGTGCATGCTTGGCGAGTGCTCTTGCACTGAGCTGCACGCCCAGGCCTCTGCCTGGATTTTTTCACACAGCTGCTGACACTGGCTTTCCTGAGCGCTCGGGCTCAGGTCCCTCCTACACACACACACACACACACACACACACACACACACACACACAACCCACAGAGTTGAGGTATCTGGTTTCTTTGGTACTGCTGAGACTTCAGTTGGTGGCCTCAAAGTCAAGTGCATGTCAGAATCACCGGGGAAAAGCACAGAGTGCTGGGCACGGCCGCAGGGCGTCTGATGCAGATGGGCTCAAGAGGACACCAAGACTGCATCTCCAGCACCTTCCCAGGTGTTGCTGAGCCTTGGATCACCCTGTAAGAGCCATGAGTTGGGCGGCCCTTTTCTTCACCACCGTGGAGGACTTGTGACATCTGCTGTAGCCAGAACCACATAACCGACATGGGCGGAGCATTTATTAGGAGTCCTAGGCCCTTTACCCACAGCGCTTAACCTCCTTCTCACACCGGCCGAAGGAGGTAGGAATTGCCATGACTACAGATCGGGAGACTGAAGCAAGAGGATGAGCAGATTGCACAGACTCCAGTGCAGGTACAAGTGCTGGGATTTGAACTAGGCACAGAGACAGCAGAGGTGACAGCAATACCAACTTCATGGAAAATCTGATTAGGCGGTAGAACACTTGGGGCAAAGCTGATCCCTCGGACTGTAACAGAAAACACGCCCCCCTACCCCAGTATACTTCGGTTTCCAAGTTGCCCAGGTAATAGTTCCTGTTCCAGTTCCAGTTGCTCCTGTCTCTTAGAAACGGTTGGTCACTGTGATGCACAGCTGGTCACTGTGATGCACATTGTAAAAACAATCCCCAACTGACAAGCCATTCTGCCTCTGTACTTCCTGCTTGCTTATCCCATAAAAGTCCTAGACCACCAGAGATCAGGGCCTGATATTTTGGGAATGAGCCTGATCAGTGCCCATCGACATAAATAAAGCTATCTCCAAATTCTGGGTGATTTGACATTTGTGCTATAGCATCACGGCAGTCAATATCCTAATGATCACACATCTCCACGGTCCCTGGAGGTGGGCTTAGATACCACCTCCAGTCTAGGTCAGCTGCTGGAGTTCCACACACTTGAACCAAAAGTACATGAGGTCTAACTCGGCAACTCACATCATCACTGCTTTCTGTAAAAAAGTCAATGTTTAAGATGGGTAGAGTGGCACAGGCTGGTAATCACACTATTTCTGAGGCTGAGGTAAGAGAAAGATCCAAGTTTAAAGTCAGCTTAGGTAACTGAGATCCTATTTCAAAATAAAATTTAAACAAGAGCTGTGGATACAGCTCAGTGCTCCCCAGATTCAATCCTCAGTGTTCCTCTTTCTCTCTCTCTCTCTCTCTCTCTCTCACACACACACACACACACACACACATAAATGTTTAAAACATATACTGCAGATACAATGAAATAACAGTAAATAATAATGACAGAGCTAATCTATAATAATGTCACCCATGCCATATTTTGTGGGGGAGGGTCTGAGACAGGGTCTTGCTATGCAGTGTGGTCTCACACTGGTAGTAACCCTCCTGCCTTGACTTCCACAGTGCTGGAATTACGGTACATCACCATGTTCAGCCACCATATTTTTTAATAACCACAAGGGAATGAAACATCACCGGCCACAATAATGGAAAGTGAGGTTTGTTCTCTATGCATGGCCCCCACACCAGCAGCATCAGCACCAGGCAGCCCTTGTGACCCCCAAATCTGAACTCGAGGTGGGGCCTAGAGTCCTGTTTGAAGGAGTCCTCCAGGTGATTCAGAAACATGCTTATCTAAGAAGTGCTCTTAACTCAGAAAAGTTAACAGGGAGCTACTTTAAATATTTTACTGTGTATGAAAATGCAAGCCCTCATCCCACGCTCCCCTCCTTTCTTTTGCAAAAGCAGAGCCAGGCCTGGACTGTCGGAAGATGGGGGCTCTGCAGTCAGACCCCACGGTTCACAGCTTTAATTTGCTCCTCTCTCTGCACAGGGTGCAGAAGCTCGCTTCCCTGACTCGCCAGACCATCAGACACAAACTGAAAGCAGCGAGTGAAGATTCCAGCTCCCAGGCCTCCGTGCCCCTGCCCGATTGATCGATGGTGCAGCTCTAGGTGAGGAACTCGGCCTCAGTGTCTTTACCTGTGGAAAGGAACCTCTGTGGCTCCATAAGCGATGTGGGTATAGCATCTGGCACGTAATAGGTCCTCAGTAAACATCAGGACTCTGAGCTTCTACTCTGCCTAAGCTGCCTTTTGGGTTCTCGCCTACCTACCTTTGCCCATCCCAGCCTGGGACGCCTCAGCCTTGATCTTAGGCTGAAGGTTGTGGCCAACACCCCTCCTAAGAGGTCCACGTGATGACAGGACGAGGGAGGCTGGGCCTGGTGATGGGCTGAAAGGAAGGAAAAGCAAGACTCACAGCGCAGCCAGCCTGCATTTGGGAGCCACAGGAATGTTCCCCTCTGACCCTCACAGCAGCCCGACAAGGAGATGTTGCTATCTTACTATACAAAGATCACTGGGTCCAGTCAGTAATTTCCCTGAGGTTGAGTAAACAGCAGCGGGACAACGGAAGGCCAAATCTGATGTGGCTGTGAAAGAGGCTAGGAGCCCGTCCTTTCTAACAGAAGCAAAGACAAGCAGTACAGGGCTACCCTGCCTGCTCCCACTGTGGGATAGCTGTCGGTCCTTGGGATCCTTCCTTTGCTCGTAGAGATTAATATCGCATAGATAACCTCAGCATTTCTAAAGGGCTGGCCTGACAAAGGTGTCACAAGTACGTGAAGTTGTTGGGTATGGTGGTGCATGCCTGTAATTGCAGCACTCGGGAGGCTGAGGCAGGAAGATCACTGCGAGTTCAAGGCCAGCCTGGGCTACATAGTGAGTTCAAGACCAGCCTGAACTGCATGGTGAGACCCTGTCTCAAAAAGCGCCCCCCGAAAAAAACACCAAGTAAGTGAAGTCTGATTTCAGAATGCCACCATCTCAGCAAAGCCTGTGGCCACTCCAGTTAAGCTTCCAAGCCCTGCTTCATCAACTGCCTACCTCCCTTCCTATTTTACTTTTGTGCTTTGTCACTTACCTCTCTTTCTTTGAGTTATGAGGAGGTGAGACTGAAATGTACAATGAATATTTAAAGTTTTAATAATTCATTTACAGGAAAAGACATATTGCCATTAATCCCCCTCCAAATACTTCCCCTCACTTGGAACACACTTATCTCACCGTTCTTGTCACTTTCAGAAGCAGGCCCAGAAGTCTCCTTTCCTATCTTTATGAGGTATGAAAATAGCATCTTATTACTGGGGATTTTCACGTGTGTCCCGCATATACTTAAGTTTCTATTTGTTTATCTCTTGTTAATCTGGGGGTTTGTTTTCGTCAGTCTAGTTTTCAGGCCCACAGTCAATGAACTTAAGATGGGTGGATCGGTACATCTCCTCTACAGGTCTAAGCGTGCTTTCATTTCTTCTGTAAAAATCGCTAAAGTTCAAACTATGGTCCAGGTTCTAACACACCCTGGAGGTCATCTGCCAAACAAGAGATGAAAATCTTCATGGCTTTGGAACCTCAGAGTACCCAAAGGACAGAATGTTGGAGCTACTTAGATATCAGCCTTTCTAGACACTGAAGCTAGGTGCTGTTGCAAATAAAGCCTCAAATCTCAGTGCTGGAACACACAAACACTTGTCTTCTCAATCATATGACAGCCAGTGTCTCAGGGTCTATGGCCATTTCACTGACCTTCATTGGTCAACAAAGAGTGGGCTCCAAACATGTTTACAAGGGGTGTGTATGGGGTTAAAGGGCACGTGTCACTTCCAATCCCATTCCAGCAGACAAAAGGTAGTCCCTCGTGTTATGGCTGTGTATAGATGTTCCCCCCTAAAGCCTCATGTGGTCATAGGGGAGGCTTTTCAGAGGTGGCTGCACCTAGAGTGTAGATGCTGCAATTCAGGGTGTGTGATTATTAAATTAGTCCACTGACTGGTTTGGGATAGCTCTGAGTAGGACTAAGGGCGCCCCACCCTGAGTGTGGGTACCACCCACCCTAAGTGCATGCAGCCTGGAGAGAATATAAGGGAGAGAAAGGGAGCTAGTGCTGCAGCTTGCTGCTGCTGCTACTTCTTTGCCACTTGCTGCCTTCCTGCCTGCTGCCTACCATGAATTGTTTTTCCTCTGGGATACCTGTCCACTATGCCTGTCCACTATGCCACCTTGCCTTGGAGCTAGCTGACTATGGATGCAATGGCTGATACATTGTGTCACCTTGAGAAGTTTAGAAGTTTAACTCAGCAGGGGCCCAAGGTCCTTACTTTTTAAACATCCTGAGCTTGTGGAAGAGGAGGGGATGGAGATGGCATGGGTGGATAGCCTGCATACAATATAAGGGAGGAAAAGAGGCTCGCTCCCTCCTCCCTTTTGCTTTTATTGCTTTTGTTATCTTCTGCCGCCTTAAACTGTTGCCCCTATGCCATGCCACCCTGCCTTGGAGCCAGCTGATTTTGGACTGAAACCTCCACAAACTGTAAACTAAATAAACCTTTCTCTCCTTAACTTTGGGGGTCAGGTATTTTGTCTCAGCAATGAGAGAAAAGTAACTAAGATAACAGACTAAAACCTCTACAGACTCTGAACCTAAATAAATCTTTCCTGCCTTGACTTTGGGTGTTGGGGATTTTTGTCTCAGCAACAAGAAAACTAAGAAACTTGGCCACTGCCAGGAAGCCTTGGAAAATAACTGTAGATATCAGCTAAGGGTCTTTACCAGAACCCCCTGGATTGTGGTAGTATACTATTACATTCTAATCCTAACTCCACCTCTCCCTAACCCAGAACCCCCTGGATTGTGGTAGTATACTATTAGATTCTAATCCTAACTCCACCTCTCCCTAACCACAGCCCCACCTTCTCTAACCATGGCTCCACCTCTAACTATGGCTCTGCCTCTCCCTCCCCATGCTCCACCCTTCTCTAAGCATGGCTCTGCTTCTCCCTAACTATAGCTCCACCTTTCCTCATCCATGCGCCATATTTCTCTAGCCATGGCTCCACCTCTTTAGCCACGGCTCTGCCTCTCCTTAACTATGGCTCTGCTTCTCCTTACCCATGCTCCACCCTTCTCTAGCCATGGCTCAGCTCCTTCCTAGCCATCACTCAGCCTATTACCACACATCAGTCAAGCCCCCTCCTGCCGTAACTGTACTTGTCAAGAATTCCTCATGCCAGACACCTATGCTTCAAAGGTTGCTTGAACTGGAGTCGTAAATAATAGCCAGACCCAGATCTGTTCTCTATTCAACTGAGCAGAACAGGAGGCTGCCCTGACATAACCTTCTCCTCCCTTCCAGAAGCACTCTAAATTTCTTAAACTGCCTATCTGTAGAAACTGAGATCAAAAACTCAGAGCCAACTTCCAATTTCACAAGGGAGAGTTGAGGGTTCTTTAATGTAATGAACACACAGAGACCACAAAACCTTGGTGAACTGCCTGAAATAAGCACATTATAAACAAACGCTCTCCACCAAATTACAGTTCTGACTCTGGAGGGTCACTTGCACCTGGAGCTTGTGGTTCAGTCTAAGCACCACAACGGCTTCAGCGTGACTGACCAGGACTCCCTATCCCTCAGGCACAGCAGTTCAGCAGTCTCTGGGAAAGTGAACTCTTGGCTTGACTAATGTGGTGTTTTAATGCCAAACATAGATGAGAACTGTCCACAGTCTAAAACTATCAGTGTTAACTTCAATAACTCCTGGTTCTGGCACGGTCCAGTCTAGCCCTGGAGTCTAACCAAAGCAGCATAACCTATCAACAAAGAAAACCTGCAAGGCTTCCTGACTTCTGCTTGTCTGACGCTCAGGACATTAACACAAAGGACTCCAATCCAGGCCCCAGCAATGCCATGGTCCCTTCTCTCTTTACTGTCTCCCACATGCCTGAAGCTGCTCCCCTCTGGGGATCTGTTATGGTTTAGATCTAAAAACGCCCCCTAAAAGACTTGAGTGTTCAGCAATGGGCTTTGGGAAGGTGATGAGATCACAAAGGCTCTACCTTCATCAATTGAGTAATCCAGAGGCTGGGGATTTAGCTCAGCGGCAAAGCGCATGCCTGGCACGCGCAAGGTCATGAGTTCGGTTCCCGGTACCGGAGGGGGAAAAAAAAAATTGAGTAATCCATCGACTGATTCAGAATTTGATAGCACTTGAGGTAGGTAATAGGAACTTAGGGTCTGGTTGAAGGGAGTGTGTCATGAGGGAATAGCTTTGAAGATTATATCATGCCTCTAGTCTCTCTGTCTCTAGCTCTAGATCTGGTGCTCACATGTACACATGTACTTGCCCCCCCCCCGTCCCGCTTCCTGGCTAAAATGAGGTGAGCAATTCCTCCACCAAGCCCTTCCACTGTGATATATATGCTACAGGCGTAAAAGCAGTGGAACCAGCTAACCATGGACTGAAACCATAACCCATAATAAACCCTTCCTCTTTTCAGTGATTTTCTTGGGTGTATTGTGATACCAACAGAGGGTCTAGCTCTCCCTTCCAACCTCTACCAGCTCCTGCTGTGTCTGTTCCCTGCCCTCCCCACACACCCCACCCCACAGCCGGGCACTCCAGAGTCACCCCACTTCTTCCCACCAAAGGAGGGCCCCCTTCCCTGAGAATTGCTCTTCTCTCATCCCAACTGTTTTTCTTGGGTAAAATCTCTGAGAAATGCTAGAGAGTCAAATTCAGAACTTTGCTTCTTCTAGCATTGCACTTTTTAAAAGAACTGAAAGAAAGTATTCGTAGCATATAATGCAACATTTTTATGGATTTTTAAGGCTACAGCTCAGCCAGATTTAGTACATTCACACTTCCCTCCAACCACTGCCACCACTCATCCAGTTTTTATCTTGTAAAACTGAAACTCTACAACCATTAAACAGTGACTCCACCCCTCCCTCTGGCTAGTCCCTGATGGTTACCACTCCACTTTTGTCTCTGTGAATGTGACTATTCTATGGATCTCATGTAAATAGATCATTCAGTACTGACTTTATGTGGCTGAGTTGTTTCCCTCAACAAAATTTCTTCAAGGTTCACCCCCATTGTACTACATCTTAGAATTTCATTCCTTTTAAAGGTTGAATAATATTCCACTGTGTGCATATACCACATTTTATGTATTCCATCAATGGATACCTGCACTCTTTAGCTGTTAGGAATAATGTTGCTGTGAATACGTGTGTACAAATATCTGTTCAAATGCAAACCAAAGTAACACTGAAATTCCACCTTACTCCAGAAAGAATGACTACCATCAAAAACAACAAATGCTGGCAAGGTTGTATAGAAAAAGGAAGCCTTCTATAATGTCAGTGGAATGTAAACTAGTACAACTACTACAGAAATCAGCATGGAGATTCCTCAAAAAGCTACAACTGGAAATTCCACTTGACCCATTATACTGGACATTTTCCCAACAGAGTTAAAAACATCCTATTACACTGATACATGCATACCTGTGTTCACAGCAGCACAACTCACAATCGCTAAATCTTGGAAATGGCTTATATGTCTAGCAACAGAGGAGTGGATAAAGAAACTATGGTATTTATACACAACAGAGTACTACTCAGCCATAAAGAAGGAAACAATCAAGTCATCTGTAAAATGGATGCACTTTGAGACCATAATGCTAAGTGAAATAAGTCAGAAACAGAAGGCTAAATGTTGCATGGTTTCTCTTACATGAGAAACCCAAAGTATAAACAATTTAAAGAGAAAAACAAAAGATAATAATAGGAAACAAGGAGGTAGACCTTTTTGCAGATGGGAAGAGGGTCGAGAGATCGAGAGAGTGGTGAGGAGGGAGGGAGGAAGGAAGGGAGCAGTGGAAGGGGAAGTTAGAAGGACCAAGTTGTGATACATACATGTACCCACTCTCCACGATGAATGTACTCATTATGTATCTCAAACACGTACTAATAAAAAAGGAAAGACAAAAACCCAAGCATCTGTTCAAGTCTTTGTTTTACTGCTTTTGAGCATACATCTACAAGAGGAATTCCCGAACTGTGTTTTTAAGTTTTTGAGGGACTTCTGTCCTGAAGCAGATATGTCATTTCACATTCTTACCAACAAAGACTCCAATTCTCAGCATCCTTGCCAACATTTGTCATTTTCAGGTATATTTTGTTTTGATTTGTTTTTGCAATACTGGGGAGCAAACGACTCATGTACTTCATACCGATCTACACCTCCAGCCCTTTTTTGAGAGAGGGTCCTGATAAACTGTCCAGGTGGGACTCAGTTCATGATCCTCCTGCCCTGGCCAACCAGAGATGTGGGATTATAGGTGTGTGCCAGCATGCCTGGCCTATTTTGTTTTGGGGGGTTTCTGGAGGGTTGGCAACAGCCATGTTAATGTGTATGTTCCATCACTCCTTTAACCCTCACAACAACCTTGTATAACACGATGCTCATTTTACACACGAGAAAGCAGAATTGGAGATACTACGTGAGTCACCCACGGATGGGGTGGCAGCAAAATCTGAACCCAGGTCTAACTGCAGAGCCCATGTTCCGACCACAGCACTCAGCCCTGCTTGCTCCCTCTTCCGATGGGTGGTCCCTGAGGATGAGCTCATCATGCAGATATAAAAGGGATCTGGAGGACAACTGTACAGGAACCTGGGCTGGAACCCCTTCCCCAGCTCTCAGGATGAGATGTCCTGGGCTCTTCCCAACAGGACCAGAGACTTCGTTCTCATGGGAATGCAGCAGTGCCCCGATCCCTGAACTGCTCCCAGGCACTCCTCCAGTGCTGGGTCCATGTGGGCAGCTGCTTGTGGCCCCCAGGGCTCTTTCCCATTACAGCAGTGGCATGTCACCCAGCCGCCAGGCTGGCCCCCTCCTTCCACTCAGGGCAGGCTGTGTTTGTTTCTAACAACCTAATGAGTGTCTGGGGTGACTCAGAAATGCATGACTGGGGGAAGAGCTGTGCCCTAACAAAAGGAAGAATGGGACTTCATTCCAGGCAAATCCTAAAGTGTTTCTTTGGCGGTGAGGAATGGAAACACCAAGGGAAAAACAGAGCGATCCCTCTGCCTTTGTCACACAAAGGCCATGCTAAGACACCAACGTCACTGGCACCTCAAGCAGGCGAACAGCTGCCTACCTGAAGAGTGGTCAGTTCTGCAGCCCTCCCACAAGCTGTCAGAGCACAGAAGCCTGTGAGAGGGCTTCCCAGCCAAGCCGGAGGGAGGACAGGCTTACACGGCACCCACTCTCCAGGCTGGCTGGACCTGAGGGTCACAGCTACACAGCAGGCAGTGAGCTTGCTTGTTTTTTTTTTTCTTTTCTTTTTTTCTTGGTACATTTCAGACATACATAACAATCACTTTCATCCTAGGGAGTTTGTACCTGGATATGATATACTTGTTGCTTCCTTTTTTCCCATTCCCCTTCCTTCCCTCCAACCTGTCTTTTCCTCCTTATTTATAAACATTTGTTTCCATTTGCCTCGGTTTTTTCTTGTCCCTTCTTTCCTTTCCCCCTCTCCTCTTGTTCCCTTTCTCATTTGAACATTTTCTCCTCATTTCCCAGTATTTATTATACATTTTGTTCCTTATTTACACTTGTGCTTTCTCATACCAGAGGAAGAACGTGATATTTAAACGTGTGTCTGATTTTTTCCACTTAAAGAGTATGGTCTCAAGGTGCAATCATTTAGCTAGAAATATTTCAGTTCGTCCTTCTTGATGGCATTTGGGCTGTTTCCAAGATTTAGCTATTACAAACTGTGCTACTGTAAACATAGGTATGCATATATTGCTGTGATATGATTTTTTAAAATTTTTTCAGAAAGCTATCAAGAAGGGGAATATCTGGGTTGTATGGAACCTCTAGTTTTAGATTTTTGAGGAGCCTCTACACTGATTCCACAGTGGTTGCAGCAGTCTGCACACCCACCAACAGTGGAGAAGGGTTCTTTTTTCTCCACAACCCCTCCAGCATTTGTTATTGGTTGATTTCTTGATGATAGCCATTCTTTCTGGAGTGAGACAGAATCTCAGCACTGTTTTAATTTATGTCTCTCAAATGACAAGGGATGTTGAACACGCTTTCATATATTTATTTGCCATTTCTACTTCTTCATCTGAGAAGTATGTATCCATTTCAGATGCCTATTTTTGTACTTGGTGTTTAAATTTGGGGGATATGGCTTTTTTTTTTTTTTTAAGTTTTTTATATATTTTAGCCCTTTGCCTGAGGAACAGCTAGCAAAATATTTTTCCCACACTGTTGGTAGTTTCTTTTGCTGTGCAAAAGCTTTTTGATGAGATCACAATTATGGATTCTTTGTGATATTTCCTGTACAATAGGAGTTTTGCTCATAAAGTCTGTCTACACAAATGTCTTCAAGAGTTCTACCTATCTTCCAGCAGATAGTAGTTGTGTTTTAATATTTATAACTTCGATTAATTTCTATTTTAGTTTTGTGCATGGTGAGATATATGGGTCTAGTTTTAATCTTCAGCATGTGGAAAGCCAGGTTTTCCAGCCCCATTTATTAAAGAGGCTATCTTTCTTCCAGTACAGATGTTTGGCCTCTTTGTCAAAGATAAGGTGGCTGAATGTATTTGCAGTTGTGCATTTTCTAATCTGTTCCATTGATCCTTGAGTCTGTCTTTTTGCTAGTACCATGATGTTTTTATCACTGTAGCTTTGTAATATAATTTCAAGTCAGGAATTGTGATGCCCACTGCCTTGCCTTTGTCGCCCAGAACTGCCTCTGCTATTCTAGGTCTCTAGGTCTCTTCTGGTTCCATGTGAATTTTAGGATTGCTTTCTCTAATTCTGTAAGATGTGCTATTGGCATTTTGATTAAGACTGCATTAAATCTATATACCAATTTTGAAAGTATGGCCATTTCCACTATATTGGTTCTTTCTACCTGAAAACAAGAGCTATCTTTTCCATTTTCTGATATCCTCTCTGATCTCCTTTTTCAGAGTACTGCAGCTTTCAATATAAAGGCCTTTTACTTCCTTTGTTAGATTTATTTCTAGGTATTTCACTTTTTGGATGCTATCGTGAAAGGTGTTGTTTCCCTAATTTCCCTCTCAATGAGTTTGTTATTTGTGTATAGGAATGCTACTGATTTTTGAGTGCTGATTTTCTTTCTAGCTAAGTTACTGACTTTGGTTATTAAATCTAGAAGTCTTTTTTTGGAGTTTTGGGCTCTTCTATATAGAGTATCACGTCATCTGCAAATAATGGTAATTTAACTTCTTCCTTTGCTATTTTTTTCCTTTTTATTTTTTTCTCTTGTCTAATTGCTCTGGCTCATGTTTCTGGAACTATATTAAATAAGAGTGGTGATAATGGAGCTCCTTGTCTTATTCCTGATTTTAGAGTGAAAGCTTTCAGTTTTTGTTCATTTAGTATGATATTGGCTGTTGGTTTGTCATAGACAGCTTTTATCGGATTGAGATTAAAAACCACCTACTCCAATTTTCTGTAGGTTTTCTTTTTAATTATGAATGGGTGTTGGAATTTGTCAAATGTTTTGTCTATATCTATTGAGATGATCGTATGGTTTTTGTCTTTGACTCTGTTAATATGGTGTATTGATTTATTGATTTTCCTATGTTGAACCATCCTTGCACCCTTAGGATGAGTTAGCTCTATTTGGTCATGGTATATAATCTCCTTGGTGATTTGTTGCCTTTTGTTTGCCAATATGTTATTGATTTTTGTGCCTATGTACCTTAGGGAGATTGAACTATGGCTCTCTATTTTGGTTGGATCTTTCTCTGGTTTTGGTATCAGAGTAGTACTTCTTCTAAGAATGAATTTAGGAGTTTTGTTTCCCTTTCAATTTCATTAAAGAGTCTGAGAAGTAGTGGCATTAGGTTCTCTAAATTTCTTATAGAATTTAGCAGTGAATCTGTCAAGCCTTGAGCTTTTCTTTGTAGGTTTTTAATTACATCTTCATTTTCATTGATTGATATTGGTTTATTTAGAATTTTTATATCTTGATTCAGCTTTGGTCATTTACATGTATCTAGGAATCTTTCCATTTTTTCTGTGTTTAGGACCCTTAGGAAATGACTACTTCTCAGAGATGTCTTCCAGATGTTTTTGAGTTTTGAGTCTGTTGCAAGATCCTACCTCCTCAATTTATGGAGGATTAGAAGTTGCTGCCTATTTGGCCTAGCCCCTGGTTCTTTGGCAGTGGCCTATAGCATCATTTACGACCCTTCAACAATCTCAGTCTTGGCAAACCAGGAAGAGCAAGTGATTAGAACAGTTATGTCACCTTGGCTAAAGTAGTACAAGAAGCAGTAATAATAGTATCAAACACAGCCTAGAAAATGACACACTGCGGTAACTATTGATTTGCTACCTTGAACTATATTTGTGGTTATATAACAAAATCTAAAGCAAACCAGAAAATTGTACACAGTAAATATGCCCTCAATATGGTGATTTTACCCTCAGGGAAGAAAATTTAAAAGAGTTTAGGGGGAAAAATAGAGAAAGACAAGAAGAGGAAGGTACTGAAAGCAAGACTAGAGGACAAAGGAAGATTGCCCAAACTTTGGAAACTGATAAGGAAGACAGGATGGAAACAGGGAAGAAATATAAACAAGACCACAACAACAACAAAAATACGATAAACAATGTTCACACTCATAAAAATAAGATCAAGAAAAAAACGAAAGGAAAAAGAAACAAACAAAAACAGAAGAGAAAAAGAAAAAAAATCCACTTCAAAATGCGTCTCTGCTGTCACTGGTAGAAAAATTGGGCAGACCGAGTCCAAATCCATGTTAATTAATCCCAGCAGGCCAACCATAGCTTTACGGTGGAGTAGTGGATAATCCCAGCAAGCCTGTACCTTTAGTTCCACTGAAGTTCAGGCTGGCTTCTAGCTGTGAGGCTGGAATCTTATTTGTTCAGCCTGAAACACCCCATGTGGCTCCTGCTGGCTTGAGCTTGACTCCTTGACCTCAGGCGGACTTGAAGTCAGCAGCCTCACCCTGACGCTGGTGAGTACTAGATGGAGCCAGCAGTTGCTCTGAGTTCTGGGCTCAGCTGGCCCCTCTCCAAGATGGCTCCCAGCCAACCACGCTCTCCTGGGGGATGTCTGAACCTGAACAGCTCACCAGCCACCGCAGTCTGGTGCACTTCTCTATGGAGGACTCCGGTGTTGCCAACATTCACTGCACACCTGCAGGCTTGAGCTGCCCCTGCGATGCAGTGAGTCAGGGTTCAGGAAGAAAGTGCTGCTTGCTGCCTCCCTGGTTGAAGTCTCTCTTGGCTCTCCCTGTGGGCTTCAATTCTAGCTTCAGATGCTTGCTGGGTCCTGAGGACCCACTTCCCTCCTTCTTCTCCTCCTCACAGTGCTCTCTTCCAGCATCTGGACACCAAATTTCAGACAGGCTGTTTCTCTGCTGTTCACCACTCTGCCATCCTCCCAGAAGTAAACCCTCCTGCTTCTCTGTCCCAAGGGCAGCCACAAGTCTGCCGTCCTCCACCTAGTTCCAAACTAAACCTTGGTTCCACTGGTAGAACCCCATTCCATGCAAAAACATATCCACACATTTTCACAACTTTCTAATGGAGCCCAGCCGTTATGTAACCTCAGAGGAGACCCTGGCAGGAGAAACAAGACAAGCTGAACTGTTTCCCTTGGGGCCAGTGGTTTCCGTCAGTTATGGACTGCCAACCAAGTCCCAAACACAGACTCCTGCAGTGGAATCTTCTTGTACAGCCTCCACGGCAAATGGGACTTTTTGGGAGGAACTTACAAAGACTAGCAAAAAAATGATAAAACTTGTAGGCACAGATGAGGCCTCTGTAGACCTTCTGGTATAGGATGCACATACACTGCACACTTCCACAGGCACCCAAGCATGTGTGGCCATGTGTGTAGGCTCACACACACACACACACACACACACACACACACACACACACACACAATTTTTATTCACCTCAGTCATTAACTTTAAGCCATGCATAGGACACCCATAGAAAGACAAAGGCAAGAAAGTCCCTAGGGTCTTTCAGACGTACTGCCCCTAAAAACTGCCTTTAGAAGACCCTCTCCAACATCCAGACACAACTTAATCAGCATTTTAAAGAAAATACTCTCTACTGATGTTTAAAGCTAAACCTATGAGGGAAGGAACTAGTACACTAAAGTGTATACTTTCCTGCTTTCTCAACAACTCTGCTAGCTAAGAAATCCAAACTGGCTTTGTGGATACCACTTCTTAAAACTGGTAGCCCATTACTTTCCTAACTCTTTTAAGGGGACACTATTTTTGCACAGCATGAGGAAGAAGGCAGAGCTTGCCAAAACAGTCCGTACCCTGCTTGCTGGAAGCAGGCATATTTGACGCCCCAAATTGAAAGCTTTCACAAAACCTCATGAAAAGCACAGATTACGGTCAAAAGCATAGTTACAAATACTAATACAACTTCTAACAACAGACGAACTTGCTGGAGACCGTGGGTTGTCTAACTTGGCACAACTGATATGTAACTAAGTTTTAAGCCTTGGCCTTTGTAACCTCTCAGAGCAGACACAAATGATCAAGCACGGATAAACCTAGAGCTGAGATACCCATGGGTCCAAAATCAGATGGATCTTCTTGTAAAGAGCGTGACATATCAGAACTCAGTGATGCAAATGAGTTATTTTCCTTTGGTGGTAATTCTCTGATGCTACATACAAGCGTAGCTTGATTTACACATGATGCAGTTACATTCAGATAAACCCACTGTAACTTGAAAATATCCCAAGTCCAAAATGAACTTACGTGAACACTCTTGACCTACAGAACATCCTATTTTCACTCACAGCACACGGCAGAGTCAGCTGTTTCCCTCATGATCAAGTGGCTCACAGGGAGCTACAGATAGGACTGGACCGGGTATCACCAACATGGGGAAAGAGCAAAATTTGAAACGAAGTATGATTTCTACTAAATGCATCTTGCTTTTGCACCATTTTAAAGTTTTAAAAAATTATTAATTCAAACCACTGAATTCAGCAACCATCTGTTCTTCTAACAAATAATTTTGAAGCACAACTGAAAGTTGACATCTCTCAGGTTACAAGGAATAACAAAACAAAATGAGAAAATGGGAAAACCCCCAGAAACAAAGAAACCCAAAGATCAGTCTTACAAGTAAAACTTTTCTATGTATCCTCAACTAGACTTTCCAGTCGCACCAGTAAGCAGAACTCCAACACCTTTTTTCCTCTCCCCTTGACAGTGCCGTATTCATCTGTATGCCAAGTGCCAGCTTTGTTTACAAGCAAGTAGACTTCAAGATCTGCTTGAAAGATCCAGGCTGACATCATCCAACTGCCCTGTGGTAGTAACTGGATATTTAGTTGTGTTGGGTCAAACCCATGGAAGGGGCCCCTCCCTGCAAAGCCTAGATTGGCTCTGTCATTGCTATAGTGAAGTCACAGCTAGGCGGGCTGCCTGCCAAAGACAGCAAGGTGTTTTAAATATCCTTTCTGTCTACGAGACACCATTAGCATTATTAATAAACAGAACTGGTTCTGAAGCAGCTACAGTTTTGCAGATCCCATTAGTAAACACTACAGACAATTCATGGTGTAGCTGGTTGACACCTCTTTTTCACAACGGAAAACCAGAGTCGCTAAACAAAGACAGCAATGGCACCACAATAAAAGAATGAAGGCTCACATGTAAAGGAGATTCCCGGAGGGGATTCTCAGCAAAGGTACCAGAATGGTCATAAATAAGGGGTCCTGGGGTGACTAACAAGGAGGAGATAAAATACAGGCTGACTGATAAATTCTGATGTTGTTATATATATGAGGTATGTTCCCTTCACTCCCGCCTATGCCCTAAATTATGATATAACAGGACTTACAATTTCTCTCTCTCCCCGACATGACCAATCAATAAGGACCCAATGGGCCCAACACCGTGACCCTGTCAGTTACCCAGGAACCCACACCTTTCACTGACATCCCAGTTCCTTTGAATTTTGTGGCCTTGTTATTGGATTGAAAATGGCCCCCCACAGTCCCCCGTGTTTGGAAGGGCACGAACCGTGGGGCTCTGGACTCAGCAGTGGATCCACCCATGAGGAGTTCATAGCTGAATGCGCTGTCGGCGGGTGGGGCCCCGGTTGGAGGCGGTCACCGGAGGCGGGTGCCGGAGGGGTGCGTTCTTGTACCCAGCTTCCCACTTCCTTCTCTACTCTCTGACTGCCACGGGTTGAACTGCTTTCCTCCCCACCCCCGGGCCAGGCCGTTTCTGCTTTGGAGCCAACCAAACATGGACTGAAGCCTCTAAAATTTTATAAGCCAGCATAAGTCTCTCCTTTTAACAGCAGGTGTTGGGTACTTTGGGCCTGAGCAACCTGGAGGCAAAACCCTGCCTTGCATGTGTGGCTGTGGGACATCTCCACCATCCTTCCTGCAGGATTCTCCCTCCCCTCCTACTGGAGAAGCAAAGGAGAAGCTCTCCCATTAATTGAAAACTATTACATGATCAAAAAAAGGAAAAAAGTCCCAGCCTGAGCTCGGCTGTCAAAGAAGTCACTGAAGCTCAACAGGAGCCAGACCAACACCTCGCGCCCACTGACTGTAACTCACATCTGCCTGCTCACTGGGTGGTAGAGAGAAGAGGCTGCTCTTTGCAAACAGAAAGCCCAAAATCTACAGTCTCATCGTCTCCACGCGTGTGTCTTCTCGTCTTTCCAGGACACTGCCTGTCGCAGGCAGTGGCTAGGGAGCGAACCACTCTAGATAGAACAGCTCAACAGATGAGAATGTCACACCCTGCGAAGGTCGGGTCTGAAGTGCGCAGCACAGGGATCCCCACTGAGGGGCCTTCTACTAGGAAAGCATGCCGGCTTCTGCTGATCCTCCTTACAAGTTGTCTTTCCTCCTGGTGTGATCTCTAAAATGGAAATAAGCAGAATCCTGAGGTGTCATCCCTGCTGTCCTGCCCTGGAAAGAGGCCCTGGCAGGGTTGAGAGGGAGGAAGGCAAGGTCCTTCTGCTGTGGTTTTTCAAAAGTGTGTCCATTCATCTGCTCAGTTAAGATTCGCCCAGTACAGAGGAGCTTGGTAAGGCCTCCACACTGCAGGAGTAAGGACAACCCTGGAGCCAGGGCCTGGGAAACCCCAAAGTTTCCTGCATCAACCAGACCCCTGCCAAGTTGCAGGTGTTGAGTACAATCATTACTAAACAACAGCAGGGCAATGTGCACAGATCATTCTGGACTGCCCAATATCCATCCTTTACCCTGGCCGAAGAGCACTGTTCCCTTTTGGGGACTTTCCCACATGAATATCTATTTTTTCTAGAATATGCCATTCCATCCCCTATGGAAGTACAAAGGGCCACAGCTGCCCTCATCCCAGTGCAGATAAGGACAGGGAAGGGTCGACAGAGGCCACCCAACATGGCCACAGTAGCGTGCAGGCCAGACAGGCCCTGCCATTGACCTCTATGGTTTCTCCCTCCTGGGCTCACGCAGTGCTGCCTGCGTTCCAATTCAGGTTGCCCAACCCCTTTCACTGCCCCTAACTCCTAACCCTGCCTCGCTTCTCATCTGAAGAACTCAGCCTGACAAAATGGGCTAATGCAGATTGGGCAAAGTAGAAGGAAAAGTATCTTTTATAGAACCCCCAAATCCACTCAGATTCTCAGAAGTTCTGCCAGTGTGTCTGTCTTAGCCACTTCCTTTGTCACTGGGATAAAATACCGGATGCCTGTAACTGAGAGGAGGAGAGGCTTATTCTGGCCCATGGCTACCGTCCATGGTTGGCTGGCTCTAGCCAGCAGAGTGGAGAAAGCTGCTTACGTCGTGGTGGCCAGGAAGCAGAGAGAAGTGAGGAGTCAGGGAGGAGCAGGGTGAGCACCTAGTGACACACCTACTCTGACCAGGCCCCACCTCCTAATAGCTTTGAACCCATCTGTGGACCAATCCCCCCATTAAGTCCAGCACCTTTGTGATCCAGTCACCTTCCAAACACATGAGGCTTTGAGGGGACATTTCAGATTCAAACCATAACAGTATCACTATTACACTATTTTAAAAACACTTATAATAGATTACTTTAGGGAGGAATACTGACTAGAGGAGTGGCACGAGAGGAACTTCTAAAGGACAGATACTACTCTTGGTTTGCATAGTAATTTTAAGCATTGAGGCATGTGATTGCATAACACTGTGAATGTACTGAATGCTATTAAACTATACACTTCAAAATGGTTAAGATGGCAAATTTTATGTTATGTGTGTGTGCATTAGCTTTCCACCACTGTAATGAAGTGTCTGAAATAAGCAAGCCATAAAAAACAGAGGTTGCCTTTGGCTCTCGGTGGTGGAGACTTCAGTTGGTTGAGGCCATTGCTTGTGGACCTGTGAGATGGGCAACACAGCACAGTGGGAGCAGATGGCGGAAGCCGCTGTTTACTTGTCATGGCCAGGAGATGAGGGAGGGAAAGTGAGTGAGAGTGCAGAAGAAATGAGTTCCACAGTCCTCTGGGAGGGTGCTCCTCCAATGACCCACATCCTCCCCACAGGCCCCACCTCTTAAACTTTCCACCACTCCCAATAGCATCAAGCCAGGACTAATCCTTTCACACATAGGCCACTGGGAACATTCCAGATCCGGTTCATAGCAACATGCAGTACTTTACAGCTATATAAAAAACATAGTTTAAATGCAAGTCAGGATACTGCCTTAAAATTACTTCAATTAATACAAGATAAGCCAAAACAAAAACAGAGTGCAGGCATAAATTAAAAATCCATCGGGGCCAGGGATATAGCTCAGAGGCACAAGAGCCTGCCTGGCAAAGGCAAGGTCCTGAGTTTGATTCCCGTTACCAAAAAAAAAAAAAAAAAAATCCATCCGGATTTGTGCTCTTCACTGTACATGAGTTACAGCCTAATAAATACAAGAAACATGTAGTTATTACCCAGTTATATAACACTGGCAACCCCTAGATCTCCTGGTGACCTCAAATACTAGATGCCTCATTATCTGCAGCACTCAGGACACAGCTGGATCCTGAGCTCCCAAGGCAGCTGTTCAAATCTTGTCACATCGGCAAGCATATATCTCTGAGATTCAGATTATTTTTTCAATTCTGTGCAATCAAAACAAAATGTAAAAATAAATTGGATGTTGGGATAGCAAAATTATAGAGATGGAATACAGACCAATGGTTGCCAGGGATTAGGAAAAGTGGGAGAAGAAAAGGGTGCCCTCTAGGTGAGGGCAGCCCAGGTGAGTTTCTTGGAGGTGATAAAGCCATTCTGCTCTTGATTGTAAGGGTGAATGGACAAATCTATACATGTGATACAATGCCAGACAACTATGTTGTCCCTCGTATGTGTGAAGGGCTGGTTGTAAGGCCTCTGCATATACCAAAATCTGTGGATGCTCAGTTCCTTTACATAAAACAGTAAGGTGTTTGCTCATGACCTTGCATGTCTTCCTCCTGTCTCGATTATTCATACCTAATACAGTGGAAGTGCTGTAGAAATAGTTATATGGTATTGTTCGGAGGGAAAGACAAGAAAAGAATCTGTACATGTCGAATACCCAAGCATTTTCAATCCACAGCGGGGCTGAAATCTGTGAATGAGGAACCTGTGAATACCCAGGTATATACACTGTATGTATAAAAGCACACTAAAAACAAGTGATACTGGGTTAAGATCTGCAGTCTAGCTCACTGTATCAGGCCCACTGATTTCCTGATTCTGACAATGCAATGGTAAGGCATTGCCACTGGAGCAAGCTGGGTGACAGGAACAAGAGATCTCTCTATTATTTTGCCAACTTTTTGTGATTCTCCAATTATTTCTAAATTTTAAAAACTGTAAGAACAGAAATAAAGGGGTGCTGAGACTGGTATATGACAGCCATACCCCAGTTTCCAAATTTTTATGGGTACCAAATCACCTCATTGTTCTTACTGACTTGATACATGTGCAATTAGAACACATTACAATGTTTACTAATAAAACACCATGCAAAATCAACTGTGTTCACAAAAGAATTCAGTTCTCTTTTCTAAAAGTTGAAAATGGTGATTTAGAAATATTAGAAAAATAACAGTAGGAAGCAACGGGTTGCCGGCTTGGCCCTCAGCTAAGCAGCCATCACATGAAGAATGAAGAATGATTATAAATGGTTCCTGCCACCAAAAATAATTTTTGCTCAGGAAATGAGGCAGATGCCTGGGAGGTCGCAGAAGGGCATGGGATGCTCCCTGGTGACATATGGCTGAGGGTCAAATGAATAGTGTTATGGCCTGAATGGTGCTCCCCCAGCCCAGCAAATTCAATGTGTCTGTGTTTAGAAATAGGGCCTTGAAAAACCGACTTAAAGTGCACACACTGAGGACCAGGTAGCCATCTGCAAACCAAGGACAGAGGCCTCACCAGAAATCAAGCCAGCAGACCTGGACCTTGGACCTCTGGCTCCAGTACTATGTGGCAGTCAATTTCTGTGGTTTGAACCATGCAGTCTATGTTTATTACAGAATTCTCAGGAAACTAATAAAAGTAGCACAGCGATTTGGCTTAGAAGAGGGAAAAATGCTTGATTACAACTAGCTTCCCACCCCTGCACAGGGCCCACACAGAGTACCTACTCAAAATCACCGGTGGAGTCCTAGCAAAAGAGGGATCTTTCATCTATTCCAAAGCAAACAAAAGTCAGCTATCGACCACAAGAAAGAAAACTACGTGCTTAGAGGCCCGCTGTGCACAGACACTGGACCTTCACCTGTGTTCACTCATTCACACTCCTTCGAGCAATCAACCAACTGACAATGGGGAGCGACCAAGCCTCTCACATCCTGAGCCAGGTGCTGAGGACACACAGGTTAGAGGCCAGAGCTCAGCTCCGTGTAACGTCGTCTTTGGGGCAGGCAGCAGCCACAGGCAAGGGCTATATGAGGACCAGCACCTCTCCAGGCCATCAGAGCCAGTTAACCAGCAGAAGCAGGGGTCAGAAACTCCCTCAGGAAGAGCTATGGCGGCCGTCAGAGCTGACCCCGCAGTACTGAGGAGCAGGCTTTTCCAGAGAGCACGTGCCTTGGTAGCTCAGGAGATGAACAGAGATCAACACACATCTTCCAGAGCCCCAGCCAGACTTCCTCAGCCAGCTGTCCTTGAGCAAAGCACAGGTAACTCCATTAGGGAGACAGCCCCAAAGAACAAAGCACGTATCCATCGGCTGGGTTTCAGCACCTTGCTCTCTGATGTTTAGAGGACCAATGAATAAAGAAATAAAAAATCACTTCATAAACTCTAACGTGAAAATTTTAGCTAGCATTACACTAGGTTTTGAAAGGCCTTTTACATCACACACTCTAAAGCGGTCATTTCATCAAGAAAAGAAAAGTGGAGGTTTACCCAGGGTCACCTTGCTTGTCCCTGGCAGAGGCAAGTGAAGGCCTGGGAGTACACACAGCTGAGACTCCATGAGAAACACAGGCTGTTAATATCTGACTGTTACAATATTCCAGCTTTTCAGTCTTCTACTATTTTCCATTTCATTCCATTCAAGTCAAAGGACACAAGGCTCACAATTGTGCTTTTAGCAATACATGCCTTGATCTCCTTGTTTGTAAACGTTTGTGATATGACAATCAAAACTGGAAAGACTCTTGGAACACCAAAACCTAGCACTCTATTCCTATACCTGAAGAACAGTTTCCATTTGATACCAGATATCGCTGAGAATAGGAGAGAGAGGAAAAGGGCAAGTAAGGGCAAAGGTGGGGAAGAAGAAAAGGAAGGGAAGGGAAGACAGACAGCAAGCTTTTCCGGCACTGCACGTCGGTATTAGTACAATCTGGCCACAAAGCAAGTTAGCCTGATGCCATGGTTGATAAAAAAGACCAGAATTACAACTAAGTGGTCACACTTTACTCTTTTTTAGAGTACTCAATATAGACCACTTGCATGTATGGGTGTAAGCCACTATTTCTGTCTATGACAACTGCATACGTAATCCAGCAAGTAGTCCTTCTTGCCTGAATGACCAAGACTCTCAGAGCTAAATGTGTCCCCACCTACAGACGCCATGGGGCAGCCTGGTGGCCCTTCCCCTTTCACTTATCATAGCTCCCTTTTTAACTGTTATCCAGATGCCCTCTGTCATAAACAACTTCAAAACTTTTCAAGCAAAACAGTCAGTTCACTTGAGGAAAAGAGACAACGGAAAATACTGAATGTTTGGAGGGAAAGCTTCACACTGGATGTATTATCAGGAAGCCTCAGGCTACATCAGCCTCTTAGATTATTAAACTTTAAACTTACCAACAGTGTCGCATGGCTCATCTTTGTGAACGCAGAAATCTGTCCTACAAAAAAGAAAAAATACAGTCAGATGTATGTGGTACCCTGCAAGAATGAGAAGAAAACACAGTAATTGACCATGCCTAGTTGTCCTGCAATGTTACTGCTTTAGTTGTCACAGACCATACTGACATATCACACTAGCCGTGTTTGCCAAGAGTAACCCGCCCACAACACTTTAAAGTGGAAAGCCCACGTTATGGCTTGAATCTAGATGTCCCCCCAAAGCCTCATGTGCTCATAGATGGGGGTTTTGAGATGTAACTACATCATGGGTGTATGATACTGGATTAGTCCACTGATTGGTTTGACACAGCTCTGGGTGGGGGCAATGAATTTATTAAAGAGGGAAGACCTACCCGGGGTGTAGGTGGCACCATCCAATTACCTTGTAACCTGGATGGACTAAGGAAAGAACGAAGTTTGCTTCCTCCTGCTGCCACACCATGAGCTGTTTCCCCTCTGCCATGCCGCCCTGCCTTGGAGCCAGACAACTATGGACTGAACCCTCCACAAACTGTGAGCCAAAATAGGTAAACTTTCCTCCTTTAACTTGTGGGTTACATGTACTTTCCCCCAGCAATGAGAAAATAACTAAGACAGCCCAGCTACCCACAGAAGGGCCTCCTTTTCTAGCTGAGCTATTTCATACAGAACAGTTGCTGAAGTCTCCTTCTCACAGCTGAAAAAGTTTTGGAAGATGTTTGTTAAGTCATTGATCAGAGACAATTGTCAGAATCATCATACTGTAGTGGACTCTCCAAGCTGCTTGGGAGCAACTTCTTTCCCATGCTGTAATGACCATGAATTATGTCCAAGAGAAGACAAACAAAATCATTACTAAAACTCATATTCTTTAAAGCTCCCCAGGATCCCCCAGGTGTGCAGCTGTGGATGAGTGAGGCAACAAAGAAGATCAAAACCTGGTCTTGCCCTATTTCTGTGGGCCCAAGGGGTTCACTCTCATTTCTCACAGTGAAACAAGGGCTCTGAGCTGTCCTTTGTCAATAATAAACACTCCTATGGCTCTGTCTCTTAAGTTTCCAGGGTCGGCACCCAAACACCCTGCCTGGGAGCTGGGGAACAGGAAGATGGCCCAACGAAGTACTCCTGCTGGGCTCCACGCTCATCTTCTCATGGGACCTAGAGACATCACTCACTCACCTGTAACTTTCTTGCAGTTGGAAAAGCTGTGTTCTAAAGCCCTGTTCCTTATTTTCCTTTAAAACTCTAGGAAGGAACCAAGCATAGTGGCTCACACCTGTAATCCCAGCACTCTAGGAGCCTGAGGCAGGAGGATCCCAAGTTCAAGCCTAACCTGGGCAACTTAATGACTTAGTGAGATCATCTCAAAATGAAAAATTTAAAAAGGGCTGGGGATATAGCTTGGCGCTGGGTTCAATGCCCAGGATGGCCAAAAACAAAAATCTAAGAGGGGAGATAGGGCCAGACAGACAAGCCTGACACCAAGCAAGGTTATGAAAGCAAGTGGAAGCCCTGGTTGAGCCTCAGCCCATCTTCCCTCCCCAGGTACCACCTCCCAGCTTCTGGCCCCATGGCTATACTCGGGTATTCATCCTCCACAGTTCCACCCCTTCCTGCTACCCACATGGACTCTGAGGGCAGGATCTGGCCTGCATTCACACAGGATAACAGAGCGTGTTACTCTCCTGACCTCACCTTAATGATCATGTCTGCCTCTCTCCCCACTGCAGCAATCTCCAATGCCCAGCACGCTGTGGTGTGTGGACCTCCAGAGTGTAACCCACATCTGATGCTTCTCAGCCCAGTGAGGAGCAAACACTCCCCAGGAGGAGGGCAAGCACTACAGTCTCCAGCCCTGGCTCTGAATCAGGCTCGGGTGTGAACCCTAAAGACTCCAGCAGCCCACTTATACCTGGATCCTGGATCTGTGGGTTTAAAGGCTCCAGTTGGTGCCCTGATGTGTGGAATCCTAGGTCCAGGCTGCCTTGGGACAAAGTCATCCCACGGGGCTCAGTGGATATCCTGTGAGCCCAGAGGAGAGGGCAGGGCAGGTGGCAAAGGTATGTGTGACAGCTTCCACAGGGTGGCCAGAGAGAAAGAAGGAGTTCGGGGCAGATCGTGTCAGCAACTTACGCGAGTTTTGCTTACTCAAAATGTGTAACTTTCATAACAAATGTACATGTTTTGGTCATCAATTTTTGGTCAATTTAATATTTTTATTATTAAAAAATTGGACATATCTACAGGGTAAAATGTGATTCTTTGATATATGTAGACTTCGGCAAATGATTAAATCAAGTAAATGAGCATCTCTATGACCTTGCTTTTGTGGTGAGAATACAGTATTCAAAATCTCTCCTAGCAATTTTCAAGCACATGTCAATATTAAGAACAGTCACCATGTTGTAAATGTCTAGAACTTATCAATTTTAAAACTATTTTAAGAAAGGGGAAAAAAAAGCCTTTAAGACCATACCCCAAAACCAAGGGAATCTTGTAGAAATAACCATAAAACCATAAATAACCATAAAATAACCATAAAAAGAGAATAACCATAAAAAAACCATAAAAGCAAGACTTTTAGGAGTCTTTTTAGAAAAGTAAAGAGCAGGTAGAGGAGGGGGCAGGGTAGAAGACAGAGCCCAGGGAACTGGGAGGCTTAAGAAGATCAGGGGCCACAGCGGTATCCCCATGTGGGGCCACGGCCACCCCTGCTTGTACACTGGGGGCGAGGGAGTCCCTGCCATGCTCAGCAGCAACACAGACCTGAACTTAGGAGGAAACTCCTGGATTCCCATCTTTCAGAGTCAAGGGCAGAACCAAACGTAAAGGCATACCAGGTGGGTGCCTAGACCCCAGAAGCCTCAGTCTTCTGTGTAAGCTATGTGTGGCCCCAGACCCAGGCAACCCAGCAGCTTTCTCCAGCCCCAGACACAGCTGCAGAAAACCTGGCTTCCACTGCTTCTGGCTTGGCGGCTTCTGCTGGCCATGATGTCATACTCATATCCTCCCTGGTGGCCATCTGCCAGTCTGTGCGTGTCCAGGAGAATAATTCTCAGGCTCAGACGAGCCCACGATGAGGAAAGAAAGAGAAGAATCGCTCGGATTGGCCAATTGCAGGCCCAGGACACAGGGACACTGTATGCTCAGCTCAGATTACTCTGGAAGGTAAGGATTGCTTCTCCAGAGCAGCAGCTGCCTTGCACCCAATTTCCTTGCAAAAACATCAGCCCATTATTATCCCAACCTAGGGAATTAGAGCTCTCAGCCTCTAATTATTAAATGATGCTTCTTGGCCAGCTCTGCTTCCTGGCTACCTTCAACACTACCTCCCTGAACTTGTGGGAGGTCTTCAGCATCACATCTGCAGCACCCAGAGGAAGCGGCCACTCAGTCTAGCAGCTCCACAGCAGCAGGTGAGAGCAATCATGACTACCCAGGTAGCTCTGAAGTGTTAGCATAAGAGGGAGAAAGAACACCCCTGTCCCGGGCCGGTGGCAGGCAACACAGCCAACACAGGAGGCCAGGGTCTCCCCTCCCAGAGCTCTGCTGCCTGCAGCTAAAGCAGATTCGGTTTTCCTATCCCTGGATAAGGACCTCCCACCTCCAGTACCCTAACCCAGAACCACGCCCATGCAGCCAAGATCTCTTCCCAGTGTGCTGAGTCAGAAAATAACAATTTAAAAATATTACTATAAAATACATATGACATAAAACTTACTTTTTTTGAGTTAAAACTTATCTTAACCATTAAGTGTGCAACAGCATTCATTATATTCACATTGTCATGCAATGATCACTAGATCACTGTCATGCAATGATCACTACCATCCACCTCTAGATCTTTTTCATCTGTCCCCCTCAAACATGAACTTTCCATTCTTCCCTACTCCCAGCCCTGGTGACTTTGACTCTACTTTCATTCTCTATGAATGTGACTGCTCTAGGTACCTTGTATAAGTGGCATCAACAGTCACTGTCATTCAGTGACTGGCTTAGCTCATTCATCATAATGTCCTCCAGGTTCATCCGTGTTACAGCACATGTAAGAACTCCCTCTGTTAAAAAGGCTGAATCACATTTTATTGTATGCTTATGCTACATTTTGTTTACACATTAACTGACTGAGTGGCTTCCATCTTTTGTCTATGGGGAATAACGCTGCTATGCACATAAGTATACAAGTATCTCATAGAGTCCACACTTTCAGCTCTTTTGGATAGATACCCAATTGCTGGATCACACAGCAACTCTTGATTTTTTTGAGGAGCACTCAGATTGACTCACATTCCTACCAAAAGTACAGGAGAGTTCTAATTTCTGCACTATCTTCTAACTCTTGGTATTTTTCCAGGTTTTATTTTACAGTATGCATTCTGATAGGTGTGATGCACAGAAAAGAACATTTTACACAAAATACTTCTTCTGTGTAAGTAAACTGCTTCAAGGCAGGGAAAGGTAGTCTGAGTGGCAGCATCTCTGAGCCCAGGGGGCATTCATATCTCCCCATGGCTTTCTGTAAAAGGACTCATCTAGAAGTTGCATCAACTCTAATTTTGTTGACGTCTCTGAAAAAAAAAGTGCAATTGACTCCCCAAACAAGACCATTAACAAATGCTTTCTTCCTCCATTTCTGGAAATCTATGACACAGTATGGTGACTACAGCTAATGTATCACATTCCTAAAAGTTGTGAGTAAATTTTAAATACTCACCACCAAAACATGCTTAGTAATATGGATAGATGATGTTCCTTAACTTGCAAGGGAAGGAAACTTTTTCCAATATAGGGGAAATTTCCATAGGTTATTAACATTTTTAAACAAAACAACTGGGATTGCCACATTTTATACAGTGGTTATAAAAACCACTTTCAGAACAGGGAGCTTGGAAGGTTGGCCACATATTCCAATGATGTGATGCCGCTGTTCAGAGCACCTTTCTAGGAGAGGCTTTCAGACCTACTTTAATACCATTGGAAAATTAGTTGAATTTAGGACATGCTCCTCAGTACTCCTACTTGCTCCCCAAATGGGATCCGTTCTCATGGATGGTAGCCTTAACCCCTTGCTGCAGTCCTTCGGGTGTATTTCCAAGTGCCTGGAGTGGTGTCATCCTCTGCACTGTGGGTGGATGGAGCTGCATGGAAGGTGGTACCAGCAGGTACCCAGCAATGCTGGCCACAAACGAGGTCATATGCATCCCTTGGTCCTTGACACCTACTCATGACCAGTCATATTAGAATAACAGAATAGACTATTTCATTATACTATCTATTATATACTTAATGACACCCTGTACAAGCAACAAATGCCCTCAGAAAAGACCATTTAGGGTCTTTAGGGTCAAAGCACTCTTCAACCCTCTGGGCTGGCAATGAATGAATCATCTTTGAGAGTGATCGGGCACCCATTTGGCATCTGGCTGTGATGATGTGCATGCTATGGGATTTTAGGAGGAAAATGGAACTGCGCTGCCTGGTGCCTGGGGCTACACAAGCTCCCTTCTGGCTTTGGGATGTCACCGGGCCAGGAGTTTTCAGCATGAAGCCAAGCAGATGTAAACAAACAGCCAGTCTTGACTAAAAAAGCAAAACTGTAAATGGGATTCACCTCTTGATGGAGGAACAGGCCATCTTCAAGCTAAAGATAGGACAAAGTTCTTCTACCACTCCAACTCTAAACCCAGAGAAGAAGAAATAGCACAGAATTTGGGGATTTCTCTAAGTTAAAAAAGAAAATGTAAGCCTTGAAATTCAAAGGTGATGTGTTCCTAGAAAGTCAAATAAAATTTAGGCATTTTTAATGGATTATATTAAGAATTATTTCTCCATAGTTTCTATAGGAGGATATGGATGTAAACCTATCACAATTTTATTTACATTACTAAAGCAAAGCAACCAAGAGAGATGTCAAGAGATAGGGACAAGTGAAATAGCCACATCTATATCTGTGGTGGTTTATGTCCCTCCAAAAAGAAAAACTGTCAAGTCCTAACCTTCAGGACCTGTGAAGGTGATCTGATTTGGAAAGCAGATCATTGCAGGCATAACTGAGTTACAATGTGGTCGCAGTGGATCAAGGCAGGCCCTACCCCAATGACCACTGCCCTTCTAAAAAGAGGGAAGTGTGGACACAGAGACACCCAAGGAGAGCGCGCGAAATGACAGAGGCAGACTGGAGGGATGCATACAGAAGCCAGGCTATACCACGGTCTGCCAGAAGCCACCAGAAGGGTGAGATGGGAGAAAGGACCCCTCCCTAGAGCCACCAGTGACAGCACGGCCTTAACACCCTGATTTTGGACATCTAGGCTCTGAACTGTAAGGGGATAAATTTCCATCATTTTAAGTGGATTAGCTTGTGGTCATTATTTTACAGCAGCTCCAGGAAACTAAAGCCACCATGCTGCTGTGCTTGAGAGGCTGCCCTGGGATTCTGTTGTCCACTCCTGCAGCCCTGGTTTCCTTTGCCATCCAGAAGGGAAGTCCAGTTCTACAGCCTCTATGCAGGTTTCACTGCTTGCTTCACATAGAGGCTGTATGCGACTCCTATGGGCACCCAGAAGGTTCAGCTCTCCGGAGGACCCTAGGGTCCCTGTAAATGGTCCACCCAGGGAGGCCATGCGGGACACATGACACGCCCATGTGGGCTTCCTCCCACAGGGTGCTCAGGGCATCCATTCTCCTCCCTAACTGTGCTGAGGCCAGTCTGAAGCATATGCAGACCCACATCAGCAATTTCCCAATCAGCGTTTGGTGGAGGGGAGAAGTAGCAGGTGAACTTTCTCGGAATTTGTCAAGATTTTTGGCTACCTAAGAGTACAGTACTTTTCTGCTATTAATAGTAGGACAAATAATGGCTAGTACTGGTGCTAGGCACTGGGAAGAGTGCTTCACATGCAAGAGCTCGTTTTAATCTTCAGCCCTCAGAACTGGATATCATCATGAACCCCCAGTTAACCAATGAGGAAACTGAAGCGCAGACAGGTAGACAAAGGTGTGATTTCCCAGGCTGAACTCCCAGCGACGTTCCTGATAGAGGGAACTGCCTCCTCCCCTCCCAGGTCTGCTACTGGCAGCTCTGGTTTTACCTGGTCACAAACACAGCAGCATCCACGGGAGGGGTATCATCCTTTCCCCCTGGGACCTGATTGTTGCCGAGGTACCGCGCGCCTCCATATTCCTCATTTTGCCAGTGACAGAAGCTCTCCAAGGACCGCTCCCCGTGGTGCCCAATGGACAACTTGGCCTGAAAGAAATGGAGGCGGGAGTCAGAGAAGTGAACACCCACCCGGGGAAGCCAGAGCTTCTATCCAGACTGCGGCAGGGACAATGACAGGGAGACAGCTACTCACTAAGACATCATTCAGTAAGTCACTGCACCCAAGTTAAAGCCTAACATTAGTGTGTATCCGGGGACTCTGAGAATCATTAAGGACCTTATAAGTTCAAATGAAGATTATTAAAGAAAAGGAAG
This sequence comes from Chinchilla lanigera, assembly GCF_000276665.1. NCBI lineage: Eukaryota > Metazoa > Chordata > Mammalia > Rodentia > Chinchillidae > Chinchilla > Chinchilla lanigera. The sequence continues at coordinate 27,374,760 of NW_004955416.1, forward strand.
CTACTTTTTTTGTTAACAGAACAAACAGTATGGTGAGCCAAGCAAGTAGAATTCCTTCTGTCTCATGTTGATTGCTCAATTCTGCAGGCTACTCCTCCGGTAACATTGGCATGTGGGAAGGGACTCAATGAAAAGACCAGAAAACAAGGCTATGGTAAATCCAACTGGTGTGGAAGCTCCAGGAGGGGAGCCCTGATTCCAAAGTCCTCCTTCAGCTCTGCGCATGGCTGACAGCCACCTGCAAGACCTTCTAGGAGGGGCGGGTGTGTGCATGAGCCCAGGCTGGCGGTTTCCACGAGAGTCTATACAAGCAGCGCACACACCGCGGTTCCAGTGTGCACACCTTCCCTCCTCACACCGCTGCTGTCTGCAGAGCCGGGGGTAAGGAATACAGACGGTGATGTGGAACCCTCCTTAGCACTCGATAGCAACAGGGAGCTTTGAGACGTGTTCCATTTTCTGCATGCTTTGAAAGGTACTTACAGGACGCTGTCGTAGCAGCACAAGCTTGGTAACTTGAATATTAATTTTAATTCCCAGGCTCTGGTGCTGAAACATATTGTATACCTATCAAAAGAGAAAAAGAAATACAGATATAATTTTTTAAAAAAGATACACTGGTATGCTGCATAGGGACTTGAAATACAGAAAAGATATTAGGTTAAAAACTAAGGAAATCTGAACAACTACTTTGAAGACAAAGTCATATGCAATATGACAACCATCAGTGAATTCCTATCATCTTGCTTTTTTGAAATTCTGTATCATTTCTGATTTTTTAAAATTATTTTCTATTCTCTTTAAAATAAAAATATCTAAAAAAAAATAAGGAAATCTGAATAAACTATGGACTTTGAGATTGTGGTAGCATATCAATATTGACTAATTATAAAAAAGTGCCTTAATTTAAAACATTAAAATGGAAATCATTGAGAATTCTGTAGTATTTACTCAATTTTTCTGTAAATAGTTGTTCTAAAATACAAAGTCTGAATTAAAAAAATCATAATATTAAAATGTAGCTTGCACTTTTCGAGTACTAGAAAAACTAAAAGATAATAACTACATGTAATTCAAATTTCAGCATGCATAGATAGATTTGAGCAAAAGAAAATATGTATACGGCATGTGAGAAAAATGTAGATTTTCATCAAAAAGATTTTCTGAAAATCTAGAAAACTCCCTTGAAAGTGAATTCTCTGAAAGAAAATGTGTATGATGGAAAACTGGACCCACCCACACGTGTGCATAGATACACACACCCAAAGCTAAGCTGGAAACCACTTGGTCTTTTAAAAATGAATAGGATGAGTGATTCTGAAAAAAAAAAAAAAGAAAGAAAAGAAAGTATGTTAGCTGCTTCTGGCAGAAAACTCAAAACTCCCATCTGGGCTTTACTGCAGTAGGATGGGAAATGGGGGCAGTACAGGGGAGGATGGGGAAGGGAAGAGGAGAACAGGGAGGAGAGGGGAGGGGAAGGGAGGGGACGGGAGGGGAGGGAAGGGCAGAGACAGATGCCTGCCACACGCCAGCTTGTTCATCTCTGACCTTCACCAGCACCAGTCAAGGTTGGCCTCTGCACTACCCTCAGCAGGGAAATAGGCTCATCAAGGTAAAGCCACCTGCTAAAGCCCAGAGCCAGTCAACAATGACCGGACTCAAACCCAGGGGTGTCTAGCCAAAACATCCTTTTCCTTCTTCTTTCCCTGAAGTTCTCATTTTTGCCAAAGTTCGTCACTGAGACAAAGTATAATAACAGGAAAGGTTATGTCCTCTGCTGTGTTGCCCTTGCTGTGGTCTGAATATAATTTGAGTGTCCCCAACATATCCATATATAAAGGTCCCCAGGGTGGTGCTATTGGGAAATGCTTTAGACTTTCAGAAGGAGGGACCTTGTGGGAGGCCCTGAAGTCATCTTCTCACTTCTTGGATGGAGACGTGACCTGTCTCTCTGACTCTCATTCCCACCAATGCCATCTGGTGCCTTCACCAGAGGCCAAACAGTGGGTCTGCTTGATCTTGCTCTTGGTCCTCCAAAATAGTGAACTCCACAAAACTTTTCTTTCTACATGTTTCCTGCCTCAGTTATTTAATGACAGTAATACAAAACTGCCTAATACACACCTCTTCTTGGCAGCACTTAATTACAAAGACCTCAACATCAAGAGGCCCTAGAAAAGTGTTCCAAGGAGAAGAGCTGAAGAAAAATTCCAAGGATGCAGAGGCGTCAAAGTTGACATGAATAAAGAAAGCCCATTAGATCCGAGAATCCCCAGGGCACCATGCACTCTTGAGTTCCTTTTCCATAATAATGTGAAGGTGGGACTCACAGCCTTGGGGGCAAGGTGATAAAGGGAGAAGTAGTTATAGGATAGAGTGGGAGCACAAATGAGAACTTTTTGAATATTCTGCTTGGCTAAATCATAGCCATAGCCCAGAAAGGAGAATTTTCTGCCAGGCCCATTGAAACTTTTTCTGGTTGGTGCCACCTCTCCCACGCTCCAGGGCGGCAGCAGGAAGCGCTGACCACTGCATGCAGTGTGGCCAGGGTCAACTCCGGCCAAGCCCAGCAGAGCTGGTGAGCGATGGCACCAAGCCTACAAGCCAAGCGAGCACAGAGTGAAAGCATCTGTGTGACACAGGGATTAGTGGTGGCACAGCCTGGACTTTACCTACTGAAAACTTCCATTAAATTAAATAAACCCTACCTTTGCATAACGTAATATTCTTTACCACAAGGGAAAAGAAGGAACACAGGTACTTATTCTGTTCTCTTCTTGTTTTTTCCCCAAACTTTCCTTTTCTCAACAATGAAACAGAAGTCAATTTTTTTAAACCTGACCATAGGCCAGTTCTGAAATCATGTCTTCATTATCTACCCGCAACCCTGAGGGACGAAGGGAAAGCACACAACTTTTTCCTTGTTTTGATAATTCAAGAACAACCCAATGGCTCTAATTCAAATTTTTCCTGAAATATTCAGCATGAGGATTAGACCCAAACTGGTAAATCTCAGTCCCAAACATGAAGAACTGAAAGAATGAAAACTGGACATTATGAAGGAGAAAATTCAAGTTGGACAGGGTTTCTAAGATGCAATCTAAACAAGGAAGGGCAGGAGGGCCCACAGCTCAGGGGAAGAGTATGTGCTCCTAAGGCACAAGGCTCAATTCCCAGCATCAAAACCATCTAATAAATAAACTACGCCTGTCATATCAATACCAGCCAAACATAAAGCCATTAAGGAATACTGTAGGTTTAAAGGAATAAAATGCTAAAGTATTTCTCAGTGGTATTTTGATCTGCTGTATAAAAAAAGAATAAATCTGCAGGGAACAAATATAAATATCAGGGAAATTAAGACTACAGGATGAACTACCTTGCTAGACACACCCATTGCTTCCTGCTGGGTTGAGAACAGTTCAAACCCACGTGAATTCTGTGTCCCAAGGCACTATCACTTCCCTTAGAACAAATGCACAGAAAATAAGATCTGCGGTCAAAGAGGAAAAAAATCTTCATGATCCAAGAGCTGGGAGAAGGAGCAAAATGGGGAGCTGTTCAAAGGGAAGTGTCAGTTTTGCCAGAAGGAATAATAGTTCTACATATCGGACAATAATGTGAATACACTTAATACTGAACCATGCACTTAAAAATAGCTAAGATGGTAAATGTTATGCATATCATGTCACAATAAAAATTTTAGTTTACTTTTTAAAAAAAGCTCACATTCTAAATAACATCCCATAATAAGCCTGCAGGAGGTATTTGTCTTTGTAATGAAGGTGTCTCAGGCTAAGAATGCAGGAATCAGAGCCTGTCACAGCTAAGCACGTTGTCACTTGCCAGATGCTGACCACACCCCAACAAAGCTCTGCAGAACACAGGGCAGGGGGGATGCACAGGTCTCCCTCAAGGCCTCATACAAAGCCAGACCAACATCTGGCATCTGCAAAACACAAGGCACAAGGCACAAGCCTCAAAAACATGTAACTAAATCCCCCTGTCTCTTTCCCCCGTGGGAACTTGTGCTCAGGAGAAGTCCAGCAGGCAGCAGCCTCATGCTGTCTAGGGAGACACCTGGCTGGGCACCGAACAGCGTACCCGACTGTCTAGAAATGCCATCCCCGGTGTCCAGCTCTGGCTGTGGCCCAGTGAATGTTCAGATCCCTGGCTGCCTTGGTCACATTTCCTTGGCAGCTGAACCCACTGCAACAGCACACTACAACCGTCCCAGCTGGGTGACGTTGGGACACCGCGGGAGGTGGGGGTGGGTAGCAGACAGGGACCAGAGCAGCAGGTGGGGAGGAACTGCTCATTACACTAGGCATGATTTTTACAGGGCCACCACTTACCTGCGTGGCCCAGAGCTTACCCAGGGATAGAGGAACATGCAGGTCTTATATAGCACCATTCAGAACCCCAAATACGAGGGGTTACATTCTCTACCACAGTGCCTCTGAGGGGGGTCCCCAAAGCAGCACCTCAACATCTCCTGAGCCCATGTTGGAAACGCATCCTCTGCAGCTCACCCCAGACCCTGTGACTCAGACCCTTGGGATGGTGGGACCTTCTGTGTTGGAGGAACCCCCCGCCAGGGTGTCTGACCCCTGCTGGAGCATGAATACCAGCGAGCCTCCCGGACACTGAGCTCGTAATGCTGGTCACCAGAGAGTGACTTCTTGTCTGTTTCATATGGTAATTGGTGAAACTGATGTCATTTTTCCTTCAAATACAGCTTGCCTGGAATGTGTCTAGATTTTCATTTCATAGCGAGGTCATTAAGGCAGCTAAGAACAACTGAAGCTCAGGCAGGTGGCCTTGTTTTCCAATTTGGCGGCCCAAACCCAGGGAGTCTGGCATCTGCATCACCTGTTTCCATCTGCATCAGTCTGTTCTTACTAAACACTGTTGTTCTGGCGTCGCCCCTGCCCTCACTGAAGGAGAACCAAGTCACATATATAGAAGGGCACCCAGTACATCTGGAAAATCCACAGCAGCCCAGCAACAAAAAGTACCTCGTGTACGTGGAATTATTGCTTGTTTGTCCTTTGGTGTCTAGCTTATTTCACTCAAGATCACGTCCTCAAGGCTCATCCACATTGTAACATATGTCAGAACGTCCTTCCTTCATAAACGTATTTTATTTATATGTATGCACATTTTACTTATCCATCCATCCATCTATGGTCACTTTGTTGCTTCCACCTTTTGGCTACTGGAAATAGTGCTGCCATGATCATGAGTACACATGTATTTCTTCAAGACCCTGTTCAAGTTAGTTTCTGCAGGTTCTTGCAAGTGGCATTATGAGGTTTAGATCAAAATTTCTATCTAACTCCGGTCCTGCCTCTGTAGTGGTTACAGTACAGAAGCAGTGGTTGATTTTGTTTTTATTTTTCATGGAGAGAGGTGCAAAACAGTATCTACTAGTATTTTCATTGGGGAAAATTTCCTCCTCTGGGTCAGCTCTAGAGAAAGATGGGGACACTTTTCCCCCTATGGAAACCACAGGAAGTGGAAACGCACTCTGCCTGCTCCAGCACCTGGAGTGGACCCCTTCCCTAAATTCCCCCAAGGCTTTGATTCCAGAAGGTAGGGAATGCAGACAGTTGGGATATGTTCCCAGACAGAGATAAAGCAGTAAAAATCCAGCATCGGACACCAGCAGTCAGCACTGCCTGACCAGCTCTGGCTCCTCACCTGCCCCTGGCCTTGCGCTTTCCTGAGTCCCCTGCCCTCAGCTCTTTCCCCGCATTCTAGCTGGTTGGTTCAGCCTCCTGATCCTAAACATTTCTCTCTGACTTCAGGGCTAAATCCTTTGCAAAGGATGTGGTATAGGGCACCAGTACTCATTTATGTGCTCACAGACTCCATAAATATTTCTGGACCATCTGCATGTGCATAAGATTTGGAGTAAACAATGGCAAAAGTGTAGACAGAGTCCTACCTTGATGCGCTTACAGATACTGGGCAGAAGTAGGATGAGGATCATATACTGTGGTAAACTATGCATAGCAGCAACCTTACCATTTTACAGATCAATAAATATACAGATCGGTGGCATTAAATACATCCACACTGTTCCACAAGCATCACTACCACCCATCTCTAGAACTTTCTTCACTTGCAAAACTGATACTCTGTTCCCATTAAACACTAATTCCTCATTTCCCCTCCTCAGCTCCTGAAAATTGTCATTCTTTCTATTTCTGTACATTTGACTATTCCAGGTACCTCGTGGACAAAGAATCACACAGCATCTGTCCTTTTCATGACTGGCCTATTTCACTTAGCATACTGACCTCCAGGAGCACCCATGCTGTAGATGTGTCTGAATTTCCTTAAGGCGGAGTTGATACTGCACTGCATATTTACGTTCTGCCTATCTACGACTCCAATGGACACCTGGGGTGCTTCCGCCTTTGGCTAGTGTGAATGCTGCTACTATGAACATAGGTGTACAAATATCTGTTTTGAGTCCTTGCTTTCAGTTCTTTGGTGTGTTTATTCAAAAATGGTAGGTTTTGTTCTTGTTTTTGTGGACCTACCCTGTTTTCCATAGCAGCTATACCATTTTACATCCCATCAACAGTAGCAGGAGTAGCTACCTCCTACCACCTCATCAGTGGCCATCTCTAGTGTAGTTTAAGTGGATGTATGTATTATTCCCATCCTAATGGTGGGAACCAGTATTTCATGGTGGTTTTGATTTGTGTTTCTCTTGCGATGAGTGATGTTAAATATATTTTCATGCACTTATTGGCTATTTGTATATCTTCTTTGGAAAAATATGTCCACCCAAGTCTTCTGCCCATCTTTAAAATCAGGTTGTTTTGTGGTCATTGCTGAGGTTTAGGAGTTCTCAGCATAGTGTGGATACTACACAGTATGTAATTTGCAGATATTTTTTTCTCATTCTGTGAGTTGTCTTTACTCTGTTGAAAATGTCCCTTGATGCACTAAAGTTTTAATTTGGATGAAGTTCAATTTGTTCTTCCTTTTGTTGCCAGCTCTGCCTTTGATGTTATATTCTAGAAATCATGGGTAAATTTATGCCATGAAATTCCCCCCCCATGTTTTCTTCCACGAGTTTTATAGGTTTCTCTCTTACATTTAGGACTGTAATACATTTTTGTATAAGCTGTCAGACAGGGTCAAACATCTTTCTTCTGCATGTGAATATCCAGTTTTCCCAGCACCAACTGTTGAAAAGTAATTTCTCCCTTGAACAGTATTGGGCCCAACATGAATGTGGTGAGCAGCCCGGAAAGAGCAGGGGGTTCCCCATAAGCTGCAATGGGGAGCCATGGGGAGCTTAATGGTGCTGAGTGCCAATGTCCTAATTCTGCTGGAAGCAGAGTTTGCTGGTCATTCTGTGGTAGGGACTCAAGAGGGAATGAATGTGGAGGTGGGGAGCCCAGCAAAAAGCTCTAGCCATTGTCAAAGCCAGAAAAAATGGTGGTCAGTCTAGGTAGAAAGGAAGAGAAAGGATGGCCGCTAACATGTCGTCACCCTAAGTTGGAGTCCTTGCCCTGCTGTGTACTCGCTGGCCCTGTCACTCCCTGGGCCTCCACGTCCTTCTGTGTAAAACAGGAAAGAAGAGGCAGTGATGTGAAAGCACCACCTGCTCTCAGGGCTGGCAGGCTCATCATACGCACCTCCGTCTTTCCTCCCACCGTAACTCAGCCCTCAGGCCACGGGGGACCCTGATCTATGGAATCACAGCTGTGAGATGCTGTGAAAACCGTGAATACTCGAGATCAAATTCTCATGGCTCACGAAGCAATGTGAGCATGCAGTAGGGGCAGGGGCTGGATGAGCTTCTCGCCGGGTCCCACCTTAGAGGTCAAGGTGGCACACGTGCAAGCTGGGACTCTGCCTGCAAAGATCCAAGTGGCAAGGTGGGAAGGGTGCCGGGCCATCAGCACCGAGGACACCATTTTCCACAGCTTAGAGAGAAATGTATTGGAATGAAGGAGGCCACCAATTCCAGCAGGTTTCCTTGTATATCTAGGGGGATGAAGGACCAAAGCCACTTCAGGCCTGCAGCTCCACAAACACTCCCAGAGGGAGGCAGAGGGCTCGCAGGCTCCTGCTCCTACACATAGCTCCTGGGTGGTGTCTAACACAGGGCTCCCCGCCCCACCGCAATCCCTTCCCTTCCTGCTGGCTTAGGAGTCATCTCATTTCCACACAGAATCTCTTTCCTAAAACAGCCAGAGGCAAGACAGAAATCCTCTAATTTCCTAAACCGGATTTGAGGGATAGAAGAAGGGAGACATTGGCGGAGGTGGAGGCTGGTCTTGTCCATAGCAAGGTGTCACATCTGAAGGCTACTTGTCTTTCAATGCACTGGACAGCAACTCTCCATAGCAGGAGAGAGAAGGGTCATATGGAAAGGTGCCAGCCGTGAGGATGGGTCCCCAGGCTCTGCTTTCATTTGTTTTTGCCTCACTCACACCAGGAATCCCAAGTACAGACAGCTAAAGGGCTAAGCATCATCACCCCATAGCAGGATCACCCCTGTTGGAAGGAGGTGACCTTTGGAAACTTCCAACCCAGATCTGACACAGCAGACCCCAGACCTGCCCTCGGCAGTAGGATCCTGATGCTTACGTGGATTAGCATAAGCAGCTGAAGAGGAGTGAAGGGCATTAAATGAAAAGCAAGGAACGGACCCTTTTTGTCCCTCCTGTCCTTCGGTCCTTGCAGCCTGTGTGGGGTGGGCGGTGGGGCCTGTTTCCATGTATAATGCCCATCCCCGGCCCTTCCCTGCCTGTGGGGGAAACAGCTGTCCCTGCGCAGATGATAAGGCCTGAAAGCAACTATCAAAGCAGAGGCTCTGCCTTATTACTACTGTAGCTGATGTAATGAATGTTTATTCCTTGCGCTTGTACCTTGGATAATTAAAAAATAAATAAATAAGAGGGAATCATCCGCAGATGAAAGAGCCTGCTGCAGAGCCAGGCCCCAGCAGCCGTCCTCACCAGCTTCCTCCAGGCAGACTTCAGCACAGCAGCCCATCATTACCCAGCCGCCAAAGGAGACCTGGGTCTGTGCAAACAAAAGGCACAGAAGCCATTCTTATAAGCCAGGGCGAGATGCCATTAAAAGTGAGCAAAATCAATTCCTCTGCAGGCTATGTACCCAAAAGAACTGAAAACAAGGATCCAAAGAGATATTTATACACCCACGTTCACAGCAGCATTACTCAGAATAACTGTCTCAGTCTGTTTCCTGTTGCTATACCTGAATACCACGCGGTGGGTAATGAATAGAGGTTTATTAGTTCATGCTTTTGGAGGCATGGAAGTCTCAGAACACGGTGCTGGCACCTGCCTGGCTTCTCATGAGGGCTGCACCCTTCCATGGCAGCAGGCATCACACCGTGAGACAGAAGAGCATGCGAGCTCAGATCGCTCCTCCTCTTCTTATAAAAAGCATGACTGCCCTCATGGGGGCCCATCCTCATGACTTAATCTAATTCTAATCATCTCCCCACCTTCCAAATGCCATTAGCACATGCAATTTTCAGACTACATTTCCAATACATGAATTCTGAGAAAAATTCAAGCAAACCATCAGCCAAAGGTAGGAACAACCCAAGTACGAGCCCCATGGATGAGTGGACAAACAGTATGACACTTGTACACGCAAGGAACATTATTCAGCCACAAAAAGGAAGGAGATTCCGACACAGGTTCTAGCATAGATGAACCTTGAGGACTTTATGGTACGTGACATTAAGCCAGTCATGGAAAGGCAAATACTGCGTGATTCCTCTGATGAGGAGGAACCCAGAGTAGTCAAACTCACAGAGATAGAAAGAGGGATGGGGGTTGTTTCACAGGGCCAAGTGTGCAAGATGGACACGTTCTGGAGGTGGACAGAGACTTACGACAACATGAACATACAGAATTGGACACTTACAAATAGCCTTGATGGGAACTTTATAATATGTGTACTTTGCCACCAAAAAAAAAGAAGAAATTGGAAAGAAAAACATTTTGATGGAACTCCCAGAGGCGATGCTGCCCTCCACTGCATACACAGAGGCCTTCTAGCTCGAAAGAGGCCTCCAGCAGAGCGTCCCAGGGCCTCTGTCACCAGTTGGTTTTACAGAAGGGCCCATCACCTGACTCAACACATGGGCTCAACAAGCAACTCAACACAGAGACTGTTCTCAAAGCATCGCTAAAACAACTTCTGCTTTAGAGCACAGCATGTCTGAGGGAAGTGGACAAGGCAGATGGAGCCTCCTCCAGATCAAGAAGCCAGCCTGACACAACGGAACAGAGGACCCAAGACATCCTCTCAACCAGCAGGGCCACCGTGGAGCTCCCCAGGAGTGTGGTCAGCAAGATCTACTTCCGTGTGGCCAGTAAGAGAGAGGCTTGGTCCAGTGCTCACAACCCTGCCAGTGACTTCATGTGACCCTGGTGATGTCCCCAAACCTCTTGGTTCTTGGGAAACAAGCCGTGGGGTCCCAGTCCGAGTGTACTTTGTGCAGCCCACTGTGTGCCACCTGGCCTTCCCGCCACACAACCCCAGCTACGTGATGACCAGGGCTGGGATTCCAGGAGGAAAGGAACGTCAGGGGTCCATCCAGGTGTGTGTACCCCACACAAAGATGCACTCCGACAGCCCCAGAGGGCCCTCAGCAATACCCGGGCAAAGAGCCACCTGCAGGCTTTGTCTACCCACAACGCTATGCTATTATCTTCTCCCTTCCTCCCACATGACGGCCTCGAGCACCCCAACGCCCCTCCCGAAGGCTTCAGGTCACAGCCGACTCCCTTCCCCGCACTCAGCTCCCAGCACCCAGAGCTTTGTCACTGTTGCCAAAACCTGCAAAAGCTCAGGTGAACCTGCTCCCTCCTCCACTCACTCCCATCATAACAGGACCTGTCACTTGTGCCAGGCACACACACTCGTGTGGCAGGAGCTCAGCGACTGACTTACAGGCGAAGCCAGGCTGACCACACTCATGGCTTCCCGTCCCCTTTCCTCCACAAAGTCCCCAGACCCAACTCCATCCTGTGAGGTTCTCTCCCTCCCCTTGCACCAAAGATCACCTGCAACTGCTCTTCCTACTTCTTCATTTCAATTCACTTTTTTTCCCCATCAACTATCCGCCCTCAGCAATCCCGAAGGCTACTCTACCAGGGACCTGACCAACCCAGCACCTGGCACTGCTAACCGGCCCATCCTGCACCTGCAAGCCTTTCGCAGAGACAACCTCCCCCCACGTGGAGGAGGGAGCCCGCAGCCCTCGGCCTGATGCTCCACAGGCTGTCTCTGGCCACCTTCTCCACTCACACAGATGCTCCCGCGGAAAACGCTGGCCATGTCCACAGCTCGCACTACCAGCTCCGAGCTGAAAAGCCCCACTTCCTCTTTCCAGTGAAGTCTGCCATCCCGATCGCTCACCTAGAGTTCAGCTTGCTAGGATGGAAATCTTCCCCAAGACCGCAAACACTCCGCTCCTCCTTTGCTCAGTCAGTACCTCCAGCATCCACCCAGGCTCCCAGCTTCAAGTCCCCACATCTGCCTCTTCCTCCTGTTCGTCCAACCCCCTCCACATCCTGCCATGTACCTGTTTCCGCTTCCTCCCAGCACCTCCCCCATGCCCACTCCTGCCTCTTATTTCAGACCTTCTTCCGTACCCACACATTCCCGACGTTTCCACTCACTGCTTCCCACTCCAGTCCACCCTGTGCACAGCAACTCAGGGACTTCCTTCAATCATGGATCTAGATATATCATTCCGCTCCCCTGAGAGGGTCCTGCTGCTCCTTGGAATAAGCCCCACGCCTCAGGATGACTTACCCATCCTCCCCCCAACCCTGTCCACATACGCACCCACACCCTTAAGGATCCTCCACTCTGTGCACCCTATTCATGCCATCTACCTTCTCCTAATGGAGCTGCTAAACTCTCAGGCCTCACATTTGCTGCACCCACTCTGTGACTCCCCACCCACACCCCCAACCTATCCAGCACCTACTCCCTCTCTAAACAAGGTCTGCTCTTTCACGACACCTCCATGTTACCAGATGATCACCAGCCAGCTCCTTACCTGGACCCCAGTGGTCCCTGCATGTGTTTCTATGGTAACATGATGCTTTGTTTAGCCCAGGCTGGCTTCGAACTTGCAACAATCCTACCTCAGCCTCCCGAGTGCTGGGATTACAGGCGTGCGCCACACGCCCAGCGGTTCCCTCAAATTGATAAATAGTTTCCCAGCTTCCCACAGGCTCTCAGGCACATAAGAAACTCTTTTCCATTAAAGCTGGATTCTGATTCCTCCTGCTAGACTGTTGATTGCTTAGAGCCCAGACCTGGGACTACCTCAACTCTGACCACCCCTTGGCATGAGGCTCATGCAGAGCAAAGGTCTTATGAAGCGTTCTGGTCATGAGTGCTCGGGTCACCATCACCAGGCGATCTGGCACTTAACCACCTCAGGGTGCGCAGCCTGCTGAACACACTGATGCCCACTGCTCCACCGCCCCAGATGCCCAGGTTCACAATGCCACACACGCCGTCCCCCAGCCAGCTGTTGCTGTGTCTGACAGGAGGCTGTGGCGCCTGCTTCCAGAGCATCCCTGGAGAAGAACACAGGACCCACACTCACCATATTCATGACAGTGAGGATGAACCTCTGCGCAGCCTCTGCCCCATGGTACTGCACCATGTTGGCGTCCGCCACCACCAGGGTCTCCACCGTGTGCTCGCTGGTGAGCCGGATGGCGTTCCTCCGCTCCCGCCACACCCGGGACGGCCTGGCCTTTCTGGGCGTCTTCTTCTCTAGAAAACAATGGAGACACTTGTGTAGTCTTTGGCCTACTCATCCCCAAAACTGTACACACGAAGTCCGTCTGTGGAGGCTCCCCGAGCACAGGCTGCCCCTCGTCTCCATGCCCATGGACCTCTATGGTCACATGGGTGAGCCTGAGGCCACCAGCCAGGGTGGCAGAAGGGAAAGAGCTGGGGAACCTGGACATCAAAAGGGGCTCACACCCAAGGAGGGAAGGGGGCCAAAGATGACTGAAGTGAAAGCTGTCCCTTCAGGGCGAGGGGACAGTCCCACACTGTGAGCAGGGGAACAGGAAGCCTGGACCCCAGGCGTGGGATCTGAGAGCTCCTTGGACCAAGAGGACAGAAACAGGGTACGGCACTGGAAGGCGCAACCCCTGCTGATGACCGAAGCCAGGACATGTGCTGGGAGGTAGTACTCAGTCATGGGCGAGGGGCCGGGGTCCTTGTCCTATACTTCCAGGCTCTTATACAGAAAGAGCTGCATTTTTAGAATGGCCTTAAAGCCACTGTTGAAAATTTTTTTGAAAATTTAAATACAAACTAAGAAAAATAAATAAAACCACAATTTAAAAACTCATACATATTCAAACTATGATGCAAGTTCACTCCTTCCTTACCACAGGGAAGGCTTGTCAGTAAATGCGTGGAAATCCTCTGTTGACTTTTCAGATAAACTATTTCCCTATAAGATCTTATTCTGACAAAGCGGCGTTGGCATTGATTAAAGAGCCCAAGTCTAAGCAGGGGACCCTTAATGGTGCATATGTGTAATCCCAGCTACTCAGGTGGCTGAGGCAGGAGGATCGCACGTTTGGAGCCAGCCTGAGCAAGTTGATGAGATTGTCTCTAAGTAAAAATTTAAAAGCGCTGGGGATGTAGTTCAGTGATGGGATGCCCCAGGGTTTGGTCCCCACTTAGAAAAGAAAAAAGCGAACCCTGCCTCTGACTGTTCAAAGCTGCCGAGTGAAGACTGGCGTGTCTCTCAGCTACAAGACAGGCTGGGATGCATGGAATGTACTCTCAGAATCCAAATGTGAATAGGAAGCAGCTCTTTAATGTGGGAGTTATTATTTCCATTCTAGCGTAACCTACATGGATAAAACTCTGCTCCACTGTACACACAATAAGACAGACCACAGACTATGACATAATCTGAGACATGTACTGTACTTTACAGACAAGAATGTGCTGCTCCATGTAACTTATAATTATGAAAAAAGTAGAAAACAACTGAAATATTTAGCCACTGACTAAGCCAACAATGGATGAAATAAAAAGGTAGAAAGCCATTAAAAGCACATCTGTGAACATACACTGATCCAGGTAAACAGATCTAAATCCATATATTCAGTCAGAGCCCAACTGTGCAGAAACACAGCATGCACAAGTATTTTCAGACTCCAAAGATAAGAATAAACTGAGGAAGAATTAAAGTGTTAACAGTGGGTAATGTATGATCTTCATTTTCCTTTTTCTGTGTATTTTCAAAATGTATATAATGACAGAGCAGTAATTTATTTAAAGAAATATCAGTGAGTTTGAGAAAAATGCAGAAGTCACTTTCAAAATATCAGCCATAAAACAGAAGCAAAACATGCCTGAGGACGAGGAGCAAAGCACACCACCCTATTGATCCGAGCAGCGCAGAACGGAAAGGTGAATGTGGATGTCTTGCCAGGTACAGCTCCCACCCAGCCCTCTGCACTCCAGCGTTGGAACGAGAAGGGGAAGGCCGGGTCTAAGGCAGAACGGAGGAGGCACTGCCTGTGCACATGGCAGAAGAGAAGAGGCCTGCGCTGGAACCTACCAACCTCCGTCCACGCTCACCAACTCAGTTATCCGCGGATACAAGGAAAGGAGAAGAGGAAGCAAGGTCCAAATTTAGTCTCTGTGTGCTTGGGTCTGGCCAACCACCCCGCCTGGAATTTGTCAAGAGCCTCCTCATTTCCATTTGAAAGTCACAGCTGTGATGCTCCCCAAGCAAGGGCTTTGCCATCCGCCCGCGGGACCAGCTAACTCCCTTGACTTGTCCAACTGTATTTTGGCATCTGCTGCCTAACCTCGCTCCATCCTCCCCTCCCTACCCTGGTGACCACCACTCCACAAAACCCTGGACTTGGGGGCTGGAGACAGGAGACCGTGGACCTGCATTCCCTTCTCACAAGGGTGTCCATCTTGGGGTGGGGGACAGGAACAAGGACGCAGAGAGTGGAGTGGAAGGAACCTTGCTCTTCCTTCCCTCTCCACTTGCTGTCATCAAACCCTCCACCGATGTGTCTCATGGCCACCATGATCCACAGCCACTCCTGCCCTGTAGAGAGACCACCACATGCATTTGTATCTTTAACTCCCTATGCTACAGAAACATACCCTAATAATCTCAGAAACGCAGCGTTCACAGACTATACGCACCCTGGAAAGAGAAAACCACCAACCTCAAGGTCACACAAGCACCGTGTTCGAGCTCCCTGAGCGCAGGCAGGCACGTGTGTGGCCGCGCGGTTCTCATCACTGCTTCCAGCCACTGTGGGAGCAAGACGGGTGGTGGCCTTCACCCCCCTTGAGGACACACCACTTCACGCCAGCCATGAGCCCTCTGTGACTGTCACAGACACCTGGGGCCATTCCTGGAGCCGAGCCCTGCAGTCTCTTCGGCCAGCAGCATATGCTGGAGTGGGTACTGACTTGGGAGATCATAAAAACCTGGCTTTCTTTTTTTTTCCATTTATTTTCCCTTTGCTTCAATTCTCCATTAAAATAGACAATTTTATATCTGTTTTACGTAAGACACCCCACAGCCTTTTGGAACAAAATAAGGAAGAGAAAAAGACAAGGCAGACATAAAGGGCCTTTTTAATGTACTTGTAGAACATTCAAATTATGATTTATTCTAAAACCCTGGGGACTGTTGAAGATGCTTAAAAAAACACACAAATGGTCACTGTAGTTACCAACTTTGCTTTTGGCAAACTAAAAATTTCAATTATGAATTTTCAAACTCTATATGGAAAAATACACCTTACTATAAAAACAGAACAGTATCAGGCAGGGAGTGTAGTTCAGTGGGAGAGCACTTGTCTAGCGTGCCCAAGTCCCTGGGTTCCATCCTCAGCAACTAAAACAAAAGCAAACAAAAAAAGGGTATTTAGGTATTTCCTAGGGAAAAATCACATAGATCACCAGATATTTGGTGTGAAACTCCTCCCTGAATTCCTCTACTTCCTGCTACATAAGATCCTCATGTCTCTGGGCTCCCTAATGCCATACCCAGCGATGTTCTTGAGGTACCTTTTGTTGTACAAGCAAATTAGAGGGCAGGGAAGACAAAGTGAAGAAAATAAAGGCAAGAGTCTAAGGACACTGAGTGTCTTGGGGGCAAGCACAGAATGCTTCAGGCCAAGACACTGAAGACCAATGCTACCCACAGGAGCTAGGTACCTGGGTTCAATATGCTGACAGAATTAAAGGGAAGATGAACACGGAACTTGAAGTCAATTACAGATATTTCCCACATCAGCACTCCAAGGCCAGGTGTAAAACATGTCTTCGCTGTGGGCACACAAAGGAACAGACCAGCACAGCCCAGCACTTCTGAGGAAGGCTCCAGCCACACGAACCATAGGTTTTCCCCAGCTTTTCTGTGGGCAGGGCAAGGAGGATCCCATCAGCACCCTAGGCCCCATTGCAGCATGCTGCAAAGAACTCCCCCTCGGGAAGAGGGAGGCCACCTGTTCCTCCTGCTCACCTTACAGCACAGACTTGGGGTGGAACTGACCAAGGTACACCAGCTCCAGGAGATGGAATGTTGCACGGGCAGCATGGGGTCACAGAGCAAGAAAAGACCCTGAGAACTCTCATGGGTTACCTCTTCCCACAGATTTAAGGCACCTCATATCAAATTACAGAGGAAATAAAATCAGACAGAAAGAGAAATGAAAAAGCAAAGCAAATCCATATATATCAAAAAAGGGTCAATCCATTTCAGTATGGTGATAAAAATCAGCATAAGCCAGGCACCGTGGTACATGCCTGCAATCCCAGCACTCTGGGAGAGTCTAAGGCAGGAGGACTGCAAATTCAGGCCCAGCTGGGAAACTTAGAATTTTAACAAGACTCTGACTCAAAATAAAAGAAGGGCTGGGGATGTAGGTCAGGGCAAAGGCCCTGAGTTCAATTCCCAGTACCAGGGGAGACCTGTGGCCACACACAGAGCAGAGTCCCAGCTGTACCCTGGGGCTACCCATCAGCATACTAGGCAGGAAGGGGTCTGCTAGACCCTCTGCCCAGGCCCCTAACTAACCTGGCTGACTGCACTCCTACCACCGTCTGTTCTGCCTTCGACTCTGGTTCTGCGTTTCCAGAAACCAGAAGGGAAAGGTAACCACACCAGATGGCTGGTGTTGTGGGTCTCTTCCAGTGGAAGGAAGGCTCCCACGCCCCCTCAAGGAAGAAGTGTTTTCCTAACACTAACTTCTAAAATAAAAATACCAAGACAGACTCCACCACAGCACCTAGCGCTGCGCGGTAGACAATAGAATACTGAGCTGAATCAACTCTTCAAAACTCTTTGAAATTCCTCATTCAAAATAGGATTTTTAGTGAACTTAACAAATGTCCTGCAGTGGAAGTCTCACAAGTTGCTTCCTCCCCTTGAGGCGGCGGCAGCCAAACCAGTGTCAGGCGTGCAGTGATGACATCTGACACAGTCCTTCGGAATCTGCCCTTGACCTCCAGGCCTTCCTCACCTGTAAAGCCCAAGGGTAACTAGTCCATCCCAGGTTGGGGAGTACCTCAAAGACCTCGCTCAGCCTTAACCCAGGGTCAGATACCTAAGTCCAAATCATGCTGCTAGCGTTGTTTCCATCAATATCATGATGTGAACTATTAGGAACTTTTATTACTTTTTATTTATTATTTTATTATTAGGAACTTCTACCCTGTGAACTTGTTCCGTGAACTATGAGGGTCAAAATACTAACTTGAAAATTTTGCATGGCTCAGAGACCAACAGCAAGGCTGGATGCTTTTATGCACCTTAAGGGGCTGATTTGTCACATTATCCATGGCCAGAACCTCTGGTCTAGACAGTCGCCAACCAACTTGTTGGCTTCCATATGTCCCACTGGACAGTGGCCATAAAAGAATTTCTGTAAGGCTACCCACAATCACACAGAATAAATTGGGATTAATATAAAAGTAACAGTTTCCAAAGGGGCAGAAGAGTGGCTTATAACTCCTGCTCAGTATCCCATCCTGATGTTCATTCAGTGGGGTGGGAGGATGAGGGGGATTTAATCACCAGAAACACAAAAGAACATAAAACATAACTGCACATGAAATCAGCTAAACCATGTGTTATGGTTTGTGTCTGCGTGTCCCTCCAAAGCCTCATGCAGTCATGGGGCAGGCTTTTAGAGTTTGATTGGTTATGGGTGTGAGAGCTGCACCCGCCCTGGGGTGGATAGTTTGCATATGTAAGGGAGAGAAAAGAGGCTGCTTGCGGCCATTCCTGGCTTTTGTGTTGTTGCTTTGCTGTGTTCTGCCGCCCTGAGCTATAGCCCTCTGCCATGTGCCACTCTGCCTTGTAACTTGCCAAGTACGGCCTGAAACCTCCACAAACTGTAAGCGAAATAAACCTTTCCTTCCTTAATTTTGGGCGTCAGGTATTTTGTCCCAGCAACGACAGAAAAGTAACCAAGACACCATGAAACATCAGTGGATTTTCATGTAGGTAGGAAAAATGAAAATCAAATGTTTTTCAGCAAAATGGAAAACAGTATGTGTCTTCCTCTTTGGGGGAAGGGTAACTCCTGCCACAGCCAGGCTTTTGGTATAACGACCCTTGAACCCTCCCAACTAGCCACTCCAGCCCTTGTTCAGAGTAGCAAAGCCATCACTGCTCCCGAAAGGAGAACGCGTATGGTTTCTCTGGCACATCTAATCACCCCATTGTCTTCTACCACTGACTTTCTAAAATAAGAATCAGAGATGTGTAGTTAAAAGCATCTTCAGTTTGGGAATCTGGAGCCCTGAGTGTTCAGTCAGGCCTCACCTTAACACCCTTAAAAGTGCCACTTAAAGCACAGGTCTCTGAGTACTAGTTATTTGCCTGTTTTCTCTCTCCTCCCAGTTCTATGCTCCATCCTTGGATGCTGGTGTTGGGGGGTGGGGGGCGTGCAAACTACATTTCCCAGAATTCTCTCTGCTGGCTTCCTGTTCAGCTCTGCCCACTGAGGGGGCTAGAGGCAGGCTGGAAGGTGGGCAGCAGGAGGAAGGGTGCTCCTTGGTTTTCAGTTTAGTGGATCAACTCTTCCCATGGTGCTAGACAACCTCCAGCTCATGGTGTAAACCAGCCCCTCTCAGAAGTATAGCTGTGGACCCTAGCTTGATGTCTTGGTATCCCCACAAAAGTCTGAGGCCCAGCCCCCATCCTAGAAATTCATCTGTTCCCTTTAACTTTCCCAGGGCTAGGGTAACAGCCATTCCTCAGCTTTCCTCAGCTTTTCGTTGGCTCATTCAGACATTGTTCAATCCCAAGTCCCTGCATTAACTTCCTCTGTAAGAAATACCTAGCGTGGCTCCAGTTTTCCCAGCCAGATACAAACTCATATAGACTAAAGTGAAGAACAGTCCATCTTTTAACCTCCTTTCTATAGTTCATTCAAGCTTCAAGGATTCTTCCAAGTTCTGGAGCTAAGGATTGATTTTTGTTTTTTAATCACAGAAATGTTGGTATATTGTATGTGCATTTCAACATAGCAGAACACTGCCACAGACAGGGATGATGACCCATATTCTGGGTTACCATTTAACAGAAACCAATCAGTAGGGTGGCTACAATGGAAACCCAACCCAAGTGCTAAGGTATGCCACTGATTTCTTGACAACCTGTCATGGCCACATCCCAGGAGCCAGGGCAATGCCCTACAGATTTAGTGTCGATGTGGGAGAAGTACCAGAAGAAGAAAGGAGAAGCCATACAGGGCTCTGGTAGCAAGTTTCCAGGTGTAGTTTTAAAGTACACACGTACACACACACACACACACACACACACACACACACAAACATGGTGTTTTCCAACAAAATTCTCAGGTCCAAGAAAACAACTTTCTGACCATTTTTTTCTTTAACCAGAGCAAAGGGTCTGTTTATAGAAAAACCACCTTTTTGATTGGAAACAATAAGTCCAAATGTGCTGCTGGGTTCCCAGCCAGGTGAGGTTTCCAGCAGCTGCATAAATCCAACATCCTTGAGAAATAATGGCCTTCTCTTTTGTTTTCTTTCCAAAAAAAAAAAAAAAAGTTTTGCTTTCCAAGTATGAATTCTCTAAATACCTTCTCCCAAGGCCAAGTCATTTTTATAAAAGGTTCCTTTTTCTTGCAAATTTTTTACAAAGAAAGGTGGAAAATAAAAGAATTTGTGTGTGTGTGTGGTTAAGATTCCAAACGACTTTGAAGCCCAAAAGCGGACCCTACCCTAGGCAAGAGCTGTGACCCACATCTGCACCCTGGAAGACGGCAAGGTCATGGGGAGGCAAGCTGGCCCAGAGAGACCTTTCCACTCATGGTGACAGCCATGGAGATGCGAGACAGCCAGGATCCACTGTCTGTAGGATAGACTCAAGATATTCAGTCAACAAATATTCAGAGAATGTAAAGACAGAGCCCAGTTTACATTGGAGATGTATTAGCCATCTTTGCATTACTACAATGAAATATCTGAGGCACCTAACTTTAGAAAGCAAAAAGGTTTATTTAGTCACAGTTTTGGAGCTTCAAAAGCATAAGAGCTTCACTGGCTCAGTTCTGGTGGGGTGGCAGATGGGACATCTGAGAGCAAAGCAGGGAGAGGCTGGGTGAAGGCCCCACAAGCCCTTTAGAAGACAGACTCCGACTGATTTAAAGACCTCGCACTTGGCCCACTGTCAAGGGCTCCACCATCCCCCAACAGCACAACTGTGACCAAGCCTTCAATTAAAACAGACCTGAGACGCTGCTGACACAATTAAGCAATGTCCAAACCATAGCAGGGGAGTCCCAAAGAGGCTGCCCAAGGAAGCAACGCACAGGCCAAGACAGAAGGATGAGCTGACCAGGTGGACAGGGGAGAGATGCTAGGTGTCATCCAGGCAGTGGGGACAGCACGTACAAGGGCCTCGGAGGGAGAAGGGAGTGGGGCATGCTACCTAGGGCTTGCATTCCAAAGGCATCACTCTGGCTGCTGTAGATTCCTGAGGTGCGGGACACCAGATAGACCACCACCACCAGCACTGCAATAGCCCAAGTGACGGGAGGGCATCTGGACAAGCAGGGCAACTGCAGGTAGAAAGAAACAGCTTCAGGAGGGACTCACAGGTGGAAGGAACTAAAAACACCAGGACTGCTAGGGTGAACAAGAAGGGCTGTGAAGGGTGACTCTTGGTTTGTGGCTCCTTCATTGCTTGATGAATGATGAGGCTGGTCACAGAGTCAAGCACACCAGTCAGGTGAAGAAAAGCACTTAGGCCTTGGCCTGGGGAAGTTTCAGGTGCTCTTGAAGTACCCAAGTGGACATATAAGGCTGGCTGCCTGCTTTGCGTGCAGACTTGGTGCTCAAGGGCAAAGGCAAGACCGGAAGCAGGCACTCAAGAATCATCAGTCACCCCCAGCCCTAATCCTTCAGGGATGTGAAAAGCACATGGTTGGATACATAGAAGAGTGAGCCTGTGAGAGACAGAGAGAGACAGAGAGAGAGACAAAGAGGCCCAAGGGGCAGAGGTAAGTAGAGCATCCTGGCACAGGATGCCAGGGAAGATGAAGTCTCAGGAGGGAAGGCCACTCAGTACCTCCACAGCAGCAGAGGGGCAGAAAAGAAGACTGGGTTAGCCCAAAGTGAGGCCACTGGAGGTCTCAGCAGGAGCACCTGGAGAGGACAGGGACTAAAATCGGATCCGAGAGGGTGGATCACATATTTAAGAGGTGCGGAGAGGGTGCAAACTCTGGAGAGCTCTGGGAAAGGGAGACAAGGGAATGGCACTAGAAGGAGGCAGAGCGAATGAAGAGTTCTCCGAGAGGGAAAACACGGGCTGGATGAGGAAACCAGGCCCACAGGGGACTGCTACCCTCACTCACGACCTGCAGTTGCATTCGCAGATGGCAGCCCCTAGACATCCAACTAGGAAGAACAAAGCTCCTGCTACCAGTTGGGGAAAGACAACAGTTGCTCATGCAGCATGCCCTGTGCTGAGCGCTGCACGCAGGGGAAAGAGACAGTGAGGAGAAACTCAATGATCCTATAAACACACCCCAGGTAGAAGACGCACTGGGAACACACATCTGAGAAATGGCCCTGACCCCCTAGGAAAAGCTGGCTTCCAGTGGAGGAAGGAAGAGAACAGCCAGGCATGACACAATGGTACATGCCTGTAATCCCAGTACTCTGGGAGGCAGAGGCAGGAGGATCAAAATTTCAGGTCCAGCCTGGGAAACTCAGTGATTTAGCAAGACCTTGTCTCAAAAAATTTTTTAAATTTTGATAGTGGGGATTGAGTTCAGGACCTTTACACTAAGCTACATTCCCAGCTCTCTTTTGAGACAGGGTCTCCTTAAATTGCCCTGGCTAGGATGGAACTTGCAATCTTCCTGACTCAGCAGCCTAGGGTGCTGGGATGACAGGCATGCCCCACCCAGCTTGGCTCAAAATGAAAAAAATTTTGAAAGGGCTTAGGGTACAGCTCAGGGTCATAGTCCAGGGTTTGACCCCCAAAGCCAAACACACACGCACGTATGAAGAAGGGAGCTGCGGCATGCTCACTGCACTGGGAAAGAGCAAAGCTGCATGGTGGGAAGGGACGGTGGGAGGAGAACGGACACCCAAGTTAGTATCATTTTGGAAGAGACACTGAGATTCTCAATAGAAGGCTTCAGCCTGGCCGGCCGAGGGTACCAAGAATAAGGCAAGACGGCGTGTTTTCTGGTTAATTTTACACCAATCTTAAACCTTACTCTCTACCTCTAATAAATATTAAATGCACTTATAAAAGAAACTATTATTTTGCTAAGGCTGCCATAAAGAACCACAGGCTGGCAGTGTAAGCCACAGACATTTATTTTCTCACAGTTCGGGAGGGTAGCTGCCCAAGGTCAGGCGTTGGCCCCGGTGGCTCCTTCTGCTCTAGGCCTTTGCTCCTCGTGTGCCCCACCAAGGAGCCGTGTTCTCCCTGTGTCTCTTGTGGTGTGTGCGTGACTAGGTCCAAACTTCTGGCTGCTCGGAGGACACCAGTCAGATGAAGGCCCACCCTTGTGACCTCATTTTAGCCTGACAACTTCTAGAAAAATTCTAACTGCAAATACAGTTACATTCCCAGGCTCTGGGAATTAGGGCTTCCGCATGTAAATTTGGCGGACACAGGTAAACACACAACAGATCATCTGTCTCTTGTCCTGGAGAAGCCTGGCAGGGCAGTTCACCTCGGCATGCCTGGGCGTTGCAGGGCCGCGAACCACCGGGTCAGCACCAGGTGGCGCGTCACGGGAGCAGCCCTCATCTCAGCCCCACTCAGGTACATTTGGCAAACGGGAAAAAAACAAACAGCAGTGCATGGAATTATCACGTGCTTTCACCACCACTTTGCAGCGTGGGCTGCTGCTCAAAGATTACACTAGCCAACCAGGGCTTGACAGTTTTATCTTCTAAATTGATGGAAGAGGAAAAAAAAAAAAGAACATTCTGCGAACACACAGCTTGGGGGAAGAAATTAATTAACGTGTTCATGTTTCAACCAGAGCAAGGCAGGACAAACAAAAGTCTGAAAAAAAAAATCTTCCTGTTCTCTGCACCTGGAATCCCCTGTCGGGATCCTGGGTATTGTTTCTTTGGACAGATGGTCTTTCATCCTTGACAAGGAAGTAGAAGCAGCTTCAGACAGCTCAGAAATTCCTCCACCCTTACAAAGAGGCCAGGAACTCAAACTCCTCAACTTCACCACTTTAACACTAAACCAAAGCCAAAGGCTCTCATCCCCAGGCCCCAGAGCACTGCGTGCCCTATGGAGGCCAGCTGGGGTGGGTGGCCGGTTGGTCCCTCCCCAAGCGGCTGGTGTCAGAGGAAGGGAAGGCCCCTTCTTGCCTTTGACCTCCGACAGTGAGGAGAGCCCACAGTAGATATTCAGTCATTGTTTCTTAATAAAATAATGAGAAGATGAAGTACATGAATAAACAAACAAAAGAATGAAAGGATCTTTCAGTCCCCTTTTCAGAGGCTCAGGAGAAAACACATCCGTGGCTTTGTAAGGCTCTTGGAGGTCAGGGGTTCTTCCAGCTATGTCAAATACCACAGTATGGCTGGAGGTGTTTCCAATCTGGTGTCTCTGACTCTTCTGAGGGGTTCTGGAGTTTTTCACAGGCGCTCCTGTCCCCCAGGATACGGGGAGAGGGCGGAAGTAACTGACTGACAGGGCTCAGGCTGGGGAGAGAAGTCAGAAGCCTCCTCTGTGGGCCCAGACCCAGCTCTAGAATGTGATTCTTTCCCGAAGGAACCTGCTTCCCAAACGCCAAGGACCCTCAGTGGCAAAAGGACCTTCTAGGGAGGCCCTATCACCCAAGTATGGCTGTGCACCTTCTGGTGCCATGGCAACTCTGACCTCCGGGTTCCCACTCCCAGCCTTCGCGCACTGCACTGGGTTACAGGAGGAGCACTGCTCCTCCACAGCCAGGCCAGCCATTTCTCAAATGCTTGCCTTCCCAGCAGCCGTGACGGCCTGCAGCCATGCAGGGGAGCAAGCCAGCCGAGCAGTGGAGAGGAAGCCCATGCTAGGCAACTCATAGCTTCACAGAGCCTCTCCCTTCCGATTTGCTGGGGGCTCCCTGTGCTGCCCTGTGGATTCCTCTAAACTCCATCTAGGAAGCTACCACCTTATTACACTCCTTCACAAATTCAGACATGGCCCCTGTCCCAGACCCTGGCCTTTGGACCTGTGCTCTTTTCCCTAACAGTCACCTAATTCAAACTTGACTTCCACAAAGAGGCCTCCCCTGAATCCTTTAATCCACATCACCATAGCACACTTTTAATGGTTTAATGTTACCTCGTCACTATATGGGAAGACCAAGGAGAAAAGTGACTACAGCTCTCTACCTGGAGCCTAGTACCTGGAAGTTGTTCGGCAACAGTGTAAAACTGTGCGAATGAAAGAGCAAAGAGAAACATAGTAGACTTTCGTAGCACTATATTAAGTACTTTCCCAGCTTTATCTCCTTTTATATTTGATGTGTAAATCTTTGCCTGTGCTTTTACATTAACTTTCTTGATGTCACTTATGGGTCTTTTATCTTTCCACTGAGAATTTTAATGTCTTTATATTATAAAAATTTACAGTGTTCGATCTCCATGTTTTAAATTCCTTCTGTTTTTTTTCTCCTGTGTTAGTTATATCACATTAGGTATACCATCTCCAATAACTGGGTAGGAAATTCTAATAGTAAATTATCTTCACAATCATAAAATGCATGCATGAGTTAATCTATTTAGCATTCCGATTACTAATGCCAAGAACAAAGTAGAGCTTTGATTTTTCCTTTTGTACAAAGAAGAACTTAAAATCTTTTTTCCTCCCAAATCATCATCCACTTCTATTATAAATACAGCTTATATTTATAATAAATATATTTTTATAAATATTTTGTAAACTTGATATGCAAATGACTATTAAAGCATTATACTGTGTTTTACATCTTCCTTTCAAAAACAAAAAACAAGCCGAGAGTGGTGGCACATGCCTGTCTTCCCAGCACTCAGGAGGCTGAGGCAGGAGGACTGCCATGATTTCAAGGTCAGCCTGAACTACATAGTGAGTTCAAGGTCAGCCTGAAGTACATAGTGAAGCATTGTCTCAAAAAAAAAAAACTTCCCTTAATTTTCATAAAGTTTTATTTATGCATTCACCCACTTAAAGTATACAATTCAATGATTCTTAGAATATTCATAGACTTATCCACCCATGAACACAATTGTACAACAATTTCATCACCCAAAAAGAAAAACCATACTTATTAGCAATTACTCCTCTTTTTCCTCTGCCCTCTGCCACTCTATAGGATATCTACTTCCTGTCTCCATAAATTACCTATTCCAGCCATTTCAGGCAAACATATAATTAGCAATCTTTGAGGCTGGCTTCTTTCACTCATCATGTTTTCAAGGTTTGTCCATAATGCAGCACCTATTAGCACTTCCTTCCATTGTGTGACTGTACACAAGTTAATGGACGTTAGAGTTGTTTCCACTTTTTGGCTATTGTCAACAATGCAGCTCTGGACATTCAGAGACGGGCTTGAGATAGACAAGTGCTTCATTTCCTTCCCTTGGGTACAAATTAGGAGTGGAACTATTAGATCACATAGTAACTCAGTGCTAAAACTTTCAGGAACTGCCACACTATTTTCCAAAGCAGTTCTATCATTTTATAGTCCCAGCAGCAACATATGAGGGTTCTGATTACTCTAAATCCCTACCAATACTCATTCTTGTCCATCTTGCTATTATAACAATTCAAGTGGGTATGGTGTCTCACTGTAATTTTAATTTGTATTTCCCTGATGGCCAACGATGTTAAGTTTCTTTCCCTGTGCTTACTGACCCTGTGTTCATCTCCTTTGGAGAACTGTCAATTTGAGTTTTTGCTCAATTTTTAAATTGAGCAAAAAATTTAATTTTCTTTTTATTACTGAGTTATAGGACTTCTTTATATGTCCTACACATGGGTCTCTTACCAAATACATGATTTGGAGAAATTTTCTCTCATTGTGTGTTATCTTTTCACTTTATTATATCCCTGGAAGCACAAGATTTTTAAATTATGACCATTTCTACTTTCTTTGGTTGCTATGCTTTTGATATCATATCTAAGAAGCTACTATGTACTCCAAGGTCACAAATATTTATACAGACTGTACGTTTTTATCTAAGAGTGTGATGGTTTCAGCTCTTAACTTTAGGTCTTTGATCTTCCCATAATCTCTAAGTTTTTGCATTCCATTTGGATTACACTGGCATCATTAGGCCTACCTCTATGCTAAGCCAATTTTAATCATCAATATCAGTGCTTTATATCATGGCTTCCCTGTTGCTTCAGCTACAAATCAACTGCGGCTCTGTCTCACAGCAATCCTTCTTGGGTACGGAGCCTCTAACTAACTCTTCTGTAACTAAGAGCACCTGCCAGTTGCCATCACATCTGACAATAACTTGCGTGAGTGTCAAATTCTTAGGGCAGAGCCATTTCTCCTCTCAACACTGTCCTCTTGTCTCTGTCGTCTTTCTGGGACTTGGTATCACAGACAACTCTGAGGCCTGAGTTCTGTTTCTTTTGAGTAACCTGTTTTGCCTGCTTGAATGCTACTATGTGTTTTTCTCTTTAATCTTATAATGCACCAATTTTGCCAGAATAAATGTGACTGT
This sequence comes from Chinchilla lanigera, assembly GCF_000276665.1. Classification (NCBI taxonomy): domain Eukaryota; kingdom Metazoa; phylum Chordata; class Mammalia; order Rodentia; family Chinchillidae; genus Chinchilla; species Chinchilla lanigera. The sequence goes on from NW_004955416.1 coordinate 27,402,021, forward strand.
GGGTCTATGTATATTAATTCTGATCGGAACACAGTGAGTCTTTTATCCTGGAAACTGAGATTTTTTTTTTTAAGCAGACCTTCCAGAGAGTCTTCATTCATTATAAATCTTGAATCAATGTGTCTATTCTACTTTAGGGCGAGGGTTCCTACTCCAAAGATTCTGAAATTAGATTCCTATTCTCTGCAAACCATGTCTACCCCATTCTGTCTCCCCAGCCTCCTTCCTCTGGCCTCCTGAGAAAGTCTCACATACATACTCTCCGCAGCGTTAGTTCAGGTAGACAATGTCATGTCTGCTCTTAGAGCCGCTTTTGTGGATCTACATTTACCTGCAGCAAACTTTCATAAAAATCTTGTAAAGCTCATTTTGCCTGGCTTCCTCGTATTTCAAGCTGTTTTTAGATCTGACTGCAGCCCGTACAACTTTTCATTCTGTGGTACCCCAATCTTCTTACGTCCCATTAAGCTTGCCAGGTTCCTATCATTTATCTGATCCCTAAAATAAATCCTTTCAAAGGCACGTTCCTTTGCTGCATATCCTGGGTGGTCCCTTGCCCCTGGGCTAAGGTATCTGCACTGAGTCCTCAAGTGGGTTTGCTCTATTTACTAGATTCCACTGAGAAGAAGCCCAGGGTGCCGACACGGGGTGAGGTATGGACACCAGCCTCCTCGGATTGACCTCCTGATGTCCCATCACAGATCTGCTGCCGGAGGGCAGACATACCCAGCGTCTCCCAGGCATTGGCCTAGTCAGCCCTGCCAGGCTCTCAAGGGAGCGCTCACTTCCCCCAGGGGCTGGAGCTGTACATCCTGAATTGATGGGACACTGAAGCTCGATCCATAGATCTTTTCTACCCAAAATACCAGCAGCACGCCTGCTACCAGGCTTCTCAGCACCCAACCCAGGCAATGGCTAATGCCAAACCAAGGGGGTGCTGGCCACTGCCTCAAGTGCTATCAATCCCTAGAATCTCAGAGCCAAGGAGAAGAAAGTAGAGGTGAGCAACAATTTCTTCCGCCATCCTTCAGAAAGGCAGGATTCTACCGCTATGAAAAGGCAACTGACTGCCCTCATCAATCCAGACCTATTTTCTTGTATAGTAAGCAAAATGTCCATTTTCTTCAATTTTCTATATGTTTGCGATTCTCAATATTCCGTGGGTTTCAGGGGGAAGGATGACTTGCTAGTTGCCAGGAAACAACCTAGAGGTCAATTAATAGGTCAATTGATAAACTGAGTTGCCCATGAGATGGAACACTACTGAGCAATGAAAAGGAACAGAACACTGAGACACACAACAATGTAGATGAATCCAAAAACAGGGCTAACGGTTAACAGAAGTGGGGAAAACTAAAAGTTTTTTCTCTAAGCTCTGAAATAAGACAAAATGCCCATATTTACCACTTTCATTCAACACAGTACTGGAAATCCTAGATAGAACAATCAGGCAAGAGAAAGACATGGCATCCAAACAGGAAAAGAAAAAATTGTCACTGTTGAATTGTCACTGGTTGCAGAGGGCACGATCTTATGGAGAGAAGAATTTGAACATTCCACCAAAAAACTATTAAAGCTAATAGTTAAATTCAATAAAGTTGCAGGATATAAAATTAACATAAAAATCAGTAGCTCTTTATACAATAGTGAATTACATGAACTGGGAATCAAGAAAGCAACTTCATTTACAGTAGCTAACAACAATAACAAAAATAAAAATAAGAATATATGTAATCAAAGACACAAAAGAGCTCTATTAAAAAAACTACAAACATGCATGAAAGAAATTGAAGAAGACACCAAATAAAGGAAAGATATCCCACGATCATGAATTGAAAGAATTAATGTTATTAAAATGTATATATTCCTCAAAGCAATCTATAGATTTGATGCAATTTCTACAAGATTAACAATAACATTCTTCACAGAAAAAAAGACAAAACTAAAATTTGTATAGAATCACACACACACACACACACACACACACACACACACCAACCCTGAATAGAGAAAGCCATCTTGACCAAATAGGACATAGGAAGAGGCATTAATTACAGTATTACATGACTTCAAAATATACTACAAAGCTGTAATAATCAAAATAGCATGGTATTGGTATAAAACAGACACAGCCAGTGGAACAGAATACTGACCACAGAAGTAAACCCATACATCCACTGCCAACTGATTTCTAACAAAGAAACACGCATTGAAGAGAGGACAATCTTTTCAATAAATGGTGTTGAGAAAATCAGATATCCATATGCAGAACGATGATGAAATAAATTAGACCCCTTTCTCTCAGCTGCAAAAGTCAACACAAAACAGATTAAAGACTTAAATGTCAGACCTGAAATGAAACTATGAAACTACTAGAAGAAAGCATAGGGGAAATGTTTCAGGGCACTGAAATGAACAAAGATTTTTTTTACAAGACCCCAAAACACAAGAAATAAAAGGAAAAACAGACAAATGGGATTACATTAAACCTAAAAACTTCTGGTCAGGAAGTGAAATAATCAAAAGGGTGAAGGGAGAATTTTTAAATGTATCATAGACCTAAATAGATATTTCCCAAAAGAACACATACAAATGGCAAACAGGTCTATCAAAAATGCCTAACATCAGGGTTGGGGACTAGCTCAGTGGAAGCACACTGGGGTAGCATGTATGACTCCCTAGGTTCAATCCCCAACACACAAACACACACAGGCATGCATGCATGTGTGCACACACACAAATAGCCTCAACACCACTAAGCATCACAGTAATGCAAATCAAAAACACAATAAGCTATCACTTCACCCCAGTAAGAATGACTATTATGGAAAAAAAAAATAAAGATAGGAAACAGCAGTGAGGATGTAGAGAGAAAGGAACCCATGAATACTCTCAGTGGGAATACAAAGCCATTATAGAAAACAGTATGGGGGATCCTCAAGAAATTAAAAATATAACTATCATATGATTCAGTAATCCCACTCCTGGATATATATCCAAAGAAAATAACATCAGTTTATCAAAGAGCTGCCTGCACTCCCATGTCATTACAGCACTATTCATAATAGTGAAGATAAGGAAACACCCTGTCTATCAACTGATGAATGGAAAAAGAAAATGCAATAAATCCGTATGGATTGGATACTAAATGTGCCCCAAAGGCCCATAAAGGGCTTGGTCTATAGCTTGTTGTTTTTGGCAAGGGGTGGAATCTTTAGGAGGTGGAGCCTAGCAGAGGAAGTTAGGTCCCTGAGGGCATGTATTTGAAGTGGATATTGGCACTCTGTCCCTTCCTCTCTTTTTCTTACAGCTACATGACATATGCATCTTTGTTCACCATGTGCTCCCAGCCATGATGCTCTGCCTCGCCACATGCCCAAAAGCAATGGAACCAACAGACCATGGACAAAAACCTCTAAAACTGTGAACCATAAAAAAATTTTTCCTCCTTTAATTTATCTCATGTATTTTGTCACAGTAATGGAAAACTAACACACATATACACCATGGACAACTATTCAGCCATAAAAAGAATGAAATCCTGACATTTGCCATGACAATGATAAATGGAGATCACTATGTTAAGTGAAGTATGTCCAACACAAAAGTCAGGTACATGTTTTCGCTCATAAGTGAAACATACAAAAGTTGACTCCATAGAAGTTGAGAGTAGAATGGTGGTTGCCTGAGGTTGGAGAGAAAAAGAAAGAAGCAGGGGTAGGGAAAAGTTGATCAGTGGTACTTAGTACCACTCAGTGGTACTAAGTTAGAGACAGACAGGAGTAAGATGTCCTGGTATGACATAATATAGTAGGATGACTGTAAAAAATAATACTATACTGTATACAGTACTTCAAAAAGCTAGAAGAAGGGAATTAGAATGTTTTCACCATGAGAAAATGACCAGTGCTCAAGGAGATAGATATGTTTACCCTGACTTGAGCACCACTCAATGTATTCATATATTGAAATACTACATGGTAGCCCATTAATATGCAAAAGTGTTTTATATATCATTTTTAAATAAATGTAAATTTAAAGGAGACAACAAGATATGACTATACGACTCTTTATATAAAACTTTCACAAATGCAATCCACTTAGTGGTGGAAATCAGATCAGCAGCTCCTGCTGAGGGAGAATACAGGGCCCACAGGAGAGGCCTGCAGGAGCATAAGCAGACTCCTGGGGGTGATGGAGACTGTGCTCATTATTTTGATGGTGGTGACAGTTTCACTGGTATATTCGGACAAATTCATCAAATATGTCCCATTCATTGAATGTTAATTTTATCTCCATAAAGCTATAATCAGTTGACTGGTTAAAAATACTCAATGTGACTATGCCACATCTCAGACACAAAGGCCTAGTCTAGGGTTCCCACACACAGCTGGTGGACTCCAGCTTCTAAAGCAGGCTAAACGTCCCACTTTTGGTGGTGGCAATGGGTTTATCCTCTTGTCATCTCTGATCCCTTTGCACAACGCAATGGGATACTCCTTGTTAGAAGTGGCACCTACCCAAAATTATAGAGGGCTGTGGTGGTTTTAAATAAGGTCCCACCTAGCACTCAGGAGGCTGAGGCAGGAGGACCATTACGAGTTCAAGACCAGCCTGGGCTACAAAGTGAGCTCAAGGCCAGCCTGAACTGCACAGTGAGTCCCTGTCTCAAAAAGACAAAAAAAAAAAAAAAAAAAGGTTCCCAAATTCTTTGACATGGAGCAGCAGGGTCTATCTCCCTTGCCCTCGAACTTGGGTGGCTTGTGACTGCTTCAGCCAGTTAAGCACAGCAGAAGAAATCCTCTGGAGGGTCAGAGGCTGTTCCTGCTTGCTGCACCTCTTGCACACGGAGCCCTGAGTAGCCATGGAAGTCTGCTAACCACCATGTTGTGCAGAGCAGAGCCATACAGGCCATGCCTAGATGCTCCCGCTGGAGGTTCTAGCCTTCAAGCCCTCCACACTCAGTGCCAAACACATGAATGAAGGTATTTCCAGATCACTCCAGCTCCCAGACTTTAAGACTTCCCCACACACCAGAGAGCTATCTCCACTGTGCCTGAATCACTGGCCCACAGAATTGGACATCACATTAAAAGAGCAGCTCCAAGCCTCTAAACATTTGGGTGATTTGTTACACAGCTATACGAACTGATACAGCAGTTAATGCAGTAATATTTGGGTTTTTCCCATGCTTGAGCTAAGTAGAAAGTCTTATGCCTTGCTATGTTTCCAATGCCCAAAATAAGCACAGAACACTCTTCTGTGTTACCTGGGCCAACCTGAACTTGTACAGCTGGGCATCATGTGAGAATACAGACGCAAAGAACTGCTCACTTAAGGATGGCCCTGGCTTGCACGAGACTTTCCACTGCCCGTATAAGAATGGGAGGAAGCAACTAGGAGGGGATCGGGCAGCACTGTATAACCACCCTTGGACAAAGGCCCCTCCAGGAGTCTGGCCCACAGGAAAATAGCAGAAATGGACAAAATTCTTTAGGCCACATAAGGGGACCTGGGCAGTATTGCCCCATCCTGACAACATGATGTCTCTTTGCATTTGGGGACCATGCAACACCCATGGAGCTATGGCCAGCCCTACTCTACTCTTCTCCTTGGACAGAGTGAGACATCCCAGGATGTCCAAGCAGGACCACCAATGTCCTTTTAGAGAATTTAATGTGCCTGAGCCACGGACACCATGGACCACAGTACTTGCAGCTCCTAGTACTAGAAGCCATGCTAGGGTCCATTTTCTGCTGCTATAATGAAACTCCCAAGGCTGCGAGCTTCCTAAAGTAAGGAGGTTCTTTTGTCTCACAGTCCTAGAGGTTTAAGGGCCTGGTACCTACCCTGGCCCCGCTCTCTGAGGACCTCATGGCGGAAGCACATGTGGAACAAAGAGATCATGTGCTGAGACCAGTATCCAGAGGAAGACAGGAATCAGCCCCCTCTGAGGGTACGCAGGGACCTAATGACCTCTCCACAATCCCCATATCACCACACTGCAGACTTCTAGGGGGACAAACACATCCAAACCGAATCATGTCAGGCCACCTTTGTGGTTGTCAGCGAAGACCTGCCTGAGAAGCCAACACAAAGGGAAATCAAGGCAAAGCTGGCCAGAGGAAGGAAAAAAAGTCCCACTCACAGTACTGCCAGTGCTGGTTCCAGCCACAACATGCTCATCTGCTAGACCTTTCACGTGGGCCAGTAAGTGCCTCCCTCTTTATTTTTGCTTAGCTTGAGATGGACAAAGGCTTGACCAACACAGGCCCCCCTCCTGCCTTTTGTCTCCAAATATGCCTTTGTGTTTATCCAGCTGGAGTGGGAACCACACAGCTTTACAGGGATGGAAACAGCTGATCACTTAAGGAGGGGAAAATGTGATAACGGATGTCATATGCCGGGCATGATGCCAGGTGTGTGGCCAAGATCCCCACATACGTCTGGAACAGCTCCCACAGACCCTCTGTACATGTGGTCACAGGTTCTATCCCAGGTCCAGATGGAACCTGTCACCCTGCCATGCACACCCAACATAGCCACACCTGGGAAAGAGCCTTGGTCGTGCATAAGGGTGTCACATCATCAAAATTTCCAATTTAGATAAATTAGATTTTTATGAAATATACAAAATCAAGCAACAAGCATGTTATTCTGAGCAGCTGGTACCTATCCCGCCAAATCACCCCAGACAGGACGATTCACTCCAGATCCTTGACAATGGTAAGCTCATCTTCTTAATTTAAGATTTGATTCACTTTATAAAAATCTCACTTTATAAACAGCTTTCCAGTGACATCTATTACTCAAAACATCACAACCCTGTAGCAGAACAACCTCTGCTCTCCCTTTCCACATACACAGGCAGTTCACACGCGATCCACAGAAGAGTTCAGAGCAGCCTTGTCAAAAAGTTATTATAAAATATTTTATTTTCTCCGGCAGCCAGAAATGATGTGCAGTTGTCTGGAACACAGGCTGCTGGTGGCTGCCTGACTCAGACAACGGAGAGGGAAAAAGCAGAAGGGGACAGTTGTAAATCTCAGAATCCCCAAATACGAAGCAAGTGGCAGAATGCCACAGTCGCGTGCTGGTAGACTCCTCAGACCTCTGGAAGAAAATGCCCAAGTCACTCACGCTGGCCGTAATAAACGAGTTATACTCTTGAATGGTTTCTGTCTCTTTTCCCTGTTGCTAACTGTGTTCCCTTTTTAGGTAGTTAGTGGTGTGTTCGAACTCCAAGTAACTACTCTTTAATATGGTTGAACCTGGAATGTCTTCAAGAAGTCTGTACCATCAGCACTGGAATCAGAAAAAAAAAGTCATGGGAAAGGAAAACAAAATCCAGGACTCAGCCATCCAACTCTGCTCTGGCTTCCCCTCCCACCTACTTTCTCCACCAGACAACCCAGCAGGAGTCACCAGGGGAGTCTGACCCAGCAGCCGAGAGAGCCAACTCTGGGGACACAGGGACACATCTCCCTGACCTGGGCACAGCGTGGGCACGTGACACCTGGTCACATAAAGTCGAGAAGCTGCAGCGGAGCCACAGCCAGCAGTCCTTGTTCTGTTTCTGCCTAGGTCACTGTGTGCCCAAATCCAGCGATTACCAGGCCCTACACAGGCAGGCGATGTGCTGGCAGTGGTCGGGCACTGATTTGCAAACACCGAAGTCCCAAAGAAAGCTGTGCTTCCATTTCATCACCCCTGTTTTCACCAAGGCTGGACGGACCTCCCTCCTGTCACTGTCCCCCACATCCCTTCGCCACTGACTGTGACAGGGGTCAGCCCCATGTCGGAGCCTCGACAATAACCTCACAAGGAGGCAGAGGCTGGGAGGAGACACACCTGCTCACGGTCCCTGGTGAGCATGCATGAAGAGCCAGCACCCGGGCTGCCTGACCCTGGGGTCTGCCGCACTACCCGGCTGCCACAGAGTCCTGTCTGCCGGCAAACCCATCCCCAGTGGCTTTGTGCGATCTCTGAGGCCTACCAGGAGCCAGGGATGTGGATAAAGTACGACGGTAAGTGTGACACGGGCCGTCCTTCTCTGAAATGATCCTCTGTGCAAATTCATGTGAAGCCCAGCAGAGCTCACAGCCCAGCTCAGCTCTCTTGGCCCCAGGGAGCAGCTACAAACCCAGAGGCCTGAGCTCTTCCCTTCGCTCCTCTCCAGAGCCCTCAGCACCTGGGAGTCTGCAGAGGGGCCTGTGTGGCTCGGCCAGTTTCTGGAAGCTCTCCCCCCACGCCGCCCCTCCTCACCACCCCCACCAGGGCCGGCGAAGGCCAGGGCTCATGGGTGAGGAACACAGTAGAGACCAGAAGGCCCTCCCAGAGGCAGCTTCCTGGCAAGGTGTCAGGGAGAGGGAAGCAAAGATTTGAGGTCAATCCTGTCCCTCCAGACGCAAATGCACACGCCCCTGCAACTGCCATGCTGGCCCCTCGTGCTGGAAAACGCACATTTACACTGAGCAAGGCATTTTCTCAAACTCAGAGGCAAACCCACCAGGCCTCTGACAGAAACTGACTGAGGCTTCAGCTCCAGTGAACCTCTGAGGACGCAACACCAGCAGGATGATTAACTGCCTCCCAGAAGGGAAGCCCACAGGCCAAACGCAACTCCGACGACACCCTCAGGGACGGGGCAGGCAGGGTGCCAGAGCCGCGAGCTCTCTCGCTGCTGACTGTCAGCCCCACACAGGGAGAGAAGGTGGAAGGGAATTAAGCCTCCCTCTAAAGCAGAGCTGGAAAAGCAACAGCCGGCCTTGGCAGGGGTGGGTAACAGTTTATTTTCTGAGAGGAGTTGCATTTCTGTAAATATTGACATAAAGAATGACTCGTCCCTCTGCAGGGCCCCAAAAGGCCAAGCAGGCACACCCGAAGAGACCCATGGGACCCGAGCCTGTAAGTTCGGTCTCTGAATAAAGCCTATTTCCTTGGAGAGGAGAAAAGCCCCCTTTTCCCCCTCCCCAACCCCACAGTATCCCTAAGCACAGCAGAGCAGGCGGTGCCCGCTCAAATCTCTCCTGCTCAGACAGAGGCCAGACCTGTGTCCCCTCACAGTTGGCCCCAGGTTCCAGCCACACCACCACTGAAGCTGACCACCAATGATGCCTGACATTTCCTGCCCCACTGGGCAGGAACACTCCCAACTTTACTGGGCTTTTCCCCTATGCTTCGCTGTCCACCTATGTCCAAAGTCAGTGACTGGGAGTTTGATCTATGACTTGCTAATGGATTGAGAAAGGTACAGGCTCCTTCAGCCCGGAGGCGGTTTGTGCAACCCCATACCAGTTCCAGCGAGCGAATTCCCTGTCTGGTCCTGCAAGAGAAATTGCCCGTTGCCGCGGGGGGGGGGCGGGGGGGAAGTGGTGCAAAATGAACCCGCTGCATCTGCAGCTGGAAATCACCCAAACAAATTGGGCAGCAGCTGTCCCGAGGAGACTTTCTGCTGGGCTTCTCCATGAGAAATTAGTGTACTGAAAAAGCTAGACTTCTTCACAGAGGAGGAAAAGAACACAACCTCAAGCCATTTCTTTTTTTTTTTTTTTTTTAAGCCATTTCTTAAAGAGCCCGGAGTGTCTGTTCTTCCCCTTGCCTCCGGTGGACTTGCTGGCCTGGGGCCTCCAGCTGGGAGGGAAGCAGGGCGTACACTCCTCCCTGGGTCACACATTCTCTCTGGGAGGGAACAAGAGGGCTGCTGATTCAAAAGTCAGACACTGCGGCGGGAGTTGGCAGGGCCCTTGCTCTTCAGCCCCGCCGCCTCCCGGAACACCAAGCCGGCACCCCAACCGCGTGCTCACTCTGCCGCCTGGTCAGCGCCTTCTGGGGGCCACGGCCCCTCCTCCAGCCTCAGGGCCGGAGGGCTGCCAGGAGCTTCCCTGAGCCACCTGGACAGCCCCAGCCAGCATGCACTTTAAATAATAAACTATGCATTCTTGATCCGTCTGCAGCTCGAGGCAGATTTTCCTATTTAAGCTGGAAGCTCCTCTGCTTTGAGTTACTGAAGTGGGGCGGGCATGTGTTGCATAAGAGTCCAGCGGAAAACTGGGGAGAGACAGCACCGCTCCTTGTCCAATTCCTCTGTTTGGTAGAACTGCATGTGGGAAAAAGGGCTCAGACACACATGCAAAAGAATGGCACGATGTCTTTTTCTTTCCTGTTTCAATGGTGAGAGATGTAGCATTTCTTTCTCAATCAGTTAACAGGAATGTTTACAAACAGACCCAATGTGCTTGTCTTACAGTGCTATTTTTGTGGTCTCACATGTCCAGGAGATAAATGCAAAGGGGAAAAAAAACATGGAACATTGTGATTGCAGCGCTTAAACTAGCAGAAACAAGGAAATGTATTTATGGGTTACAGTAGGCACCCCCAAAGATGCCCACATCCTACTCCCCAGGAGCTATGAGAATGTTAAGGGACCCGGGGAAAGAGGCTCTGGAGCTGTGATTCTGAATTCTGAGCTGCAAATGTTAGCTCAGATTACCTGGCTGGGCCTGGTGTGTCCTCCTGAGAGAGAGATAGAGGAAATATGGTTACAGACCTGTCAGGGTGATAGATCGTGAGAAAGACTCTGCTGGCTTTGAAGATAGATAGGGCCCACAAGCCAAGGAATGCAGGTGGCCGCCAGAAGCCGGAGAAGGCAAGGAATTGGGTTCTCCCCCCGGAACCTCCAAAAGGAACAAAGGGCTGCTAACACTTTGAGTTTGGCCCGATGAAACTGACTTCAGACTCTTGACTTCCGGAACCGTAAGGTAATACATTTGCGTTGTTTTAGGCCACTAAGTGTGTGAGTAATTTGTTACAGAGGCAACAGCAATAGCCTGAGCCCTGCCTTCCAGACAGAGTGCCTTGGACTCAAGGAGTACAGCAGACAGCAGGTAAAGATAAGTGTGATACTCAGAACAGCCAAAGCTCTTTGGGATTCAGAAGACCAAAGTGAGGGAGGTAGGGTGAACTGACTGAAGAAGGTGATGTCTGAGCTGTGCTTCTGAAAAATGAAGTGGATTTCCAAGGGCAGTGAAAAGATGGACCAAAAAGGTCACTCCCTCAGCCATAATATACCTCTCCTACCCCAAAGGTTCCATGACCTAGGAATTTGTATCTGGCTTGTACCACATTAAGTAATAATTACAGCATTAAATATATCAAGTAAATGGTATCTTTATATACTTGCATTGGAAAGTTGCTAGGAAAATACAATTAACCAAAATTGATCCCATAAGCAACACAAAGCTTAAGCAGGCCAATTTTTACAGAAGAAATAGAGAAAGCTACAAAGAAACTACAGTCACAAAAAAGCGCTAAGCCAAGACGGTCCCACTGGGGATTGTACCAAACCTTCACAGACCAGACAGCCTGGATGATTCATAAATTGTTCCAGGGCACTGAAAATAGAAGAATGATTTCACAAAGCTAGTGTAACATTAATGCTGTACTCAGAACGACAGTGCACACACACGTACATACACACACACACAACGAAATCCCACACATTAATGTGGACCCAAAAATCCCAAACAAATTAGCAACTGAAATATCACTTTAAGGAAATAATACACCACAATCAATTGGGATTTATCCCAGGAGTTTAGGTTAGTGCAATGCTAAGCTATTAACATAATATACTATATTAATATATCTAAAGAGGAACATCACATGCATAAAAGCCAAATTCAAATCACGTCTGATTTTAAAAACTGCACTCATGCTAGCCAAATCTGAGACAGTTTGAGCATCACAATGAACATAAATGATACTGAAGGAGTCAAATAAGAATCAACAAGTTCCCACAGATTAAGAATAAATAAATGAGAGAAAAGGGTAAGCACTCCTTGTAGGAGACCAACTACTAAAAATATGGAAAGACCATGGGAATTACAAAACCAGCATTTCTAAGCCATCGCAGTAATAAGTGAGCCTGCCAAGCGACGCAGGAGATGCCAAAAATAGTGAGTGTTTGATGAAGAACAAAATATTTACATGGTCTCAAAGTGTCCCCACAAATTACTCACTAATTATGTATGGAAAGATAATAACTTTACAGTGGATTAGCCTACAAACAAAACCTAACCAAGTAATAAATATTGACATCCCCAATATCAGGACAAACGTGCTGTGTGAGCCTCCCCGCAGAGGAGAGGGGTCAGGGAGATAAACTTTGTTGGAGGTGGGAAGGAGATCTGGGCGTGGAGGAAAACAAGAGAGTATGGAGAGGAAAGGGAAGTAGCAATGATTTAGAAGCAATATGTATACACAGCAGTTCCCCAAGATGAATGTATTACGTCCTTAAAAAATGTTTTTAGAAGATACACTGGGAAGAACACAAGATCACTTCCCCATTTTTCCTTTTGGAAATGTATAACCTAAGTCAGATCATGAGGAAGCACCAGAAAGAAAAGAAAAAACCATGGAGACATCCTATGAGATACCTCCTCTGTACCACTGGTAGTATTTTTTTAAAAATGGACAGGGAACAAGGATCAGAAATTACAAATACTATGGAAATGATCTAGATTGGAGGAAACTATGGCAAAGTGAAAACTGAACGCAACATGGGCTTCTAGATTGAATTCCATACCAAGAAAAGAAAACTATAAGAAGACATTACTGGGACTACTAGAAAAGTTTAAATACAAATGCTGTATCAATGTTATACATCCTAAGATTATCCCCATGGTTGGTAAAGTATAAAGTATGTGTGGATAAAGGGCCATGATGTCTGCAAATTACTTCCTGGGAGGGTCAGAAAAAAATGTGTGCGGCAGGAGAGAAGCTTGGAGAACTAGAAGGGAAGGGGATCAAAAAAAGCAAATCAGGGAGAATGTTAATGTGGGTAACAGCGACACCAAAGCTCTTTGTGACTATCTCCGATAAGCAGCAAACAGAAAGCACGGGGGGAATACAAGTAAAGGGGACAAGAGTAAGAAAACGAAAGGAGCATGATTATGTTTGAGGCTAGGTGACCGGAAATAATTGGGTAAGAACTTTGGCTATGAGGCTGGCAGGGGCAGGGCTCATTAGACAAGGATTTGGTTCCAGAACGCCAACTTCTGGATTGCTGTGGACTTGTAGCTGACCACGGATGCACAGCCGGGGCCTGCAGACGATAAAGGCTCAAGACAGAGGCCAGGGATCTGCGAGGTGGATACAGGGACAAGAATGTAAGGACCCAAAAGAACCAGAAAAAGTGCAGCAGAGACAGATCACAGCTTGGAGAAACCGGAAACCACTGGCAACACCCAGGACAGAGCATCTCATAGGCCAAGGACTGCAAGAGGGACAAAGTGCAAGGAACTCAGCCGCCGAACGTCCCTGAGCACTGGCAAAATGACAGGAACTAACCGCAGGCTGATGCATGGGTGACTGGGCAGCTTCCAGGTGGGATGCTTAGTCCTCCTGTGAAAGGATGCCGGAAGGGTGGAGCTGTGGCCAGATGCTGGCCAGCCTCATGCAAAGCAGGACTTCTGTCCAGCACCAGGTGTGGACCTCAGGTACAGAGCAGTACTGAACAAAAAAAAACATTTCCCTGCATCTACACTCCACCACTTCCTGCTGTAGTCTGAGCTGTCAACCTGGTGGCCGGGTTCTCACCCAGCCTCCTCTCTCCCTCCACCTTTTCAGCAAACCCTGGAGGAATCAGAAAGTTCTTCCATGCCAGACCCCGCCTAAGCTAGCAGCAGGAAGAAGTGATAAAGACTGTGGATCCCTTTCCCTAAAACACATCCAGAACGACACTGGCAAGCAGCCTTGGATCTATGTGATCACCACCCACATGTCATCTCTGGGAGGACAGGGACATTTGTCTCTTGCTGGATCCTTAGCGCCCATGACAGAGCTCAACACACAGTGAGCTGCAGATAAACATTAGGTAGGTGGATGAATTACTGACCTCGATAAGAAGGTATGTTACACGTACAGAGGTCTAAAAATAAAACAGATGCAGGCAGTTTTAAGAAAACTCACTCAACACACACCCAATCACCGAAAGTGTAAAAGCACACAGGATATAATCTGTATTTACATAAAGATTCACCCAGATGCTTCCCCATCCCCGGCTTATCCCATTTCTCACTGTCCAGGGCTCTACCCAGAAAGCAGGGCCTCTCAGAGGGGGCGCAGACACCCAGGTGGGTCCCCCAGGGGGAGGGGGCTCCTGGGAGACGGCCCCTGCCAGGGCTCCAGAATTCCCAGGGCTGCCAGGCTTAAATGCTCCTCCAGAGACCTCTGAACTACCCCTGCTGAAGGACTGCATTTTTGAAAACAGTACAACACAGATTAACACAGATTAACACAGATTAACACAGATTAACACAGATTAACTGGTTGTTCCTGCAGGTTTTTTTCAACCTGAATACATACGGTTTATTAGGAGGTAACAAGCTTTTGCAAATCATTAATGTTAAATGGCTAAGCATCCCAGCCTGAGCACGCATGGGTTTCCCTGACGGCTGACCCCCCAGGATGCCTTCCCTGACATCCTGTCATGACGCAACCTCCATGGCTGCTATGGTGGCAGCTCATGCTAACGGCACCCTCCTCCAGCACTTGACTCCGACCTTTCCCCTTGCAGCAGGCTCTTGTGCCTGTCTACACAAGGGCAGCCCATGCATCTGGAAGCTGAGGGCCACGGGACAAGACTCCAGTGCCTCACGATCACTCTGCATCTGGAATGTGCCCCAAAGACTCCTGTGTTAAAGGCTAGATCCCCAGTGTGGCACTACTGGGAGGTGGTAGGACCTTTAGGAGCTGGGGCCCACTGGAAGTGAGTGAGGTCCCTGGGGGTGTGGCCTTGAAAGAGACTGTGGGATCCCAGCCCACACCTTGCTCTTTATCTGTGAGGTGAGTGCTTCTGCTCTGCCACAAGGTCCCACACCATGATGTGTGGCCTTGCCACAGGCTCAAAGGCAGTGGGGCCAATGATCACAGACTAAAACTTCTAAAACCGTGAGCCAAAATAAACCTCTCCTAAGTGGTTATCGCAGGTGTATGTTACAATAACGCAAGCAACTACCACAGAGCAGAGCTCCAGGAGCCTTCTGTGTTTGTTTCAGCTGATCCGAGACTTTTTACCAGCAGCAACAGTGCACGTGTGCACACATGCACACACATACACGCACTTTCCACTGGACTTCTCTATGGATTCCATGGATTTTCCTCTTCCCTGTCTGTCCCCACTACTTCCTGGGACCTCTCTCAGCCCCACACTAATCACCTGCACCCAAGCCCACATCCCAGGTTTGGACTTTAGTGAGTCCATCTATGGACCTTTTCAGTGGGGAGATGATAACTTTATATTCTGATAATACTATCTACTTTGGGTTTCCAGGATACTTGCACTTGATGAAAGCATACTGGCACCGGCTGTTGTAACTCTCAGAAAGCTGCTGAAGTAAAAGTACTAAGAAAAGTATTACTGTCTTCTGTAGATGAAGAAATACAGGCACAAGAAAAATTAGCTGACTTGGGGACAGCACCTCCATGTACTAGAAGTACAGTCCAAGAGTCCCAGGATTGCCTAGGCCTGTCCACCACTGTATTCTCTGCCAGCTGCACAGATGGCAATGCGCAGTGTCCACTTAGCAGTGTCCAGCAAGATCCAGTTGCACACAGTCAGAGAGCCTCAGGGAACAATAACAGCAAGAATAATGATTTTACAGAGTGATATAATTCAGTTCTAATTTTATTCTTCCCAAAGGGTCATTAACAAGCACCTTCCACCTGCCCAAATACCTCCAAAGAAAATCCGAAAGATTTCCTCAGTCATTTGTCTGAAAAAGTAAGAAAAGTAAGATCAAGGGACTTGGGTGGACACGTGGTTCAGATACACCAAATGGCAGGATTGGAGAGGCTCCTCAAAGCTTGTGAAAATTAAACTTGGAAGGCAACAGCAAATGCAGAAATGATCACTACTGAGCACTTGCCATGCAAAAGCGCCCTGCCCGGGAGCTTTTCTAGGAAGATGCTGAAGTCTAAGCAACATCCACATGGAGACTTCCAAAACGTTCCCAGTTTCAAGGGGTAGGAGGTCTGTGGGACCCTCTGGTCACCTAGGAAAGACCCTCTGTTAGACCTCTACTCACATGGGTTCCTGCTCCCTCCAGGCAGGCTGCAGACACACATCAGAATTGCTGCAGGGCCACACTAGGACAGAGCACCCAAGAGACACTCTGCTCAGTGCCTGAGGGCCACCCCTCCACTCAAGGAAACAAGCTCAGTCTCCTACGATGTGTAAACCACTGTGTACCTTCTTCAGCCCTTACTGGGAAAGGACACAATGCTTGTGCTTCAGGTCAACAAAAGCAAGGAGGGACTGGTGACTGAGGGTCCATGTGGTGTTCCTTCTGTGGTATGGTGACAAGGTTGCCTTTGGTGTCCCTCTGCTGTGGGCGCTTTGCAGGGCCCAGGATGGAATCTGTCACTGCACAGCTGCCATTCTTGGCTTTATGTCTTAGACCTGAGCTCTCGGAAGAATCGCATTGGGCCAGAGGGCGCCCTTGAGGTCACGGGCAGCGGCTGAAGCTGCAACAGCAGAGCAGGATGGGAGGACCTTACAAGCCTGGGGAGGGCCCAGTGGGAGCTCTGAAAGGCAGGAAGGCGCCCCATAGATGGGCAGGACACCTAAAGCTGGGCGCCATGCATCATGGCTCTGCCAGGAAGCCCCATCACCACGGATGACACAGACACACTGGAGCCATTTAATGGCATCCTTGGGACTTAGAGTGCTTTTCAGCAGCAATCAGAAATTTAGGAGGACGGAGGAGCTGTTCTGAGTCCTGCTCTCACAAGGCCCAGGGTCATGTGCACCACATGGAAGAGAAGGAATTTCCTTAATGACTGAGGTGGAGTCACAGCACAGGTAAATTTGCCATTCAGATGATGAGATACTATGACGCTGTTTATATACTTGAGTCTGGGGGCGTAAAACAGCTGTGGCGAGGAGGAGACTTTTTATGAATAATTTATGGAATATTGTCCGATAACTACAAAGACTCAAATAGAAAATGTAACACACATCCCATCCTCAAAGTATTCTAATACCTACTATGTCTAAATATTTGTGTTTCCCTGCCAAATTCATCCAATGGAACTTACCCCCCAAAGGGATGGTATTAGGAAGTAAGGGCCTTTGAGAGGTGATTCTGTCATGAGGGTGAATTATTCATGAGTGGGATTAGTGTCCTTACAAAAGAGGCTCAGGTGTGTTCCCGTGGCCCTTGCATCATGTGAAGACACAGCACAAAGGGCTAATTATAAGGGGAGGCCCTCACCATACACCAAATCTGCCTGTACCTTGATCTGGTATGGCCCAGCTTCCAGGACTGGGAGAAATTTCTGGTGTTTATAAGCCACTTGGTTTATAGCATTTTGTTATAGCAACCCAACCGGGCTAAGACAATGCCTTCACCAAATGCAAAGTACAGAGGGAAATCTCCACACACTAGAAATACAGAGAAATTTCATACCACCACAGCACATGAGGGATCTGCAGCCTCAACAGCTCAGCAGCTAAGAGGCCTAAATATTGGCCAAAAAGGTGAGAGGCCACTGTTAGCCACACGGGGATGATCAGTGAGAAAATATCAGAAATAGAAGGATCAGCAACCACACGAAATTCACAAGGAGAATAATTCGAAAAAGACTTCAAATAATTGTGCTAAAAATACCCAAATTGATAAAGGACAGATAAAATACTGAATGGAAAAGACAGAATGAACATAAAATAACTGGAAAAAATTGAATTCTACTTACATTGCTGGATGATTCCTATGTAGAACAGCCTATAGCTGATGACAAAACAATGGAACCAACACTTGAGCTACCACTCAAGATACAAATTTTGTAGCCAATCTGCATTCAACACGAGTCCTAGCTAAGTACTTTTCAGAGGGAAAGGATCCAGAATCTCCATAGTATTTCATTTACAATACCCAGAACATAATCAAAAATTACTTGACAGAGGAAGAACTGAGAAGATATGACCCATTTTTAAGAAAAGAGGCAATCAATAGAACCAAACCCCAGAATGACCCAGGTATTAAGCCACCAGAAAAGAATATGAAATCAACTGTTATCACTGTGCTCAAGGACTTAAAGAAAAATGTGCTCACAATAACTGAAACACAGGAAATCTCAGCAGAGAAGATTAAAAGTACAAAAAAGAACCAAATGGAAATATAATATGGGCCACATGCTCCAATCACTATACACAGAATTATAAGTCATTTTTTTAAATGGCAAAATAACCCACATGCTGAAAAACATTTAAATTTATTGCACAATGAAAAATATAACAATGCTTTGTGCCACACATTATTGTGCTCACACACATTGAATTTACCGAATCATTAAAATAACCATACAAAGTGCATATACCTATCCTCGCTATTTTATAAGTAAATAAACTGAGGCCCTTTAAAAAGGTTGTATAAACCACACAGCAACTCAGACTGATAGGTGGTGAAAGTACTATTTTAAACCCAGTGAACCTATCTCTAAATTCTCAACCACTCTACTGTACTGCCTCTCCTACTATGTAAGTTGGAGAACACTGGAAATATTATTGTAAGTTAAAAGTATGCTTATAAGGAAATGTATAGCCTTACATATATACATTAAAAATGAAGAAAGAATAAATTTTAGTGAGGTGGGTATTCTACTCAAGAAGTTAGGGGAAAAAGCAATAGCATTAAATACAGAGAATGTTTTAAAACTAATAAACATTAAATAAAAACAATTAGACCAGGTATGCTGGCACATGCCTGTACAGTAATCCCATCTACTTGGGAGGCTGAGTCAGAAAGATCCTTGAGCCCAGAAGTTTGGAAACCAGCCTAGGGAACATAGCAAGATCCAATCTAAAAATAATAATCACAATAAACACAAAAATAGAAAAATAAAACCAGTAGAAAAAAATAGAACAAAAAACAAATGAAAACTAAGGAAGGAAATGGAAAATAAAAAAGCAGTAGGGAAGAAAAATAAACCAAAGTTAGTTACTTGAAAGAATTCATAATATAGGCAAACCTCTACGGTTAAAACGAAAGAGCTAGATTTGTATTTATTAACATGGGACAAACCCGGAAAACATCGTTGTGAGTGATAAGTGTAGTATGAAACCATTTATATAAATTTAAAAATAAAAACCCAATATACAATCAGTTTATGACTGTATATAAAAATATAAAAATACGGATAGGAGGATTCACATCTGCTTCACTATGAGGGACCCTTGTGGGGTAATAGAGTAGGGCGGTGAACAGTCAGTCATAGCCATACCTGTGCATTTCTTTTAAAACAAGAAGAAAGTTTGGAAGTAACTATGGCTTAATCCGAATGCCAAGTATGCAGGTTTCTGTGCTTTGTTTTGCAGCCTGATGTCCACAGCTAACTGTAAATTTACACCTGCTATATCTGTTTGCTTCTTTACTGTCTATGTTCCTGGCCACACTGTACGCCCCCGGCAGATAGGACCACCCTGTCATGTGCGCCATGCCCAGGACCCAGAGGGGCAGTGAGAGGGAAAGGGTAAGCATCTGACCTGTAGCTTCCAGTCTAGACATGCTAAGGTTCCTCAATTCCATTGTGGATTCACTCACGAGGCAAGAAGGGCAGCACCACGGATGATGATGAAAGCCTCCTGCCCCCCGCTCAGAGCTCTGAGGATCCCTTTCTCTCCCAGTGAATCTAGAACAAGACACTGAGTAGTCCTTTTGAAATGCAGAGTACATATACAAAAACCATAACCACAGAAGCTGCAACAATAGCTAATACTTATTAGCTACAAAATGGGAAGTGAGCACTATCTCATTTAATACAAAACTCCAAGCAGTAGGTGACTCCCATGGCAAGGAAGGCAACAAGCTCAGAAGGGCTTGGTCCTTTCTAACTTGCCTGGGGTGACCCAGCTCCTCAAATGTTCAACAGTAAAACTGAGAAAAGGTGACCGGCCAAACGCACCGCCTACCTTAGAGACAGCTCACTTCTCATTTCCTGCACAGCTCTTTTACCTTCCAGGCATTTGTGTGAGTTCCCTTGAACATGGTCCCCTGTGAGGCCAGAGGTATACCGCCAGCCCTCACATGCAGTCCTCCTCAACAGTGGCCCAGGCAGTACACGCGACGAACATCAGTTGCTCGGCATGACAGATGAAAACTCAGAAGTTGGTATGGTCTGAATTATGTCCTGTCCCCAAAACGTGCTAACTCCCCAATGGCAGAATTCAGCTGTATCTTCAGAAAGAGTTTTTCTAGAAGTAATTCAGTTAAAATGAGGTCACAAGGGCAGGCTCTAATCCAATGAGACTGGTGTTCTCATAAGTGGAGATCTGGGTCTACAGACAGACACAGAGGGAAGACCGCAGGAAGCCACTCGGGGAACTTGGCCACCTACACAGCAAGGAAAGGCAGGGAACAGATGCCCCCTCACCACCTCAGAAAGAAGCAATGCTGCCAACACTACAATCTCAGGCTCTGTATGTATGGCTCTGTATGTAGGTGTGTAGCTTGTTTTTTATACTTACTAGAGAGCTAAGGTCTCAAAGAAGTTTAGAGGAAGAGGAACCAAGAACTGTACAAAGACCAGCGGCCACGTTCATCCCTGGGCACAGGTGAAACAAGGAACTGATCGTCTACTCGTGGTTGTGGGCTGGGTGATGGAGCAGACCTAGAAGACAGGGGTTGTAACTCTATCTCACCAGACTCACCGCGTGTGTGGTGGCCTGCAGGAAGTCAAGACCAGGATGGAAGGCAGAGCAGTGCTCTAGTCACTTGCGGACTGGGTCTTGTGCTCTCCAGCAGCAGCAATTGGATCCTGCCTATGACATCTGAAAGCAGTGAACTGCAATCCGAGCCAACCCTCCCCAAGTCCCCACTGAATTGGAGAGCTTCGCCCTCCAGCCTACCAGCCTCCCTGTCACCTCGAGAGGCGGCAGCTGAGGACAAAGCCCTCACACAAGGAGAGGACTGGAGAGAAGCTGAACGCGGTGGACCCTTCCTGAAGTCCTGTCTCCTGCTCCACTCTCGATCCCGGTCACTCTTGACTCTCTGCATGTCGGTGACATCCCTAATGTTTCACCAGTTTGATTTCTGTCATCTCCAACCTGACAAATCTTAGCTGATGTAAAGCACAAGTCCTCACCAATGATGTATTTCCAAGCGTAAGCACATGATTATACAGACACGTTCTGGCATAAATTAGCAGTACACAGTTTTTGAATCATGCTATCCTCCAAATACTTGCTGAAATGACCTTTGTGATGCTATAAATGAACCACACACTACCACAAAGTAATAATTTTTAAAGCCAATCACAAGAGAATTAAAACTACAAAGCAAACATCAATATTTCACAGGCACCACTGTTTTGAACATATTCTTGTTCTACTGAACTCCCAGCAACACCAAACGTTTTAGTGCTCCTATTTTGAAAATGCCTTATGGCAAGTTACTCTTGCGTTTCACCCTACACTTCTATTAGCCATATACAACATCCACCACAGAAAAGACCAGATTCAAACTGGTACCCAAGGCCACGGAAGTGATGGCAGAACATTCTACATTGAATCTAGGGCCAGGGATATAGCTCAGTGGTACAGCGCCTGCCTGACAAGTGTGAGATCCTGAGTTCGATTCCCAGCAAAAAAAATAAATAAATTGAATCTAAATGGAGAAGGTAAAATAAGCAGAGAAGATAGAGAAAAAAGTTCTGATGTCAAAACAACCATTTAAATCTCAAGGGACATTTCAGCATTTCCAAAGTACCATTTTTTGTTATTGAGAATAGCCAAAAAAAAAAAAAAAAAGACCTTTCAAAAACTCACACTGTCACCAAGAAAGAAAAAAAAGTTTGCAGACTGAGTATTTTCACACTAAGTTCCAACCTGGAGTTTTGTTTTGTGAGTCAGTTTTTAAGGTCCTAAAAATAAAGAGCTAAAAGGAAATCGGATCAGCCTGTCCCCTTACAAGGAGCCTCCGACGTCTTCTAGGAATGCCACTGGTACCCAAGGAGGGATGCAGTTCCCACCAGGTAGCCTGAACTGTATCAGTCTTCCCCGCCCTGCCCAGACACAAAACAGCAGACAACCTGGCGGCTCCCCTGGTTCACCTCTCAGGTAAACAGGGGCTTCACAGGGGAGAGACAGTTGTCAGATTCCTCCTTGGCTACATGAGCCCGCAAGGCTATTCTGTCCTCCGTGGGGGTGATACAAGGTCAACAACAGGACACCCTGGAACAGCCACCATGCTCAGCCAGAAGAGCATGTTCCCATGGGAAAGCTGGAACTAATCTGATTAAGCTTTCTAGAAAACGTCAAGAATGTATGTTACTGGTGTCCCACTAATTTAATTTCCCCAATTTCTAAACTACCAAAATTTGAAAGCTAACCCAAACTAGAATGGACCTGAGTGTTTATTAGCTAGGCCTATTAAAAGGCCCAGTATCTTTCTCAACATAGCAGCAAAGTTTACTGCATATTTCACGCAAGGTGAAAAGGACCAAAAGAAAAATATATACCTCTCTTGGATTCTGTGTTCCTAGACTGTTTTATATGACCTTAATTACACATTAGCCAACAGCACCCCACAGCAAGTCCACGCGAGATTTTGAGGCAGGGAAGGAGAGATTCCTTTTGAGACAAATTGAGAAATTTCCTGCAGGGCTGCTCTTGTTTCAGCTTAGTTTCTGTCACGTTCACTCCACCCTGATGTTCATCTTATTTCCCTCATTGAAGGCTAAACAGTCTATCAAAAAAGTGCCCCGAAACTAATCTAAGGTACAAAAATGCAAACACAAGCACCATTTGTCATTTTGTCAGCAATTCTTGCTATCCCTCCCCTAAAGAGGATGGAAACAGGTCATTAGACAAACATTCCATTATCTCATCCCCAAGCACACACGGCTTCTAGTCACGAACGAGCAGCTGACAAGGGCTGGCTCCAGGGAAGAGTGAGAATAAAACACACGCGCCCCTGCTTCACCGTGCAGCCCGACTGGCAGCGTCTCACCTGAGAAAGCGCACTTCCCACTGCCACAGGCGCTACTACTCATGTTCAGTATGTCTTACTACAGTGGTTTCCAACACCAGCCAAACATTGCAACCACCTGGAAACCTTCTGCTGCGCCAGATGCCCGGTCTGCGCCCTAGACCAATGAAAGGGGTGGGTGCGCTGGAGTGGACAGCTGGCCATGAGCAGCTGTCAAAGGTTCCCCAGACCTGAGAACCACCGCCTTCAAGGGATCTCAGCACCTCTGGAGCAAAGCACTCAGGCCAGCTGCAGAAAACACACAGACAAGTGACTAACAGTCATTCACTGTAAAATAAAAATTTTTTAAAATATGCTCCAGAGACTGACCTAGATAAGGTGAATGGCTAATGTTAAAATAACACACTGACAGCAAGCCAACACTCACAACAAACAATCAGACTTACCCAAACTCCAGCTACCTATTAAAGGATATTTAGTTATTAGCAAGTTTATGCCACAGTCTGTCTTTTCAGTCACTAGGAATTTTATGCCATTGTCTGTCTTCCCTGTTTTTGTAAAGGTGCAGAAAGGAACAGAGGAAAACGCTAAAGGTTGGTAGAATGCTCTCTCCATTTATGACTCAAAGCTCCCCTGCGGCTTGACAACAGGTCTTTATCCACGACGATCACCTCCCAGCCCCCTGCCACAGCAGGAAAAGAAGTGTGACAACCAGCCGGGGCTGAGTAGGGCTGCAAGACACGTTTCCAAATCTCACAGTTCTTCTGAAGTGGAGTCACATCAGTTTATTTCCAAGGCCACTAGAATACTAACCCAAGACCTTGCATTTTTCATACAAGAGTAACTCTCAACTACAAAAGTATAACTCCCACAGGTCAGCTGGGGGTCCCATGATCTCCAGGCAGAAATCCCAGGCATAAACTGCATGCTATCTGTGAGAGGGGACAGCTGCAGGCAGACTGCTGCTGACCCAGCACCATGAAATGCTCCTAAACACCTGACTGATAACCCACAGGCTGCCCAAACAGAGGCACAGAATCTAAGAGCGCATGATTTCGCCTGAAGCTGCATATTAGGATCACCTTTAAGAATACAGACACCCAGGTCACACCCCAGACCAAGATCAGGATTATTAGGGACAGGCAAGCAAAGGGAATTTTTTTAAGCTGTGGTTCTCACACCTTAACACACACCAGAATCTGCAGGAGGGATATGAAGCTACAATGACTGCACCACCCACCCCCTGCAGGTCTGGCAAGGGGAGATACGCCTTCCTCACGCATTCCCAGGGAATGCCAGTGCTGCTGGCCCGGGGGCCACACTCTGAGAACCGCTGCTCCATCCGTCTCCTAGGCAACTCTAATGCATGCAACCAGGACTGAGGACCACTATGCTAGAGGAGCAAGTGCACTCTGGCCAGGGCGTCAGGCGATAATGTTCATCCCAGCTCTGCTACCAACATGGGGCTTAACAACAAATAAGTTGTTGAGATTTTTCAGGTGTGAACTTGATCCTAAAATAGAAAATTGAGGTGCAATGTGAACAAAATCCTGGGACCCTTACAGAAATAAGGTGACAACATTTTCAATGGCTGCCTCCCATGGAATGTATTCAGAAAAAGAAATAGCATGAGGCGCAAAAAGAGCTTTAAAATACACTCACATCCAAATAACTACAGTTCGGCCAACAATGGACCACATGGACACAACTGCTCCCGTAGATTGCATCACCTTATCAACTAGTGACGTCACAGCCATCTTAGTTTGTGTAAGCACTCCATCGTGTTCGCCCAAGGATGAAATCACCTAAGGAAACTTTTCTCAGAACATGTTCTTCCCAGTAGGCGACCCCTGATTGTATGGGGGAAGGCATGTCCTCATGCATACAGTTTCGGCGTGCTTGGGGCCACACTAAGGGACCAGCTGTGTGTGTGCCACATCGAGCCATCCTGTGGCCCGGACTCACCTGTCAGCACCTTGCAGAGCTGCCCAGGGACCTGGGTGTCGGCAGATGGGCTGGGTCTCAGGGACCATTTGCGCCTGATCAGATGCTCTCGTCCACTGAACGGGCCTCCGGAATTGTTGAGGGGTTGGATCAACACCAGCTCCTGCCCAAGCTGGATGAGGCCCACCTGCCCAGAAAGGAGAGGCAAACAGGCCATCAGCCACCCTCATTCACACCCACCCACGGCCCCAGCAGCCTGAGGGCAGCAAGGCTGCCTCTCTATGGCTTGGTTTGCTGTATCTAGGCCCCACCCTCCCCCATTTTTTTCCAGATTGCTCAGATTTACCGGTGCCTAAGACTGAGCCTTAAAGTTCACTGGTAGACTTAAAAATATCCCACTGACAATTGAGGTGGGGTTTTGGGAGGGGTGCCAAGACAGGGGTGGGGTGCAGAGATACATACAAAAGTATCCATTTCCCAAGTCTGCTTTTAGGAACGATGGGTTACTTTATTACCAATTTTTAAATGTTAAAAAATTACTATTAAACTCATCTTCCTAAACGGCCATTTCAGGAGGCAATCCCAAAATTGTTGTAAAGAAAATTATATCCCTAATAAGAAAAATCTATCTTAACCCTAGAAATACTTAAAATTAAACACAGTGACAAGGATGTCAGTTAGATGTGTAGTATTAAGCTTTTGCATAGCAAAAGAAATCACCAATAAAGTGAAAAGACAACCCACAAGGGTAGGAAAAATATCCAGCCAGTGGTCCCCTAGACAAAGGACTAGTATCTAGAACATACAAAGAACTGAAAAAAATTAGACCCCCCCCCATATTTAAAGACCCAATCCAAAAATGGGCATCTGAAATGAATACTTTTCAGATGAAGTAGAAACTACAATATATGAAAAAATGTTCAACATCATGGATCATTCAAGAGATGCAAATTAAAGCACTGAGATTTTATCTCACTCCAAAAAGAATGGCTATTATCAAGAAATCAACCAATAACTAATGCTAGGGGGTGGGCTGTGGGGAAAAAGAACCCTTCTCCACTACTGGTGAGAGTGATATATGTGCACCCATGTTTACAGCAGCACAAGTTGTAATAGCTAAATCTTGGACACAACCCAAATGCTCATCAACCAAGGAATGGATAAAAAAGATGTGGGTTTTTTTTTTAATGCAATGGAGTACTACTCAGCCATAAAGAAGGATAAACTTGAGATATTTCTAGGTAAATGGATGTACCTTGAGACCATATTCTTAAATGAAATAAATAGGACACTTGTATAAAAATTACATTGTTTCTCCAGTGTGAGAAACCAAAAGTATAAATAAGAACCAAAGTGTATAATAGTGCAAAATAGGAAGAAATTGTTCAAAAGAAATGGGAACTAAAGAGGGGGTAAGGGGAAGGAAGGAAGGGAAAAATAAATGATAAAAGGATAAAACATAAAAATAAAATGAATTTAATTGAAAAATAAGAAGTAAAAAAAATCATTTTGTGATGAGAATTTGCACATTTTTTCCCCAGAACTTATTGTACTTAGAAGAAATTGGCAGAATATCTAATGGATTAGATTTGTGATTCTAATTTAAAGGGCATCATTGATTCAGACTTGTAATTTTAAAACCTTACCAAGTTTATAAACAGTATTAGAATGTGTGGGACACATCAGGCCTTCTGATACTTATAAAAGCTTATAAAATGAAGCTATTAGGTTTATAAAAGTTACTTAAGTACTAGAGAAGGTTATGTTTTAATGGAGACAACCAGAAAACATGAAATTGAATGTTAAATTTCCTAAAGACAGTTTTCAATGTTTGAAACTGTGAAATTCCAAATTTATGAATGGGGCTAATTAGGATTCAAAATGCCCTTAAAAAGCACTTGCAAAATGCAGTAAATTATAAGACTACTAAATGAAATGAACAACTTAAAAACTGAGATTTGTAATTTGTCACTTTAATAGACTAAATATTAGTTCTGGAACAAAGTATAATAGAGAACTTTGCCCCTCCCTTGGAAGCAATGCTAACAGCATTAAATTAATTTCCCCTCCTTGCTCTGCTGCAAACTTCTCATCTTACATGGACTCAAGAAAACAAAGTAAACCCCACAGGAGAACTTGATTGGCCAGGACAGGGAGAGGACCCAGTCTGCACACTGGTCTGTACAGACACTGTCCCCTCTCCTGGACGATACCATGGACTGCCCCGACTAGCATGGATCCTGCAGACTGACAGGAGACCCGATTAGGAGGTCATGGATACCCTTTTATCTACCCCCATTATGTTGCAAAAGCCATGACATACCAAGCCAGTGGTCCTCGAGCCCAAGCATGCACCAGAATCACCATTGCTGGTGGGACACAACAAGAAGCATTCCTAGCAAGTCTCCCAAGTGATAAGACGCTGATCCATGGACCACTGTTGAAGAAAAACTGTTCTGGCACAGCATTCCAATTCTTCCAACCTCAAGGACTATACTGATCTGAATCAAGCTCAAGGAGATAGACCGCCTCTACTTTCACAAAGGGTGCACAGGTACCGAGCCTCCTGAAAAGTAAATCAAATCAACCCCCAGGATCACCTACAACCTGTAGTCCCCAAGATACAGGGTGAGGCCGTACTTAATGCTCCAAGCAGATTGCAAGGTTTCTGTCTCATTAGAACTTTTGCCAAAAACAACTCATAGATTTTACTGCCCAAATAAAACTGTCTCAGAGTGGCACTGCACGACCTGCAGGACAGTCCAGCTTCCTTCCCTCTCCTTTGAAGTGAAAACTTGAGTTTATTCACTGATACTTCGGAGGGGTTGTAGAGATCGAGGCAAAGTGGGGGAGGGGGATCAGAGCTCCCACCACAGCTGTGCATAAAGAAGCCGAAGTGCCAAACATTTAATATCAAGCAGGAGAAACGTCCATGGGCCAAATAAGCTGGGCAGGACAGGGGCTCCTGGTATCTGTGGGACAAACTCAACTCTAAGAGAACTGGACTCCTCCGGAAGCACCCTGGCTGTGGGAGGGCAAATCCAGTCCCCTCCCGAGTCTGGCGCTTTCAAAGCCTGTCACCCAATCAGCTTAGTCTTTGAATTCACAAAATCCTGTGCAAAAATCAGTGAGCTCTAATGTTATGAGATTTTGAGACAAAGAGGGCTCAGCTTGGTGAGAAATCCCACACACACATCCACGGAAGAATAACCAAGCTCGTCCTCGGGGAGCTTTTCTTTAGAATGCATTTTCTGGACGGTCCCTCAGACTGGTTTCCATCCATTCAGGCAAGAAGACAGCAACGCTGCTGAGATGGGTAAGGGCACACTGGGCTGTACTCCACCCTGCGCGGACCCTCTCGGGACCTGACCCTCAACAGAGACAGGGCCAGGACTTGTGCCCAGGAGGGAAGGGCTGCACCAGGCTCTCAGCTTGGGGGCCAGCACGTGGGACGGCCTCCCACCGTATCTCAGTCTTGCTGTCTTGGGGCTCCCTCAAGTGTCCCTAACACTCATCTTGTCCACACTTGAGGGATAAAATGTCCTGACGAAAAGTGTCACTTGTCCCAAAATATCTACACTTAGGCACCGAATGTTTTCAAGTGCGACTTGTGTCCCACACACATTCTTACCCCCAAACACTTGCCTGCCCTTCTTACCCCCTCTGACCTATCTTCCCCCAACAAAGCCCCCTTCCCTGCAGGACACTAACCTGTGTTAGCAGATACTTACAGGCCCTGATAGTTTGTTCTTTGGAAGCAGGATCAGAACCACCCCTCATTTTCCCACTGGCTGCTACAGCAGAGTTACTTGAAAAATGATGAATGGGCCAAGCTTCTCTGGCACAGGCTGACTGCACTGCCCCACTCCCCGTGGTTCTCATCGGCAGCTGCACGTTGCTATTGCTTGGGGATCTTTGCAGACCCCCACCCCATGCCCAGGCCTTGCTCCAGGCTGAATCAGATCCTCTAGGGGTACAGCACAGGCTGTGTGTGACTCACCAGGAGATGTCAGTGTAGCCAAAGATGAGAAGCAGTCTCCGCATCTCCCCACCCCCAGTACAGGGGATTGAACCCAAGGCCTTTGCACTCTGCTGCATCCTCGGTCCTTTATTTTTTTGAGACAGGGATCCTGCTAAGTTGCTAAGTTGCCCAGGCTGGGCTCAAACTTTCAATCAACTTGCCAAAGTGCTGGGATTATAGATGTGCACCACCAAGGCAGTGAGTCTTAGCTTTTAACTGGATGCTGGAGACCCTGGCCACCTACTGCCTTCACTGAAACATCTGGAAGTACCTGGCTTTGGAAGCTGGGCCTTCCTCTGACCATAGAACTCTGCCCGCTGCCCTGCCTTATAGCCCATGCTGCATTACGATACTAATGGTGCATTTCCATTCCACAGACGCTCAGTATCTCTGCGCTCAAACAGCACAGATGCCAGGCAATGGGGAGCACAGCCTGTGTTTGCCCTGCCCCTGGGCTCAACACCCTGCCATCTGGAGACACCGGGTATTGCCAACTTAACAGCAATTAACAGTACTCAACATCGGGGACAGTTCTGGTGAGCACAGCTACATCTGTTTGTTCATATCCCATCCGTGACTGCTTTCACACTAAAAGGGCAGTGCTGACAAGTTGTGACGGAGCATACACGGCCTGCAAAGCCTAAAATATTCACTCTCTGGTCCTTTTCAGAAAGTGGGCCAACTCCTGCTCTACAAACGCTAGATGTAGACATGCTTTGGGAATACTCTCTTCACAGCCCCCCAGAATCACCCGCTTGACACTGCTCCCTTCCCACGCCTTGCAGCTGAGCCTGTCCAGACAAACACAGGAGCTCAACTCCGTATCTCCATTTCGCGGGGCTTGTGCCTCGGTCCAGAGGGACTAACACAACACTACCACCCACCTGCACTGAGAACCCAGGCCAGGCATGGCATGCAGCACAGACTCGGTCAGCCCAAGTCCCGCGGCGTGCTCGCCTCTGCTCTCCAGGGTCTCGCTGCCACGGACAGGCCACTCCAAGTCACCCCAGTACTCCTCCCCTCCCGCCTTAAACCCTTTCTCTGTTTACATGTACTGTACTTGGGGAGAAGGCCCAATGTCCAGCTCACACAAATGGGATGAACAAGGCAGACTAAACAACAGCAGTGTCTGCTCAAGCCGGAATTGAAAAGCTAAGTCGTAGAGGTCCACCCGCCACTGGCACATGGTGAAATCGGTCTCTTGGCCAGGTTCCTTTCTCTACAGCACAGCGCCCCCACATGGTGCCAAAGGGAAGGACGGTCTTCCTGAAAAGCTGGCGGGGATGCCATCTGAGGTGGCTCAGCACTCACTGGGCAAGGACTTTACATCAATGTTATCCAGATTCCCAGCCTCGGCTCCTTCACAGATAGCTCCTCGCTGGAAACTTTACACCAAGAAGTATAAACTCTGACCTCTACAGAAACTCACTAAACCGCAGCAAATGGGATTCAGATGTTTCCACGTACAATACAGTGATGTGACCTAGACTTGAAACACTTTGGCAAAAATAGGAAAAATGATGTGGGCCTTTGAGTCCCTCCCAGAACATGATACAGGCTTGACCTGAGCCCTACAGTGATCAGAGCCTTGCTCACCCCTACTTAAGCGCTCCCACCCACACCCCGCATTCTCTGCCCCCTTTCCGCTTTAACACACCCCTATCCATAGTCCGTATCATTTTCCTTGTTTCGCCAAAGCTGCCAATTTCTCCTAGTCAAGCAAAAGCGGGTCACACCCTAAATTCAGAACCCTGAAAAGTCCTGAAAGGAGAATCAGGCTGATCCCAGGAAACTGCACGCCGGGCCTCTCCACCTCATATCCCCCCTTAAGCCCCCCACAGTGCTGAGGAGAAAGCAGAAGCCTCACATAAAAACCGGACCTTCAGATTTGCTGGCTTTGCTGCAATTCCCAGTAACTGTGGGTAAGGGCCAGAGAATTCGGATGGTGGTGCAAGATAAAGGGGGGGGGGAGGGGCAACGTCTTGTGCCTGGGAAGGGCAGACGCAAAATAGCATCAGAAACCGTCTGTCAGCTCTATGCAGAGTTGATTGTGACAAAAGATACAGAAACGACCCTTGCATTTCATGATTTTGGTGGATACCAGGCTTTGAGGGGGCAGCCCATCTGCTGGCCATGTGCGCTCCTAAGGGGCACCATACACAAGCTGGGAAGTGTTTGGCTGGGAATCAAGGCAGCCGGTGATCAAGTGTGAGCCCAGGCCGGGCAAAAGTACTCAACAACTCTCCCCCACCCCTCAGAGTACTCATCACAGGTTAGGGTAGAGTCTTGGGGGATGGGGAGCTCTAGGGGCCAGGGCTTAGAGAAGCACCCAGCAATCCTCAGGGATGGATGCCAAAAAAGAAAGGAAGGAGGATGCTGACAACTCTCTCCTACTTCTTACCCTTCAATTAACAGTGGGGTTACACAGGGGCCTGGGGTCCCTGCCAAGGTTTCTTTTCCAGGTATCAAGACTCAGAAGTTCCGAAGGGAGGTCAGCTCCACCACCACCACCACCCCCGGGGTAACTGAGATGCACAGGCCGAGCTGGTCCGCGTGCCGGGTGTGCACACACACCTGGCAATGCAGCATTCGCTACACCTGGGCAGAGGCGCCTCTCCGTTGGGGGCCTGACGGTTTTGCGAGCACTTCCATGGCAGACTGCAGCTCACTCCTCTATGCAAGCCCGCCTCCCCAGCCTCGGCACCCCTGGAGCTCCAACCGCTGGGGGAGGGGGCCTCTCCTCCCACTCCCTTTGCGAAAGTAGGAAGGTCGGAATGGAGGTAGGGGATGATAGAGGAGAAGTAACAGGTTCTCTTTAGACCCCTGGAGGATGGATTCCCCCCACCCCGATCCCGGACGCCCACCCTACCCCTCCGCGGGGACCACCCCGGGCGTCGCAACCGACCGGACGGGCAGACTCGGAGGGGGCGCGCGCAGTACCAGGCCGCCGGCGGCGCCGCAGGCGCTGAGCGAGACCAGAGAGCCCGGGTGACCCAGCACACGGCCCGAGTAGAAGCAGAGCTCGGCGGCGGGGCGTCCGCGGCGCCCGGTGGCGCCCGCCTCCTCCACCTGGAAGCCGCGGGACAGGAAGCGCAGGTCGCGGCGCAGCTGCAGGTACAGGTCGCGCCCGAAGGCCGGCAGGTGCAGCAG
>NW_004955416.1:27434608-27446631 GCF_000276665.1 Chinchilla lanigera
CGGCCCGCGGCGGCCGGCCACCCGGCTGCCTCGGTGCGCACCGGGCGGAGGGGGCGCTACCTGTGCCCGGATCCAGTCCCCAGACCAGCAGCAGCAGCAAGGGCAGCACCAGAGGAGGCAGCAGGGCGCCGTCACACATGGTACTCGGGACCAGCAGCCCCCAGACCGCGGCGGCGGAGCAGGAGCGCGCGAGGCGGCGGCGCCAGCCGGAGTGGAGCGCGGCAGCCTTTGGAAAAAGTAATTAGCGCTGCGGACAAACCCAACGTGGTCAACTCCGAGCCCCGCCCTCCTCTCAGAAAGCCAGAGCGGATTGGGCTCTCGCTTGCCTCTACCCCTCCTCCTCCTTCCCTATTGGTTAGCACGGGTCGACGCCAAAGTGCGTAGTTAGGTTGTAAGCATTTTCTTACACGTGGTTTCTGGGCAGTAGCGGAGACGTGACACCAGGTGGCGTGCGGTAGCCGACTGGGACTGTGGGATCAGGGCACCGGACCAGACTTCAGTTTGTCATTCTGGAAATTCTCTCCGAGACTGCTGCCTGGCTTCCTGAAAAGACAGGCCAGAAATCGTCCGGCCAGCCAGAAACATCCAAAAAAGCGCATTCTTCCTGCATCTAAAGTAAAACTAATTGTTGGCGGCTGGAAAGACACCCAGTCCGGTTTCCTCTACACCTGAGTTTGCACCTGATGGCTATATCCAAGGTGTTTATCCAACCCCTTCCCACCTGCTGTGGGCTTTATCCTGGCAGAAGCCAGGGAGGCTTCCTCATGATAATTACCCTCTGCAGACTGAGCGAATGAGGAAGACTGAGTTTAAGGAACTTGTTTAAATTATCCAGCAAGTTTCTGGCAGTGATGGCAGACCTTTTAGAGTTAGTGCGGTGAGTTTGCCATCACCGGTGAGGCTGACTTTTAGCCAGGTGCTAACAGCTAACTGCTAACAGCTCTCTGATGGAGATAGGGGTCTTAGCCAGGCTTTACAGGGTAGGAAACTGGAGAACAAAATAGCAAAGCCTGGACTTGAACCCAAGTGTTCACCAACAGAACGAGTGGATTCTTTCCCATGTGTCTATGACCAAGGTCTATGGGTGATTCTTTTAGCTTCTTGAAGAACATCTTGTGGAGAACAAAACGGAGTTAACCAACGCGTAACTGCATTGGTCGCTTTTCTTGTCCCTGGGGCATATGTACCCAACACGATTTGAAGGAGGAGAGGTTTATTTTGGCTCAGAATGTCAGAGGTCTCAGTCCAGGCCTGCCCACGGGCTCCAAGAGAGACAAGGCTGTGGAAAGAAGCAGCCAGGAAGCAGAGAGAACGGAGGGGTCCCGGAGGGAGATGCACCCTTTTATGTCCCACCCTCATTGAGCCCTCTCTGCCAACTCCTCACCACCTCATAACAGCACACTTTGCCATAAACAGAGCCTCTGTGATCCGATCACCTTACAAAAGCACCACCTCTGAACATGTGAGACTTGGAGGGACATTCTGGATCTGAACCCTGGCAGTGAGCAGTCAGTCTCAGGTCTTCCTTCCCTTCTCTGTCCTATTTCCTCAAAGCAAGAAGGTGACGGTCTTCTACTGAACCCTTTGTATAAGACCTCAGAATCTAAATCTCATCAGAGGATTCTGTATCATCAAAAAGTACCCAGAGGCAGGGTGAACACTGTCCAGTTTTTGCCGGGTTGGTGCACCCTGAGGTGGACTGTGACCCTCGGCAGAGGCTGACCACAGAAGGCACTGCAGTCACTGCCCCGGGCAAGCCACTCTCTGCT
Organism: Chinchilla lanigera; assembly: GCF_000276665.1. Taxonomy (NCBI): domain Eukaryota; kingdom Metazoa; phylum Chordata; class Mammalia; order Rodentia; family Chinchillidae; genus Chinchilla; species Chinchilla lanigera. The sequence continues at coordinate 27,436,378 of NW_004955416.1, forward strand.
TTATGGGTGGCCTGCAGCATGGGCCCCCATCCTGCTGCTGGCCATGCTTGGGGTCTCTGTAGCTCCCTCTTTGAGTGTGTTTAGGTCAGCAAAGTTTTTACAGCAAAAGAAGGGAAGATGGATTCTTATTCCAGCTTTCTTAAGGGAAAAAAAAAGCCACCTCCAGGGCCTGCCACTAAAAGCCATGGAGTATGAACCACAGCAGCACACAGGACAATCACTTTGGCCTTTGGAGTCAGCTAGAAAGAGCCATCATCAACCTCTCAGACGTCTCTCAAATGCTGAAATGAGTCCACAGCAACGCAAAAATGAAGACAAATGCAAAACACCATTTCATCCCCAGAATGCCCAAAACTTGGAAATGTCCCATACTGGAGGGGACACCCCTCTGCCCTCCAGTAGGAGTACAAACTGGCACAGGCACTTCGATGTGCAAATAGGCAAACTAGTAAAAACGAAAATGCAAACACCTTACCACTCCATAAGCTTCTCTGATTACTACCCAGACAGGGGCATGTCACAAGAATGTTCACACAGAACCTTAGTAAGAATAAGTACAAAACTAGAATGCCTGTCATTGGATAAACGGCTGCTAGAACACCATGCATCAATTAAAAGAAATGCAAAGCTCTCACATGTGTAACAGTATGAATAGTTCTCCAGGATCAGTCATCAATTTTTTTTAAATGTGAAGCTGCAGAGTGATGCAAAATCGGCAAGTGCCCTCTGGATTGGCCAGCGAACAGTCTGGGCCAAATCCAGTCCTACCGAAGTACAGTTACCCCCTGGTGCTGAGCAGGGCCATGGCCACACACCATGACCAGACACAAGACAGAGCAAGGCGGCCACATCCTTCTGATAGTCATGGCGCCTGACCAGCAGCCTCTACTGCACTGATGGCAACGCGCTAGCAGTGAAAGTGGTTTCTCTTTTGGAGAGTTTCAATTGTCTTCAAATGCCTGGACAGAAGAAGAAAGTCATCCTTGCGAAGCCTGGAACACTGAGTGCAGATAACAACCATAGTGTGCATCAAAAGCAGCTGGTGCCAACGTATACCACAGCTCTGAAAAGCCCATCTCAGTGTCTGTGTACAGTACGAATGCAGGCAATTCAACTACCCGGCGGAGTTTTCAAGATAAATCAGTTGAGAAATAACAAAAGAGCATTTGCCAAAGGAATCATTTGAGTTGTCAAAGAGTTGACTTTGAGCTGATCTTTTGACCAGTGTTGGATGGTGAGACCACTTCCTGCAGAGGACATGGCTCCTCCCTGGTGATGGAGTCACACGGTCTTCAAAAAAGACCAACGCAGCTCACACAGACGCAGCATACCCCCCTGTGCTGCTGATTAAAGTGTGCAGTCTAGCTAGCCAGTGGGAAGGGGGGTCGAGCATACACCTCTATATCACCCTCATCACAACTGTGATCCGATCTTACAGTAAACCCTATCTGTAAAGTGGCAATAAAGTGAAACTCCTGGGTGAGCAAAGGCGGCAGGGCTCGACACTTAGTAGCTTAACTTCTGAAAACATCCGTGCTCAGGCACAGGCCAAGGAAAAATCAACAGCAACCGCATGCATGCATTCTATCTGGAGTGCCTTCCACACCTTTACAGTGCCTACTCTCTGTGTGTCATGAATTGAGACACCGCATGGAAAGGCGATGCCGTGTAAATCACATCCTCTGTCCCTAGTCTGCTACAGAGGCTTCCGCTATGAGGCAAGCACAGTCACAGATGCTGAGGACTGAGAAACTGAAAAGTGAATGCTCTCTGCTCCAGCTAGTGAGGCAAGACACATGTCCAGAAATAATGACACGGGAATGTAACACAGTGGAATGCAGGGCAGCTATTGCTCCCCCCCGAATAAAAACATAAACTCCAATATCTGAAATCATAGAAATCAGGGTTTCAAACAGGCATTTCTACACCCATGTTCGCAGCAACATTCTTCATAGTCTCCAAAAGGCAGAGGCCACCTGTGTGCCTGTTGTGGAGAGATAAACAATATGTGGTGTGAAGGTCTGAGAAACTATGACTCAGCCTTTAAAAGAAAGGAAGTTCTGGCACAGGCTACAAGGTGGATGAACCTTGAGAACATTATACTGAGTGATACAAGCCAGTCCCAGAGGACAAGTCCTGAGTGAGCCCACCCACGTGAGGTCCCTAGAGTCATCAAGTCATAGAGGCAGAAAGTAGGATGGGGCTCACCAGGGACCAAGGAGGGAAAACAGAGAGTTCATGTTTAATAGGTGCAGAGTTGCAGTTTGGGAAACCGAAGCAGTTCTGGAGATGAGCACTGTACTGGGTTTATTATACAGTGAATGCACTTACCATCACCTAAACCTAAAATGGCCAAAATAACAAATTGCATGTTGTATACTTTTTATTATGCTAAAAATGCTTTACAAAAGAAATCACTGCCAGGCATGCGGTAATCCCAGCACTCAGGAGGCTGAGACAGGAGGATCGCTGCAAGTTTGAGGTCAGCCTGGGCTACAAAGTGAGTTCAAGGCTGGCCTGAATGGCACAGCAAAACCTTGCATCAAAAAGACAAAAAAAAGTCATTCATTTTATTTATCTCATCTTACACAAGATGCTTTGTCCTGATTTTGCGGAAGAGCTGGACTTAATCGCATTTTACAGAAGATGTGAGGTCTAGGAGGAGATGAAAAAAACAACACAAATAAGCAAACAGAAATATGGCAGTGGTATTCTGAATCTCACCTGGTAATGCATGGGTAACTCACCTTCTGTGTCTCAGATCAAAATAATTTGTTGGCCTCGCAACTGACAAAGCTCCTAAACTTTTCAGCTTTTCCCCTTCCCTCCTCAGCAGCTCGATTCTGATGATCTCCTCTCATCATGTTCCTGGAACTGGCCCCAGGAAGGCAGTGATCTTGGCTCTCGTAGGCGCCTCACCCACGGCAGCCCTACTTGGATAAAGGTAGCGCTCATCCTGCACCTGACTGCTGCTATTGAGAGCAGACGGCCCCTAAAGCAAGGTGCCTCATGTTAAATGCTGCCAGGTTCAGAGCCCAAACTTATAGGCCAAAGACAAACTGAAATGAAGAGGACCAGGAGTGCTTAGGCCAAACGTTACTGCTTAAATTCCCCACCCAAGGTTTTCTTCAGCTGATGATAGGTGTGCTCAGGTACAAAGACCCACTTCATGTTTGTAGATGGAAGAAGTCCCTGTGTTCTAAGATCACTAGGCATCAGAAGAGGAAGGGTGAGGATCCAGGGAAAGTGAGGGGATTCTACCATGACAACTTCCTCTGAGCTGACCCAAATCCCCCATTATCCTTAGGGGATATGTTCCATGAGCCCCAGTGGATGGCTGAAACTCTGGATAGTACCAAAGGCTATATACGTGCATTTTTCTATACATAGATATTTATGATAAAGTTTAAAGTATAAATTAGCACAGTCAAATATTTACAACAACACCTAATAGTAAGATAGAACAATTATAATAATATAATGTATTAAAAACATCAATGTCCTTCCCCTGAATATCTTCTATTGTACTTGAACACATACACTGTAATACCATGACAGTCCACCTGAGAGCCAAGATAGCTACCAAGTGACTAAGGGGTGGGTAGAGTATACAGCCTGGATACGCTGGCCTGAGAGATGGTCCATGTTCCCAGCAGGGCAGAACAGGTTCAAATTTCATCACCATATTCAGAATGACAATGCAATGTAAAACTTAGGAATTGTTTGCTTCTGAGATTCTTTTAAAATATTTCAGATCACAGTTGATAAAGAGGAACTGCAACTACAGTAAACAAAACTTGTGGATTCATTGCTCCCTTAGACATCTGACTTACCTCCCAGGCAGCCAATGAGATTCCACTTCCCCTCCAGCAGGGGGCACCCAAGATCAGTCCTGTCTCCCTAAATCAGGATTGGTGTAACCAACAGGATCCAGCTCCCTCCCTCCTCCAAAGTTTGTTTTTTTCTTATATCTCACCTCTTCCAGGTTGAGCCTGGATCCCAGCATGAAGTCTAGCTATTTGAACAACATCATAATCCCTGAGTAATGTTGCCAACCCCTCCCTGAGAAGGTCACTACATGATCTCCCCTAGGTGTCAGGATGCTGGCAAGATCAGCTTCACCACAAATGGGTGCTCTAGAGAAGCATTCCTGCCTGCATCTGGGAATATCCAGAAGTTCCTGCTGCCCTCTATTCCTGTTCACTATGTCAGGCACCTGTTGATGATATTACAGAACCAGCCAAAGATGCTATCCCTTCAAACACTGATCTTTGTAGGTTAGCTATCACCTCCTGTCCAGGCAGGGCTGTCTTTGAGGGATCCCTGGCACTACTCCTCCCCAGCATCTCAGTTCTCCGTTGCTATTAGTCTGCGTCAGAGCTGTATGCCCATGGCCATCAAAGGTCCCTGCTGTTGAGAACACAACTCCATTTTCCTGCCCATATGAAGGGGGACTAGGTGCCATCTGACAAAGAGGTAGCACCTTCAGTCCCCAAAAAAGGCAGTGATTAAATATAGGGTGAATGTTTAAATTTTAAAACATCACTGGAAAAGACACATTGCCAATAATCTCCTTCAAAGTATTTCTCATTTCAAACACATATATTGCATCCTTCTTGCCACTTTCTGAAGCCATTCTGCAGTTCTCTTGTGAGTGTCTTTGGGAGATGCGACCAAAACTACAGTGAATGCTGCTGCCAGGTGCCTTCCAAGGGAAAGGCACGTTTGTGAGAATACTGCAGTGTGTCCTCATCCACCTTATTCATTAGATCTGGCACTGTGCAACCTCTGGCTCTTCTCCAAAGTCAAAGTGGCCATGAAAGGTAAATGTTTTCAATCGTTTCAGGATGTCAGAACCACCACCACTAACAACACTCATGAAAGAATACTTCCAGAGCTGTTTCAGAAAGTGGCAAGTATGATGGGATAAGTATGTTTGAAGCAAAAGTGATTAACTGGGAGGATTAATGGCAATGTGTCTTTTGTGGTAATAATTTTTAATTTAGACTTCTATTGTAGTTTTGAGTCACACCTCATACATCTAAATTATCAGAATGGCCCACTGTCTCAAGATGGCATGGGTGGCAAGAGGAGTGTGCATTTGCACTTCTCCTTTCCTCCATTGTCCCAGAGTGGTATGGCTGGCAAGAGGAGTATGAGTTCAGCTCCTCCCTTCTTCCATCCACCTGGGACTGTACAGTTGGCAAAAGAAGTGTGAGATCCACCCCTCCCTCCCTCCACTGGTGGGACTCAGGGCCCAGAGACCTGTGGGAACACCAGCAATACAGTAGGACCCTGACTAAGGCACACACAATGGACAGGCAGAACTGGAGATGTGCAAATGTCTTATGCAATGGTAACAATACACAACCACTATTATTTACAAGAGAAATCCAGGTGACCAGTCCTACTCCCCTACATGATAGGACCAGGTGACCTGGGAAGGCCAGCCACACAGTAGGACCTGAACTAGGTTGCACATAATGAACAGGTGGTTCTAGCTAGGTGAAAAAGTTTGGAGCAACATTAATGATAAGAGCCAACAGGTAGTGAATTAGGTGAACTAGCATTACGCTTGGGGACAAAGACAAACAGAATAGAAGAAGGTGGGTGGAGCCATCCCCTTTTTCTTTTTTATTATTATCTATTTTTTATCCTTTTTTCTTTCCTTTCTTCTTATCTTTTTTCCCTTTTCTAAATGGCTGAGGAGAACTCCAGTCACAGAAAACTAATCCCACCCCCAAACCCACAGACCAACTTCAGATAATCCCTTGCTTACTCCTTCATTCTTTCTTTTCTGCCCCCTTCTCTAGTTTCCCAAAGCATTTGTGATCATCCTTTGTCCTGCAGCCTTACTTCTACTTCCTTTTCAGTTAGCTTTGTTTTATACACAATTCTTCTTAAATTTCCCCCACCACAGGGTAAAACCACTCTACCAAAGGGAAACACTTTGCATACAAGCTCCTAATTTATGATCAGTTCTGTTATATAACTGTAGATTTTGCTCCTATGGTTCAAGGTACAAAATTAATAGTTACCACAGTTTGTCAGTTTCTAAACTGTGCTTGATGCTATTATTATTGTTAATTATACTACTTTAGCCAGGATATCACATTGGTTGTAATAGGTTGTTCTCCCTTCTGTAACAATACTGGGAAACTCTGGGGTAATAACCTCACCACAGCCCAATGCCAAAGGACTGGGGACTAAGCCAAATATATACCAACACCTCACTCTTAATTAATTGGGAAGGTAGGATCTTGGGACAGAAACAAAACAAGACCCTCCTACACAGAGAAAACATTCCTGAAGAACAGACTTTTCCTCAAGAGGCCTTGATACTAGTGACATAGCTACCTACTACAAAAACTTACAAAGATCAACACAGAAAGCAAAATAAAAAAAAATTGAAACAGAAAATGACAAGACACAGAAGCAAAATGCAACCTAGACCTCCAGCCCACCCAGAACAAGTCCAGGAGGCAAGAAGACAGAGGAAAATAGAAGACACACCCCTGAAATTTCTAAAGTGATAATAACCAAAGGAAAGAAATAAATCCATGAGGCTATAGAGGACTCATATCAGAAATAATCTCTCAGGTAAAAAAAGAAAAGCCAACATTCATAAAGAAATTGTTCAGCAAATCTAGAGTAGTGATAGATAAAAATAGATGATGATAGGAAAAGAATGGAAACCATGAATGATCAATGTAGGAAAGAAACAGAATGCATGAAATGGATTAAAAATATCTATGAAATTAAAACTTACATTGAAAGCTGGCAAACTCACTTGAATGAAACTGAAGATAGACTTTCAGACCTTGAAAACAGGATCACAGCTAGCAATCATGAAAGGAAAGATCTCTTAAAAATACCAAAGGATGAGGAAATAATAATTCAACAGCTGCAAAACAATGCAAAGATAATACAAGAGTGACTGGTGTCAATGAAAAAGCAGGAGTCAACACAAATGACATTAAAAAAAATATTTGAAAGTACTAGCAGAAAATTTTGCAAGCATGGGAAAAGAATCTGACATACATGTAAGCAAGGCATATAGAACTCTAATTAGCCATAACCAAAATAAATCCACACCCAGATATATAATCAAGATCCCAGAAATTCAGCACAAGAGCAGAATATTAACACCTGTCAGAGAAAAGAAAAAGATCACCTATAAAGGAAAGCCCATCAGAATCACAGCAGACTTTTTAACACAAGTCCTCACATCAAGAAGAGCTTGGAGTGAAATATTTCAAGTCTTGAAAGAAAACAGCTTCTAACCCAGACTGATGTACCCTGCAAAACTATCTTAGAAAAGTAATGGAGAAATAAGATATTCCATGACAAAGAAAAACAAGAAATTCATGACCACCAAACCAACCCTACAAAGAGTACTGAAAGATATTCTAGATAGAGATAAAAATGACCACAATTCCAAGAACAACAACAGAAAGAAATAACCAGGCAGGGCAAGCAATTAAACAGAGGAGGAAAGCAGGGAACCAATAGCAGGAAAATAGCATGACAAAGATAAGCCAATACATATCAGTTATAACCATCAATGTAAATGGCCTCAATTCACCAAGCAAAAGAGACAGACTGGCAGAAGGGATCAAGAAAAAAGATCTAACAATATGCTATATACAAGAAACACATTTCACTCAGAAAGAAATTCATAGGCTGAAAGTCAAAGGATGGAAAACAATACTCCATGTGACAGGAACCCAGAGAAAAGCAGGGGTAGCTATTCTGTTTACACATAATGTGAGCTTCAAACCAAGAATGATCAAAAGAAGGTCACACATACTTGCTAGAAGAAAACTTCAAGAGCAAGAGATAACAATCATAAATATACATTCACCAAATACAGAAGCATCCAACTACACAAGACAAATATTAACAGACATGAAAAATCAAATAAGCAATAACACAATTTTAATGGGGGGAGATAGAACAAGTAGACAAAAGAGAATAAGTAGACAAAAACAATCAGCAAAGAAATATCAGAACTGAACCAAACTTGTGAACAAATGGACTTAGTAGATGTTTTCAGAGTGCTCCACCCAACATCATGAGAATACACATTCTTCTCAGCTGCACACGGGATATTCCCTAATGTAGACCATATGTTGACCCATAGGACATGCATAAGTAAATGAAAAGGAATAGAAATTATCCCATGCATATTATCTAAGCATAGTGCAATGAAATTGGAAATTGATGGTAAAAGAAAAGGCAAAACTCCATAAACACATGGAAATTAATACACTACTGCATAACCAATGGGTCAGAGAAAAAATTAAAGAAGAAATTAAGCAATATCAACAATTAAACAAAAATGCAGATACAATATACTGGAACCTATGGGATGCAGTGAAAGCAGTCCTAAGAGAGAAATTTATAGCAGTGAATTCTCACATCGAGAAAACAAAAGAAACACAAATAAACAACCTAATGTTGTACCTCAAGGTTCTACAAAAAGAAGAGCAAGTCAAGCCCAAAGCCCAAAGAAGGGAGGAAGTTATAAAGATCAGAGCAGAAATTAATGCATTCAAGACTAAGAAAACAATACAAAGAATTAATGAATCAAAGAGTTGGTTCTCTGAAAGAATAAAGAGGATTGATAAACCCCTAGCCAACCTTATCAAAAAAAGGAAAGAAAAAAATCAAATTCATGCAATGGGGAATGAAAAAGGCAAAATCACTACAGATCCTGTGGAAATTCAGAAGATCATCAATACCTACTTTGAAAATCTTTATTCAATAGCATGGAAAACACAGAAGAAATGGACAGATTCCTAGATACATATACATTACCAAAGCTGAATCAAGAATATATAAAAATTCTGAATAACCTAGTATCAGTTAATGTTATTGAAAATGTAATTAAAAATTTACCAACAAAGAAATGCCCAGGTCCTCATGGATTCATGGCTGAATTCTACAAGAAATTTAGAGATTTAATGCCAATACTCCTTAAACTCTTTAATGAAATTGAAAGGGAAGCAATACTCCCTAACTTATTCGCGGAGGTAAATATTACCTTGATACCAAAAGCAGAGAAAGATCCAAGCAAAAAAGAGAACTGCAGGCCAATCTCCCTAATGAACATAGATGCAAAAATCTTCAGTAACACACTAGCAAACAGAATGCAGCAAATCATCAAGGTTATACACCATGATCAAGTGGGATTCATCCCAGGGATGCAGGGATGGTTCAACATACACAAATCAATAAACATAATACACCATATCAACAGAGCCACAGACAAAAATCACACGATCATCTCAGTAGATGCAGAAAAAGCTGACAAAGCCCAACACTCATTCATGATAAAAACCCTACAGAAAATTGGAATAGTCTTTACTTCAATCTGATAAAAGTCATCCATGACAAACCAATAACCAACATTGTAGTAAATGGACAAAAACTGAAAGCTTTAACTCTAAAATCAGGAATAAGACAAGGTTGCCCACTATTACTACTTTTATTCAATATAGTTCTGGAAGCATTAGCCAGAACAATTAGACAAGACAGAGAAAGAAAAGAAATAAGAATAGGAAAAGAAGATGTTAAATTATCACTATCTGCAGATGACCTGATACTCTACATAGAAGACCCCAAAAATTCCACCAAAAGACTCCTAGATTTAATAAGCAAATTCAGTAGCATAGTTGGATATAAAGTGAACACTCAAAAATCAGTAACATACCTGTGCACAAAAAACAAACTCACTGAGAGAGAAATTAGGGAAAAATACCCTTTGCAATAGCATCCAAAAAAATGAAATATTTAGGGATCAATCTAACAAAGGAAGAAAAAAAATCTATACACTGAAAATTACAGTACTCTGAAAAAGGAGATCAAAGAGGATATCAGAAAATGAAAAGCTATTCCTTGCTCATGGATAGGAAGAATCAAGATTGTGAAAACAGCCATTACAAAACTATTATAATGATTTAATACAATTCTTATTAAAATACCATTATTGAAACTCACAGAACTAGAAAAAACATTCCTAAAATTCATTTGGAAACAGAAGAGACCTAAACTAGCAAAAGCAATTCTGGGCAACAAAGGCAAGGCAGGAGGCTTCACAATCCCTAACTTGAAATTATACTACAAAGTTACTGTGATAAAATCAGCATGGTGAAAAAAAAAACAAAAAAACAGACCTGCAGATCAGTGGAACAGATTAAAAGATGCAGACACAACTAGAAACACATTCAACCACCTTAAATTTCGTAAAGG
>NW_004955416.1:27447762-27464585 GCF_000276665.1 Chinchilla lanigera
GGGGGAAAGTGGAAAGGAAGGAGTGGAAAAGTGAGGAAAATACAAAGTAGCTATATTATTAGTGTTTCTTCACTCATTGGAAAGGAAGTTTTATGCTAATATCAATGAAGAATTTTTTATGCCTAAATCTGGTACTCTGAGTAACTACTTTAAAGATGACAATATGCAATGTAATAACTATTATTATCTTCTATTATTTTATTATGCAATTCTGTTTTACCTTTTTTCAATAAAAATAAATTATCAGAATATCCTTTAGTGTTTCAAGCCTGAGCAAGGAGCTCCCTCCCCTGAACACAACTGGGAAGATTACTGTATTTTTCATCATTCTGCAACACACCTTCCCCTTCTTTGATCTTTTCCTCTTCTCTCAGCCTTGCTCCTTGAGGTTCTAGACCGCTTTTGCTCTCTTCCTTCTTCTTTTGCTTAAGGACAGCAACTTGTAAGTGATAATGCAACCTAAGTGCTGGCTGGAAAACAAAGGAGACCTAAATTTATATTTGAGTTCAGTAAAGGAAAGTGGTGACATTTCAAGTATGATAATGACACAGTGTACAATGTTGGTATCACACAGCCATCTGTAAACTTAGACTAAGCCTGTTAGGGTCTGTGGTGACTTCCATAGGTCTTTAATTATGACCTCCTTCCCTTCCACAGATGGACCTCATCCCCCTGCTTAGAAAGTGTTTTGGATTTTAGTGTATTGGGAGTGATGTTTTGTGGCTTCTGAGGTTAGGTCATAAAAGGATAGAGCTTCCTCCTGGCTCTCGTTCTTGGGTCACTTACTTTGGGGGAAATGTGTGGTCATAACACGAGGACACGCAAGCAGCCCTATGGAAGAGCCCATGTGTAAAGAGGCCCTTGTGAAAAGGAAGCCAACTTGCCAGAACCAACTAACTAGTTGTGTGAAAGAGCCACTTTGGAAGCACATCCTCTAGCCTCTGCCAAGTCTTCAGATGATTTCAACCTCTAGACTTTGAGTATGTCCCACACATGGTGAGCAGAGATGAGCCAGCCCTACTGCTCCCTGGCTGAATTCTAGACTTGTGAAACACCAAGAAGAATAACCTATTATTAGTATCTTAAGTCACTATGTTTTAAGGCAAATTTGTTATTAACTAAGTAATATGGATTCATAACACACACTAAAATTAATTCCTCAATTTGATGGTGGCATGAAGGAGGTAGCCATTAGGAATTTGGAAGCAACCTTCAGGGTAGCAGAGCACATCTGCAAGAGCTTTCCCCCTAAGATCAGGCAAAAGAAAAATGTCTGCTCCCATCATTTCTGTTCAGTACTAGTTGATACAATCAGGAAAGAAAAAATACAAATAAAAAGGACCCATACTGGAAGAGAAGAAGTAAAATTACCTTTAATCACAGATAACATGATCATTTCTGTAGAATATCCTATTAATCTATGAAAACATTTTCAAGGTAAGTGCAGTGAGGTTGCAGTATACAAAGCCAATATACAAATTTCAATTATAAACCTATACACTACCAAAGAACAATCAGGAATTAGAATTTAAAACAATACCAATTAGAAATTGGAATTTTAAAAATAATACCATTTACAGTAACATAAAAATATGAAATAAGGATGCCTGACAAGATCTGAAAGAACTGTACACTGAGAATACAGAGTGCAAAGCAAAATTAAAGAGACCTAGGCAGTTCGGTGATATACAATATTCTCATAAGGTCCTATGTTGTAAGATGTCAGTTCTCCACAAACCGATAAATACAGTAAATGTGTCTCTAAGCAAAATGTAAGCAGATTTTTGGAAAATCGATAAACTGAGACTAAAATTCATATCAAAACACAAAGGTTCTTTAAAATTTGAAAAAGTTGAAAGAGTTAGCAGGCTGGCTCTATTTGGTTTCAACATTTTTTGTAAATTTACAGTAAGGAGGACAGTGTGGTAGTTGCATAAAGTTAGACAAAATAGATCAGTGAAACAGAATATTGAATTCAGACATAAATTATACATACATGCATAACTTATTTTTGGAAATGACATAAAAATTATCCAGTGAAGAAAGGATAATCTTTCTCACAAATTATGCTGGAAAGATAATATTTATCTTTTAATATTTATTGGGAGCACACTTTTGCAGAGTATATATCTAACACAGCACTTGTATGCAAAATATATAAAGAACACCCAAGACTCAATAATAATAACAATCCAATTAAAAGTGAGCAAAGAACTTGAATGGACATTTCTACAAAGATGCTCAAGTGGCCAATAATGAGAAGTTGCTGAATGCTACTATTCATTAGAGAAATGCAAATCAAAACCACAGCGGGACACCACCTCAGTAGCCTATCAAGATAGCTACTATCAAAAACAAAAGCAGGAAATAACAATTTTGGGGGGGGGATACAGAGAAATGGAGACCCTATGCACTGGTGGTGGGATAGGAAAATGGGGTAGCCTCTTTGGAAAAGTTTGGTAGTTTCTCAAAATGTTAAACATAGAATTGCCATATGGTCCAACATGCAGACTAGAGATTAGCAGGCACTGGGAGAAAGGAGAACAGAGTTATTGCTTATTGTGTATAAAGTGTCTGCGTAGGATGATGACAAAATTGGAAATACATGATGCAGATGTTGCCCAGTGTCATGAATACGCTTAATGCTATTGAGCTGTACATTTAAAAATGGCTAAACCAGTGACTTTTATGTCATGTAATTTATGACAAAATACACACAAAACATTTAACACACAACTGAATTTCTTAAATGAGCAAGAAATTTGAATGGGCATATTACCAAAGAAGATATACAGATGGAAAAAAAAGAGTTAAAAATATGCTCAATATAGTTAGCCTTTAGGGAAATGCAAATTTAAAACAACGATATAAACAATTCCTGCATACTTATTAGAAAAGTTTCCAAACAAAATAAAACACAACAACTAAGTGTGAGTGAGGATAAAGAGGATTTGAAACTTTCATACAGTCATGGGAAGGATGTAAAATGGCACAATTACTTTGGAGAACATTCTGGAAGTTTCTTAGACAGTTAAGCATGCACTTAGCCATTCATTCCACTTTTGTGGGTAAAGCGTACATCCATATGAAGACTTGTAAATGATTGTGACACTCTTTTTTGGAATAGCCCCAAACTGGAAACAGTCCAAACATCCATCAACATGTGAATGGTTAAACAGATTGTATAATACACAATATACAGGGGTCACTACTTGGCAATAAGAGACGGACTGTTGATACACACCATAATATGAACGGATGTCAGTATAAGTATAGAGTGGAGGAAGGGGGCACATACTGTAGGATTTTCTTTATATAAAATTCTAGAAAATACAAACTAATGACAATTGACAGGTCATTGCTCACCAGAGGAAGGGGTAGGTCCAGGAGAGAGAGGAATTTCAAAGGCACAAAAGAAAAATGTAAGGGTGATAAGTATGTTTACTGCAGATTACAGGACTATTTCATGACTAGATAGATGACAGATAGATAGATATAGATATATCTCAAAGTATAGCATACCTATGTCAATATGGACAGTTTATTGTACATCAACTTTATCTCATTTCAAAAATAGTGTTAAAGGCATGGAAACCCATGACTATAATGTCTCCTGTAATCCCAGCTACTCCCAAGGCTGATGCAAGAGGATCTTTGCGAATTCCAGGCAGTCTGGACAATTTAGGGAGATTTTTTTCTCTAAATCAAAAGGGGTCGGGAGGAGCCTGGGTATGTGACTCAGTGGCAGAGGGCTTGTCCAGCATGCAGAAAGCCTTGAGTGACATCCCCAGTACCACAAAACTGAAGCAGCGGCAGCAGCAACAAGAAAGAAAGAAAGAAAGATAGAAAGAAATGAAAGAAAGAAAGAAAGAAAAAAAGAAAGAAAAAGAAAAAAAGAAAGAAATATAGAAAGAAAGAAAGAAAGAAAGAAAGAAAGAGAAAGAAAAAGAGAGAAAGATAGATAGATAAGGATTAAAATGCAAATAATGAGATAAAAATCTCGACGCACTACTTTGATGTAATTAAAGCTCTAAGCAACACTACAGTTTAAAGGGGTAAGGTGTCCCAGAGGGACATCTATTAAATCTGTAATTTGAGCTCCTCTATTAGGGGTGAAAGGTAGGGGATTACGAGGAAATTAAGAGAACAAAAGGGAGACTTGGCATGGCCTTCCGTGCCTTGCCGAGTGTGATGAACCCTAATCTGTCCAACTCAGACCTTGGGGGGAAGGAGGGGGGAGGGGAGGAGGAGCGGGGAGAGGGGGAGGAGGGGGACTGGGGAGCAGACAAATGGATTTCGTGGAAATTACTGGCAGCTAGGCTTGCCCTGGAGGCTTGGCTGAGGGCCAGGCAATCACTGTCTAGGGTGCATTTACAGGGTTCTCAAATTCCCTTCCCTGGAGCCTGCGGAAGGTAGTCCTTGCCAAAGGCAGAAGGTGGGGGTGGCGGTGGGGGACACCATCCCTTTGTCTCTTTTTCCCCTTGGACCGGATTATTTTCCTGCCTTATCTCTCAGAGGGGACTCCTTTGGCCTTGGCTGGCCGAGGGAGACCTCGGGTCAGGACAGTGTGGGCGGGGCACAGGCTCCAGGGTTTGGGGTTGGCAGAGCTGCAAGGGACCCAAGTCCCTGCCAGACGCTTCCTGAAAGGCCTGGCCCAAGTGTGCAGCGGCCTGGTCACCTTCCCTCTGGGCGTGAGTGCCTGCACCCCGGTGGCCCAGCGCCCTGCGTCTCTGCCTCAGGCTGATCCACCGGACAGGCGGTGGAGTCCACAGCGTCCTCCCGCGGCGCCTGCGGGTGAGGACTGAGGACCCCGTGCGTCCCGCAGGCAGGAGATCCAGCCACCCGGACTCTGCACAGGAGGGTCCAACTTTCCTACCCAGGGCCAGGAGCCAGGCTATCTGGGTCTCCGAGCCAGGGATGGAGTGGCCTTGAACTTGGCTGATTCTGGTGCCTGTAGAGGCATCCGGTTGGTCTCAACCCTCTCGCCTGGAAATACCTTATGACTGATAAAACGCAGTTACACAAGCAAAGATGAAGGGGGCAGGGATTCCGCGTGGGGGTCTTCAGATGGAAGGAGGAAGCCACCGCACACCCACACAGCAGCAGAAGGACAGGGGGGCGGACATCTCCCGCCCTGTGGCTCTCCAGGGGCGTCCTCTCTTTCTCACACCCTCCCTCTTGCTCACGGTCGCCCCCTTCACTCTTGTATTTGACTTGCTGTTTCTCTCTCTTCCCATCACACGCGCACACACACGCACACACACGCACACACACGCACTGCTAGGCCTCGCTGTGTGAGCAGCCCGTGAGGTGAGGTGAGGTGATGAGGTCGCGTGAGGGGTGCTGCCAGGGGAGCGATCAAGGTGCCTACCTCTGCGGGGGGCCTCTGGGCCGAGTGCTTCCCCTGAGAGCTCTGAGCCCGGTGACCACTTCTGCTCACTGTGTTCTTGGACATCCATCTCGTTTCCAAAGTCCAAAATATGTTGCCAAATTGCTCCAGATCTTTTCTTCTTTTTAGACATAGGTATAATGAGATGGTTGTCTTAGCCCAGTTAATAGAATTGGAGCTCAACAAACCCATCATTCACCCTCTTTTCTCACCCTGCGCCGAGTTCCTTTCCTAGGAGTTCAGCTTTCCTGTAAGTATTTCCCACTTGCCAGACCCCAACCTCTGCTTGCACTTGGCAGTTCTGGTGTATTTGTACCGATTCCCAGTTTATAAGGACAGAGCCGGGTTCCAATGGCTAACAAGGGACATCCCCCCACACACACACACACAGGGGCTGTAGATTGTAGGGGGCAGAGCTTGGAGTTTTCTGATTGCAAACTCCCACTCACTCATACTTGCCTACTTTATTTTAAATTGTCCAATGGATCATATGTATGGAAGAGTTCATAAAACGTATATGTACACTTTTAAAAAATACTAAAATGAATACCCATAAGTTTATCACCCAGCCCGAGACATGGAACATTACCAGTTCTGTTAGAAACAGCAGCCCATACCTCTCACCAGAAAGGCAGTCTATTCCATGAATCCTTCCCTGCCTTCTTCTAATAACCCTTCTACCTAAGTATGTAGCCTCAAAGAATATCTTGTTGAGCTTTGGAAGTTTTCTTAAATTCTTTTTGTCATAATGCAATACATTTATCAATAGGCATTACTTTTATAAAGCAGTTGCAAAACTAAGCAGGAAGTACAGAGGTGCTTAAATACCTCATCCTCTACTTCTACACAGTCCTCCCTACTGTCAGTATCCGGCACCACAATAGTACATTTCTTATAATTTGTGACCTAACATAGACACGTCTTTATTAACCCGAGCCCATAGGAACGTAGGGGCTCATTTGTGGAGTGGTGCGCTGTGTTTATGTATTGTTACAGATATAAGATGACATGTCGCTGTCACTATAGCATCGTGCTGCATAATTTCACTGCCCTAAGAGCCTCTTCCAGTGCTTACGAATGCCCCACAACACCTACATCTTGATATTTTTTTTTTGCTATCTCCAAAACTTTTTTTCTAAAAGCCTTACAACTGCGATACATAACTTTTCAGACTGGCCTGTTTTACCTAGCTAATATGCACTTAAGTTTCCTCCGTGTCTTTCTGTGGCTTGAGAGCTCATTTCTTTTTAGTGCTGAATGATATCCATTGTCTGGATGTACCAGTTTCTTTATCCATTCACCTACTGAAGGATGTCCAGATTGCTTCCAAGATTTGGCATTTATGACTGAAACTGCTATAAAGACCCGTGTGCAGCTTTTGTATAGATATGTTTCAGCTCATTTCGGGTAAGCCCCAAGGAATGAGATTGCTGGGTCCTAGGGTAAGAGTATTTTCATTTTGTTCAAAACTGCGGAACTGTTTTCCAAAGTAGTCATACTACTTTGCATTCCCACCATCAGTGAGTAAGTCTCAAATGTGTTTCTTATGTTTTAGTATAGTTTTGGCTTTTACATTTAGGTCTATAATCCATTTCAAATTAATTTTTGTTTCTGGCATGAAAAATGATTGAGGTTCTTTTTCCCACATGGTTATCCAGTTCTTAAAAGCACAAAGAGAGGGAGAGAGGGAGAGAGAGGAATAGAAGAAAAGAAGGGAGGGACGTAGGAAGGGAAAACACCTTGAAAAAAACTTTTAAAGCGATTGAATGTACCTGGGGCTGTCTCTGGATTCCCTAATCTGATCCAAGCTCTTTATGTGCTGGGCATCCTCAGGGTCCTAACCGCGTTACCAGCTCTGACACAGGCATTACTTTTGTCCACCGCAGATTTCTCCTCCTCTCACTGCTCTGCCCTATTTAAGATGCTACCAGCTGTGAGCTCCATCTCTCCTAGGAAGGGCTCATCACTTACTAGAATTTGGTTCATTTAAATTTCCTTGCACCCTCAGCATTTTGATTCCTTTTAAACCACAGTTCGTAGCTTGACGCATTAAGCAGGGTGGACCTGCCAGCCTTTTGAAACATTTTCCAGCTTACCCAGAATGGAAGGCCTGTAGTTCCTGAGTTCTTTTCTGGTGAATTCTTCCCTTTGTTTTCTCTATGTGTTTTCATAGAGATCCTAACTATTTGGATATTGGCCGTCTTCAACTGGTCTTACATATTTTTGAAAAGAAAAACAAAACAAAACATCTTATCCAGTTTTCCACCTCTGTCTTCCTGGTATACTTTGCAGGAAATCTCCTGAACTTCACCTTCCAATTTTTCTTTGAGCTCCCATTCAACCATCACGTTTTTAACTTTCTGGGGCCCTTTTCATTTTGTGAGTGTTTTGTTTTAATAATGTCTTGTTTTGTGTAATGGGTGCGTTCTCTTCTGTTTCTAAGATTAACACCATAGTGTTTGTGAAGTTGTCTTGTCTCTGCACCCTGTTGGCTGCTGTTGTGTTTTTCTTTTGTTTTGGTCTCTTATACCTTGATACAGGACAAACTCTGTTCCCTCCAAATTCAGACACTGTCACTCTAGCTCCCAGTTCCTCGGAAGATAACTGAGTGTGGGACAGGGTCTTTAGTAATTAAGCTAAAGTGATAGCACTAAATTCTGTATTATTAGGAGTGCCCATGCTGGAACATGTCTTAACATCATGTGTAGCTCTTCCAAGCTGCTGCTATCAGGGGCTCTGCTCCTGGGGGTTTTTGACTTTAGCAGAAAATGTCAACCAGAGCTTTTCAGGAAAATAAATAAAATACAAATGACCTTGCTGTTCCCTAAATATCGCCTTGACCAAAACATCAAAGTGTTGCAGCTGTCCAATTGAGTGATCCTGCATAATGACCAGACTGTGGGACATTAAGAAGCACCCCAACCTCAGAGACGCTAAAGTGTAAAAAACAAATCATCTTAGAATGCAAGAAAGTAAGACTTCACAATGGAATTCATTACAGTTTCAAACTGCACCTATTACCCTTGCATAGGTATGGGTGATATTCCAGGCCCAGGGAGAGCCTCCTCTGTGGCTCATCTCTGGTGCCCCTGGCTTCGGACTGCACCATGCCCCTAAGAACAAAATGGGAGCAGCAACACTCCTGATCTGGGCATCCATGACGTTCAGAATTTCCCAATACAACCGCCCTGCAAGTTAAAGTAAGATACATTATCTTTGAACTCATCTCCAAACTTTTTGTACCCCTTGATAAAGTGGTTTTTAAAAATCAGATGAGCCAGGGATATAGCTCAGTGGCACAAGTGCCTGCCTGGCAAGCGTAAGGTCCTGAGTTCGATTCCCAGTATCCCTCCCCAAAAGCTGTAGAACTAAAAATCAGATGAGAGGGGTCAGCAGAACACAAATGGACACTGGCAAAGTTCCTCTGTGCTAAGGTGGAATTGGGGATTTTTGCCAACTCCCAAATATGTAGATATATCACAGCCTTTTCTTTTCCCCAAATTCCCTCAAGTCTGCTTTTGGGTGAGAAATCACTTTGTCCTGCTCCGCTTGGTGAAAACCCAGTGCCTCAGTAGGAGAGGGCTTCTGTTGTAGAGGCCTGTTTCCAGGTTCACAGGCGGCACCTTCTTGCTGTGTCCTGACATGCTAGAAGAGGTGAGAGGGTTCTCTGGGGTCTCTTTTATAAAAGCACTATTCCCACTCCTAAGAGTACCTTCTTCTCCTGCTAATCTTGGCTACTTTTGTGGAGGTTCCAGCATCCTCCAATCTGTGTCCACTTCTCAGAGATCCCGGCACCAGCCATAGGGTTCCCTTTTCCTCAGTGAGGCGAGCAGGAGCTTCCAGGTCCTATCCTGTATCCAGAGTTTGGGGACCAGTAGTACAGATCCAGTCTACAGATTAATCCTATGGGATTGATCCTCCAAGCACCTGTACTCTGAAAGAAACTCTTTATCTCTACTTCTTGCAGTTATTAACCCCGGGTATACCTTTTTCATTTTTTTCTTAGCCCTTCCACACCCATATAAGCAATTCCTCACATTCAGTGCTCTGCTTGAAATACCCACCGTGACTCCTGCGTCCCTGGCTGAAATCTGACTGATGCTCTGTTCCCAGTGCTCCTTCTCACTAGATTTGGTGACAGCAGTGATGCCGTGTATCTTGCTAAATATTTTAACCTCTTGGCCTGACACACAGTGGGCCTCTATAAATATTTTTCACTCCATCTCTACAACCACCATGGTTTTTGGAGATTAGCAGAAAGT
Source organism: Chinchilla lanigera (assembly GCF_000276665.1). NCBI lineage: Eukaryota > Metazoa > Chordata > Mammalia > Rodentia > Chinchillidae > Chinchilla > Chinchilla lanigera. The sequence continues at coordinate 27,457,414 of NW_004955416.1, forward strand.
GTGGGTTTAAATCTGAGACCTGCCATTCACCAGTTGGGTGATTTCAGCATATTTCTTTGAAATGAAGCAAATATTTTGTGGACACTTTCTGCAGCAGGTGCTTCAAAATATACCATATGTAACCCTCCCAGCACGCCTCAGACGAAGGCACCATGCTCACACTTAAGGAAACAGAGGCTCCGGGAGATGAGGTGGCTGACCCAGGCCACACAGCCCATACACAGTGCATTGAGATGTGGGACAGCCTGACCCAGAAACCACACTCTGAGCATCGCGTGCAGCTCCTCACCAGCTTCTGTCTGCTCACCCACAGAATAATGAGAACGGTCCATCCTTGGGGTGAAAGTATAAGAAATTTCAGGGACAAAATTATATAAGTAATTCTGAATGCATTCATTGTGAAAATAAATGACCTGCGGTTTCAGTACCTTAACCTGAGTGGCAAATTTCAAGTGACTTCCACTCGTGGGCCTGGCTTTTCTGTGTCTTTCCTTGCTGGCCACCTGCATAACTTCTGCTAAGCTCTCCTGCTTGCCCGGCCATCTCACTTCCTGTCTTCTGCGCCCTGACTGACCCCAGTGAGGCTGCCTTTAAAAGGCCACAAAGTCAGATCCTTCTGCTGTTCCAAGGGTGAGTCCTCCAGGCCCAGGCTAAGGCCTGTGTTCTTGCGTGCATAGGACACAAAGCCCCACCGGTGTCTGGGCCTTTTTGTGATACTGGCGATATGCAGGAGGAGCAGTGAGCTCAGACTTCCAAGATCCAGTTCATGGTCTAGGACTCCACTGTGGGTGCTGCAAAGTCCTTCTTTTCCTCCTGCCTCACAGGCAGCATTTAAAAGCCTGGGATGGGGACAAACTCGCCAGCTGGGGTGGTGACACGTCCATTCCACATGGGTTCCTTGTCTGTTCCAACCGAATTGTGCTAGCTCAGAAGCAGCGTACCCAGGATGCGGCCCGGGGTGCCGCTCTGTCTATCACAGCTTCCCGGACCAATGTCCTGTTTCAAAGAGAATCGGTCTACGTGAAAGACGGACCACAGGAAATAGGGACCTGCAAAGGAAACCCAGGGGATAAGTAGTGACCTTGAAGAAGCCCTTCTGCCATTCCTTGGGGAAATATGCCCAGCCTGACATAATGTCTGGTCAGGGATCTGGAGCCCTTTGTTCTGTGTCCTGGGCTAACTGCCTGGCACCCACAGCAGCTGCCAAGGCCCACGTGTCTTCCCAGAGCAGCTCTGGTTGAGGCTCTCAACTACTTCTCTCCCTTTTAAAAATCCATTGATTTTGACTTTTCTCTCTCTCCCTCTCTCTCCTCCTTAACAGGAACTGAGCGCTGCTGGTAGAAGGTTTTATTAGCAGGAAGGGAGAGCTTGGCAACTTGGCAGAGAATCTACTGAGAGCACCAGATTGAAGCAGCAAGACAGCAGCCCCGGTTGCTGCTTGCCTAGGACTCAGGACAGATTTATGCATCAGTTTCTCAATAGTTTCTGGACCAGAAGCCATCGCTCACCACAAGAGAGACAGGCTGGACATTCACTCACTCACAGGTTTGGGGGCTCAGCAGCGGCTGCACACAAGGAACCAGCGAGGCCAGTTGGTGAGGCTGTGACAGTCACTATGGGCACAATGAACCAAGAAAGCTGTCAAAGTACGCAGCCTGACCTGTGGTGAGGGGTTCTGAACAACCTCGAGGGGCAGGTGTGGGAGCTCCTGTTCAAATTCCACAGGAAGGATCGAACTTTAGCCCTTTTGCATAGATTCTACCAATGCTATGTTCTGGCGGGCCCAGGCTATGACAGCAAGAGGCAGGGACCTCTGCCATGGGACCATGCGTGGCCAACCAATACCAACACCTCGGTAGCACCAAGTTCCTAGCTGGGCTTAGGAACGCTCATTTAAAAATCAACCTCTCCACTGATCCCCAGTGGTTGCCTGTTGTTTTCCTAATACCAGGCACAGGAAGTGAAGCTCAACAAAATCATCTTGTCAGAGGGGATAGTGTTGAAAGTTATATAAGTATCCCGCACCCACGTCTTTTGTCAAATATGTGTGCATGCCAATATTTCCCTTAGTTTGTCTAAGGAAAGAAGTTTGTCTTTCATCTGCTGAAGGCGGTCCTTCACAGAGCCAAGTTTGCAATTTTGATAATGTCCAATTAATCAATTTTCCTTTTATAGGTTATGCTTTTAATATCAGTGTAAGACTTTTTATCTAGATCAAGAACATGACACTTTTCTGTCACTTTGTCTAAAAGTTTACAGTTTCATATTTTAAATATAAAAGTACATAGTGCATTCTGAATGGATTTTTGTATGGTTGTGATGTTCTGATTGGGATTCATGTCTACGTCCAGACACTCCAGCATTACTCATTGAAAAGGCTCTCCTTTCCCCCACTGAATTGCTTTTGCAGCTTTGTCACAAATCGATTGGTCATGTTCATGTGGATGAGCTTCTGATCCCCCGCCCCACTCCAATGCTGAGGATGAAACCCAGGGCTAGGTGAGCACTCTGCCTCTGTACCCGCTGCCAAGAGTGCTCTATTCCACAGACCTGTGCCTCTCTGCCAATACAGCATGGTCTCTGCAGCTACACACTAAGCCTTCACACTGAGTGAAGCAATTCCTTGCTCTTCAGTTTTCCTCAAGATTATTTTAGGTACTCCAGGGCCATGCTTTTCCAAGTAAATTTTAGAACAAGCTTTTGATTTTGCTCTACATGTCCCTTACAAGTGTATTGCTTCATTTAAGTATACAATATGTGGGGCTGGGGATTTAGCTCAGCGGCAAAGCGCCTGCCTGGTAAGCACAAGGTCGTGAGTTCGGTTCCTGGTACCGGAGAAAAACCAAAAAAAAAAAAAAAAAAAAAAACAATATGTGGCAACTTTTCCACATATAGATTTCCAGTTTAATCTCATGGTGATCAGTGACCATATTCTATATGATCTTAAACTTTTGAAATGTTTTGGGATTTGCTTTATGGTCTATTTTAGCAAATGTTAATGTGTACTTGAAAGAATGTATATTCTGCAGTTATTAGGTACAGTATTCCGTATATGTCAATTAGGTCAATTTTATTAAGTTCACTGTGAAAATCTTCTCTACTCTTTCTGACATTGTCTTCTTGTTCTATCAGATATTCAGAGATGTGTTAAAACCACCCAGCATGATTATGAATTTGTTACTCCTCTGAATTCTGTGAAATTTTTATTAACATATTTTGGAGTTATTTATCAGGCGAATTTTCCATGTTTTCCTGGCAGAGTTATCCCCCTCATTACTATTAAACATTCCTTTTGCTGTCCACTAGTTTTCCCTGCCTTTGTCTGGTATTGGACCTTTGGGTGGTCAGTACAGTTTACATGGCATATTTTTCTCTATCCTTCAACTTTGCTCATTGCCAAACTGCTCAAAACGAAAGAACAACTGGGATGGGGGAAAAGAGAAAAAAAGGAAGGAAAAAAAAATATATATATATATACAAGATAGCTAAGATAATTGTACTGCTAATTTCTATTAGTTCATTGAAATGAACAGCTAGTGTTTATATTGTTCAATCACCTTACATGCCTATATCTTATAATCTGAGCAACTACTTTGAAGATAACAATATGCAATAACCATTACTAATTTCCTACTATCTTGTTTTGAAATTCTGTATCATTTTATTTTTTATTATCTTTAAAATTAAAAAATAAAAATTCCCCTTCAGTGTGTGAGATACCTCAACCTCTGAGCTCTGGGATGCCACCCACCCCACCGTGTTTGATGTTCTGAGCTACAAGGTCAAGAGCCTGTTCACACCTGGCTCCCTCCTCTGCTGTTTCCTCCCAGGGCCTATTGGGGCCTTTCTGGAGGCAAATCTCTGTCTCCACTACACAGGGAGCTCATGTATGCCTAAAAAACCAAGCATGTGTGTTCTGTGTCTACTCAATCACCATGTGCGCTGGATTTTAACTTTATTTTAAGTCACAACCATTACAACAATATTGATGGCACTGTGGATGCCAGTTTAATAAAGTCGTCTCGCATAGTCCTGTGCCCTTATTTCCTGTAGAAAGGAGGCTACCTTTAAACTTAACCACAAAAGACCTGAAGGATGTTACAAAAATGTGTATCTACCACTTATGAAGTTAGTTTAGTGCTTCTAGCTGCCTTAGAGATCTTTGGAATTGGTATATTAATTTTACTTTCAATAATTATATGAGGGGAGAAATTGGAAGGTAGAGCAGTAAATAAATAATTTTTACCTTAAACAAGAAGAGATCTGGTACTAAGACAAGACCAAAACAAATGAAGAAAAAATACTCTCTTAAGTGGAAAATACTGTTAGGTGGCAAAATACTCTGTTAAGTGGAAACAAAAAAATAACACTTTAGTGTGAACTTCTTCTGCCACAAGAGCAACAATTAAAATAACAATCTCATAATAATAAATGAAGAGTTATGCCCGCGAGTGGAGTCATTGTACACATGCAATATCACACGATACATCAGTGCGTGTTATTGTACTTACAGAAGCAAATATTATGCAGAGAAAATTGGAGACTTGTTTTTATTTTCCTTCTGTGATTCCTCAACAAGAAATTTTGTTGGGGAAAAAATTCTGAAGGGTTTTGTCTTCTTGCGTTTGTTTGGCTGGCAGGTTTTACAAGCCTCTTTTTATTAAAAACCCCAAATCGCAGTGTGCACAGTGTCCTTCCTGCTAAAGACGCCTGGCAGCCTGCAGCGGTGGGGCCTCACCTTCCAGTCCCCACCGCCCCGTTTTTCATGTGGCTTTACAGCAAGAACCCCGAGCAAAACAGGATGAAGATACAAAACTGAACCCCAACTGTGACAGGCAGGGTGGGGAGTGGGGGAGCAGGTGCACCTTGCACAAGCTCCTTCTCAGGAAGGCCCGGCCTCTACTCAGTAGGACCCCAGAAGGCCCTGAGGTCAGCACTGCCCACCGTGCTCAGGACATGTGTCCCCTGCAGTGACAGCCACGAAAGGGACAGGATGTGTTCAAGTGCTCCCTTTCCCCATCCTGGAGGGTGAGGCAGAGCCAGCCCCGGCCCACCAGCCCCCAGCCCCCTCCTAGAGGGCTGGCGGTGGCTCAGTGCCCTTGCTTAGACATTGCTCGGGGTCTCTGTGGCCTTCTGTGTTGAGGTTTCATGTCCTTGTGCAGTCGGGTTGGATGGGTGATGGAGATGAAATTGTGTGGCTTCCTCTTTCCATCTCTAAGACTTCCTCAGGTCTCGTAGCTCCCATGAATGCCATCCAGAGGCTCAGGCTTCCCAGGGAACATGGCTCAGCATGCCACCCGGCCTGCACCCTCCTCCCTGGGAGGCCCCCAGGGGGACACCCGCAGTCCACGGGGAGCTCAGCTGGCCCGAAGAAGGGGCTCAGGGCAGCACAGGGCAGCTGCCCTCTTAGAGAGGACAAAAGTGAAAACCAGCAAAAGATAAACAGCAGATGTGCCCGAACTCCCTCCCCTTGGCCACAGGACCTAAGGGAGGAGATTTCCAGGGGGAACCTGAGAGCTCTCCTGGGGGGCAGATAATACACAGTTAGCGAATCAAGTGGAAAGAGCCTTCTGGGTATTTGCATTTCCAGGCACCTCAGACACATCTGGGAGGAATTTTTTAAGATTGTACCTTTCATTAATGCTCAATCGCCCCAAGCTTAGCCGGGCTTCTGTCCTCCAAAGAGCTGGAATCACAGCATGGAGAAGGTCAGCTAACAACCCCGCAGGGCACAATGTGCGCGGCAGTTCTCTTTTCTCACTGGACCCTCACCCAACCCTAAGGGGCTGCAGAGCAAGCACCACCACTGCGCTGTGCAGACCAGCGCCTGAGCCACCTTGGCAGGAAGTGGCCATGCGCCCTGGAACCTGCCTCCTTGTCTGGCCCTTCTGCAATGCCCCACCACCACCCCTCCACGGCTTTGGGACATGAGCTGCCCTCTGTGACTGAACACGCCTGGGAAGAGGCGGGTTTCCTTAGCATTGGTCAAACCAGCCCGAGGACAGGCCAGGTGAACAGGAGAAAGGGCTAAAGCAAAGCAAGCCCTGAAAAAGTCAAACGGCTCTCAAGCACACGCCTGAATGCGTGTAGACCTGAACCTGCTCTAGAGAGATCTTTGAAATCTCTGACCAGCCTGTGTCCTAGCTACAGTAAAATTCATAGGCATGCATATATTTAATATCTTAACACAAATTAACAACATTTTGTTAAACACATCTTAAGAGGGAGGAAAAACGAGAAAGAGGAAAGGGCAGAATCTGGGGTCTCTGTGGTTCCCTTGGCCACAGCAGTATGAGTGGGGAGCGTCGCCGGCTCCCAGCAGTCCTTGCAGCACACTGTGCATGCGGTCACGTGGGCTTCCAGCTAATGGCCATGCTGACCATTGGGGATGAGGTGCTTGTTGGTCCCAAGGCCATTCTTCAAACAGTCTCTGTCTTTGCCTTTGGTAGTTTCCTCCTCCTCCTCCTCCTCCTCCTCCTCTTCTTCCTCTTCCTCTTCATTATCACTCCTCACATCTTTAATGTTCTAGACAAAGGAAAGAATTAGCTGTGACAACTTCCATGATGCTTTAAGTGCCTATGCAAACTAATAGGTCCATCTTGCAGGTTTGGTTTCCTAAAGAAAACCCAAGATCCACAGAACACATTCAGCAAGATAAACCACACTCTGGGTCATAAAACAAACCTTAACTCCACAAACTACAATTATACAACGTGTATTTAAGACAGGAGAGAAGGTGCAATACTGCCCAAGAGGTACTTTACATAGGATTTTTGTTCTGTGGTTGTGTCAGGCGCCCCATGCTCTGGGTGGCAATTGCTTTGGCTGCCGCAGACGGGTCCCAGGTGACTCTGCAAACTCTGGATGACTCTGTCCCCCACATCTCTCCTCAATTAGGTCCGCAAGTGCCCTATCACCGAAGAGAAAGTCTGGCACTGTACATTCTCGAGCTCGCCCTTTTCCCTATGTAAGCAAGCTCCTCATGCCCTTAGCAGGCTCGGTCCATGTGCTGTTTCTTATGTCTCAGCCTAAATCCTAAGAAAGCTTCAGGCTGGCTTTTTTTTTTTTTTTTTTTGGCCTATTTGCGGTTTCTATTTCAAGTGGTGACAAAAGCTGCCAGCAGCCAGGACTGGTAACACAAAAGGCAGCGAGCAGCAGAGAACAGCACAGAA
>NW_004955416.1:27464685-27560716 GCF_000276665.1 Chinchilla lanigera
TGTAGTCTTCTCTCAGGTTATCTTAAGAATGTTTATTTTTTTTTTTTTTTTTTTTTTTTTTTGCCTGTTTGCGGTTTCTATTTCAAGTGGTGACAAAAGCTGCCAGCAGCCAGGACTGGTAACACAAAAGGCAGCGAGCAGCAGAGAACAGCACAGAAGTGCCGAGAGTCACCATCTTTGGGGGCCGGAAGGGTCCCCAAGCCCACTGTTAGCTCCAAGGGCCCAGAGGAGGGCTGTTCACCTTCGAGCTGGCATTCAGAGCTCAGGCTGTTAACACTGGAAGACTTTGCCCGTTTGTGGTTTCTTTTCTTCACTAATTGTATTGGTATATGGAATGCACAACAGTTACATTCATTTTGGAAAACCAGTATGCACGTATATCACATTTTGATCATTTTATCCCCTTCCTTGCCTTCGGCCTCCTCTCTCCCTCTTTTCCCTGTTCACCCTCCCCAACTCACAAAAGTTTGTTGCCCTGTTTCTTGCCAGTTCTCCTTTATTTTACTTTTTATTTTGTTGATGGGTTTCTTATATAAGCAAAACCATGCAATATTTAACTTCCTGTGTTTGATTTACTTCACTTATCATTATGGTATCAAGATCCACCTAGTTTCCTACAAGAGACCCAAATTGATCATTCTTTATGGATGTATAATACTCTATTGTGTGTGTATATATATATATATATTTCTTTTTTTTTCCTCATTCATCTATTGTTGGGCATTTAGGCTGTTTCTATAGTTCAGCTATTGTGAACTGGCAACTTTTCATGTTAATACAAATACAGCAAGAATGCTCAGGTGATTAGAAGTGCATACAAAGGCCCTACCCTCTAGAGGAACTGAAGAAGAGGTGGACAATGGTGACAGACATCAGAAGGCCCAAGAACTGGTCCACGTCTGACTTTCATCTTACATGTGTTTAAGAATCCATGCTAGGTGACATTTACGGAGCATAATGGAATTAAGCTAGGAATCAGTGTACTATACAAAAGATAATAGGCAAATCTCAAAATACATGGAAATATTTTTAAAAAGCTTTTAAAATAATCTATGAGTCAAAAAGTCTCACGTAGTACTAGAGAATATTCTGAACTTAATGAAAATACAACAATTTTAGTGCAGCTAAAGTCTTAGTCACTTCCTTGTCCCCGAGACACAACACCCACCACCCACACCTTAAAGATGTTTACTTTGGCTCATGTTTCCATCGAAAGCAGGCCAACTCCAAGGCAAGAGAGCATGGCATGGGAGCACTGTGGGTGAAAAGCTGCTCTGTCCCTGCATGGTGAAGATGCTGATGTTTACACTACTATTTGATGTTATATTAGAAGTTGTGGTCCAAAAATAAGGCAAGAAAAAGAAATGAAATTCACACAAATTGGAAAGAAAGCATCTCTATTTGTAGATCCCACAACTATGTAGAAAATCCCAAAAAATCCACCACAAAAATTCCTAAAATTAATAAGCGAGTTTAACAAGGTTGAAGGATGCAAGGTCAGCACACAAAGTCTCCCTCTCTCTTTCTCTCTCTCTGTCTCTCACACACACACACACATGCACACACACCCATGTACAACCTTGGTTACTAGAAACTAATACGGTAGGCCTGAAAAATGTCCTCAAAGATATTAGGCCCTAATCCCTAGGACTTGTGACTGTTACCTGATATGGCAGCATTTTTGCAGATATCATTCAGTCAAGGGTTTTGGGATGAGAAGATCATGCTGTATTGCCCAGCTGGGCTCTAAAGGCCATCGCAAGTGTCATTGTGAATGGGAGGTAGAAGGAGATCACACACACAGGGGAGAGGCAGTGTGAAGACAGAGGAGAAGCTGGAATTGCAAGTGCAAGCCAAGGATGCCGAAGCTGCCAGAGGAAGGCACAGCAAGCGGCTCCTCCCCTCGGAGCCTCTGCAGGGAGCACTGCCCTGCTGCCGCTTTGACCTCAGCGCAAAGCTGGCTGTGGACTTGTGCCTTCCACACAGTGAGAGAACATACTTCTGTTGTTTTAAGCACCAGATGTGTAGTAATTTGCTGTAACAGCCATAAAAGCAAATGCAGGGGCTGGGGATTTAGCTCAGCGGCACAGCGCCTGCCAGCAAGCTCAAGGTCGTGAGTTTGATTCCTGGTACTGGAAAAAAAAATTTTAAAAATAAATAAATAAATAAATAAAGCAAATGCAACTATTAGTGCCCAATTAAAAATTGATATTGAATGTTTGCAACATGTACAATAGTTTTAAAAATTAAACAAGTACACATCTAACAAAGCATGCATGGAGTCCATATTTTAAATCTACAAAACTCTGGTGAAAGAAATCAAAGAAGACCTAACTTAGATAGTTAGATAACTTAGATAACACCAAATGTTTATAGGTTGGAAGACTCAATGTTGCAAAAATGTAAATTATCCTCAAATTGAGCTATAGAGCCCACACTTTATCAATCAGCTTATCAGCAGGATTTCCCATACACAAAATAAGCTGATTCTAAACCTTGGAGAGATGAGGGGCAGAGAGAGAGGGAGAGAGACAGACAGGGACAGACAGAGGCAGACACAGCGAGACAAAGTAGGGAGGGAGGGAGGGAAAGCACTTGTGAAAAAGAAGACAAAAATGAGAGGACTTACCCTGTCCAATTTTAAGACATACTATAGAGTCACAGTAATCAAAACAAGGTGATATTAGCAAAAGGATAAACATGTAGACCAACAGAATGGAATGCAGACTCTCCAAACAGATTTACACAAACACAGCAAACTGAATTTTGACCAAGTTTGAAAAAAGTTCAACGGAGAGAAGATAGTAGTGTCAAGAAATGGTGTTGAACCAAAAGGTAAACTTTGATCCGAATATCATACCATATACAAAAATCAACTCAAAATAGATTGCTGTTATAGTTTGTGTCTAGATGTCCCTCCAAAGCCTCACGTGGTCATAGGTAGGGCTTTTCCAGAGGAGGCTTAATCGAGAGTGTGTGATGGACTCATAGTGCAATGCTAAGATTAAGGGTGCTAGCATTAAGGGTGGAGATGACTAAATAAGTCCACTGATTGGTTTGGTGCTGCCCTAATCCCAGCAGCCTATAGAATATAAAAGGATCAGACAAAAGCTGCTAAATCCCCCACTTGCTTTGCGACCTTCTGCCCACCATAAACTGTTTCTGCTCTGTGATGCCTGTCTGTCATGCCATCTGGCCTTGGAGCCAGCCTATTATGGACTGAAACCTCTACAAACCTCTACAAATGTTCCCCTTTTAACTTGGGCGGTCAGGTATTTTGTCTCCGTAACGAGAAAAGTAACTAAGACAATAATACATCTAAAAGTAAAATGTGAACCTATAAAATTGAGAAGAAAACCCTTGACTTTGCATTGGGCATAGAGTTCACAGATATGGCACAGAAAGTATATTTCATAAAAGAAAAAACTGATAAAGGACACTTTATTAAATTAAAAAAACCTTTGCTCCGAGAAACATGCTTTTCAGAGAATAAAAAGATAAGCTGCAAACCGGGAGAAAATTACACATCCAACTCACACGCGTAATAAAAACTCTCAAAGCTAACAATAAAAAAGCAACACCATTTTTAACAAGGGAAAGAGGCATAAAAGTAGGCAGTAAATCAAACAGAATGCAGAACGACAAGCAAACGTATGAAAAAGTCCAATATCATCAGCTATTAGAGCAAATTAAATCAAAGATGAGGTACAACTATTAGCCTACGAGAACAGCGGAAACTGAAACTACCGACATTACCAAGAACTGAGAACGCAGAGCAACTGGAATTTTCACACCTTGCTGTGGAAGTGAAAACTGGGACACACTGGAGATCAGCTTGGAGGCGCCTCACAGAGTTAAACATACAGTCCTGCACTCAAGTATCTACCCTGGAAGAGGAACATTTGTGTTCACACAAAACCTCAAGGGTATAATAGTTCTATTCATAATTGGCAAAAATGGAAGCAACCCACTTGCCCTTCAGCTGGTAGATGGACAAACTGTGGTACATCCACACAATAAAATACTACTTGACAACAAAGAGAAACAAACCTTTGACACACATAAGGAGTTGGATGAATCCCAAAGATAGGATACTGAGTGAAAAAGCATTAGTCTCTAAAGGTCACCTACTAAGGACATTTTCTTGAAAAGATACAAATATATGGATGAAGAAAAGGTAAGCAGCAGCCAGGAACTGGGTTAGGGGATAGAATTATTTCAAGTAATGGAATTGCTCTATATCCTGATTATGGCAATGGCTACACAAATACGTACACAGTTTAAAGTCAAAGGACTGAATACTAACAGAAAAAAATTCATTTTGTTCATAACTTTTCTTTGGTTATACTAGGATTGAACCCAGGGCTTTCACACTGAGCTATACCCCCAGCCCCTGCCCACTTTTACATTTTCTTTTTGTAAATTGAGACAGGGCCTCAATAAGCTACTAACTTGCCCAGACTGAGCTTGAACTTGTGATCTTCCTGCCTCGGCCTTCCAGAGAGCTAGGATTACAGGCGTGTGCTACCATGCCTTGCTCTGATGATAGTTTTTAAAATAGCACTTAAAAAGATTTCTGTCTAGAGAGCAAACAGAATGGTTTTGACAATAATCATTTGCTATGTAAAGTATAATTCATGTGGTTATTGTGATTGTCAAGAAAATTTTATTACTGGAAATTGGGATGTTTTCTATTTTCTTTATGCAGGGGGGTCCTTCAGCGACAGGTCCTAATTAAGAGTTATATGTTTCTTCCTCTTAAGGTTTCTCAAAGTAATTTTGCAAGGAAATCTCCTAGAAGAAGAACACTGTCCCTGAGGAAGGTGGGTAGGATGCTATAGGTCAGCCCCCACTGTGAAAAATAAAAGATGGCAGGAATTATTAAAACAAGTAAGTGGACTCTGCAAGTCCAGTAATGAACATGACCATCAGTGTCACCCACTAAGCCTGCTCACAAACATCTCTATTAAAATATATGGGAGGTGGAGGCCACTTCCTTTCCTGTCATTTTTCAAGATGACATCCATAACCATAGGACTTCTCCTTTTCCTTTTGTGACGTGTAGGCTAGAACTGACCACCTCCCAAGAGTCTCCGGGTAGATGTAAGCGAATACCCCCTCAGGGTGTAATCTGCATGGCTTTCGAAAGAAGCCAGGTGCACACATTCTGCTGGCTTCGTCACAGACATTTAACTTCACAGAGCTCTTTTCTGTATGTTCTGCATTTTTCTACAACAACACAATCTCAAAATAAACTTTCACTGCAGAAGCGAAAGGATAAACCTTGTTTCTCCTCCGTTAAGATGCAGGAGAGAGGCAACCGTTCTCTGATACGCCCAGAGCTGGCATCAGGAGGGCTCCCTGCTGCACACAGGCTCTTCTGGACAAGGCCACATTCAGCTGACACTTGCTTTTATGGTCCGTGTCTCTCAAGCCTCCTTTGCCTTTCTCAAAAGATTGTTACAGGGGATAACAGAAAACTCCAGTAAGAACAAAGAACCCAATTTCTTCCCTGAAAGGGATATTGACATCTCCAGGACTTGAAGAGGTATGTTAGCAGAGAAAAGAAGAAGAAATAAAAAACAGTTCTTGAAGATGCTATCCTGTCTGCCTCCTCCTGCATCCTCTGCGCCCTCATGTCTGAGAAGAGCCCTGGACAATATGGAGCCTTTGGGGACTTTAGAGCATCTTCCTGGTGACAGAGGTTGGGAACGCTATTGACTTTTAGTGATCAGAAGCCAGGAATGCTGATATCCGGTAATGTGCAACACACCCAGGTAACCTGCCAGATATCTGTGGAGGTAAAAATCCTGCCCATGACTGTCCAAGCCTGGAACTGAAATCCATTTTACATTCAAGTGTAGTCATTCTTGCAGTTTTAAAATATGGTCAAGCCCTCCACATCCATGAGCTCTGCATCTGTAGATTCCAAGCAAGGACCAAAAATATTCAGAAAAAAATCCATCTGTACTGAACACATATAGGCCCTTTTCCTCATCATTATTCCCTAAACAGTACAGTATAACAACTATTTATATAGCATTTACATTGTATTTGGTATTACAAGTCATCTAGAGATGTTTTCATGTATACAGGAAGATGTTCGTAAGTTCTATGCAAATACTATGCCATTAATACATGGAATTGGAGCATCTGAAGATTTGAGTTGTTCTAGGGTCAGTTTCCTATAGATACAGAGGGACAGCTGTATTCTGAGTTTTCTAGAACACGACTATGTATACAAGTCAAAGGAAGATCGCACATTGCTGGGAACCTCACAATGCCAACACACTATATTTGTGTCATCTGTATCCACCCCCCTTGTGGCTTTTCTATTCATGTAATCCTACAAATAGCAAAGCACCAGCACCCGTCAGTCCCATTATGCTTTTGGGTGTAGTAATGCACACATTTTACACACAAAATGCATATTTTATAGAAATGGATTTTGTATGATTGTTGGGGCATAACATAATATTTGAAGTTGTGTTTATTGGTAAATTCTATCACCTACTAACTTCCTTTCAGATACACGGGGGACTGTGGTCTGGCAGGACTGAGCGCCCCTGCCTTCAATGCTGCAGCAAGGCCAGAGGCGCCTGTGAACTCCTGGCACTAAGGGTTGTTAGATGGACACATAGGGCAGTTGCATGTTATGCAAACTAGTCTGGAAGTGTGCTATACAAATATTAACCACACCGTACTTTATATTCAATTTTGTTTTGTATATATCATCTTTAATGCAACAGTAAGAGCGGCGATGCTTAAAGCGCTTAGCGTGGGCCAGGCACCACTGAACTAAACAGTTAGTATGAACCGTAACATTTCCTCATCACAATCACTGGACATAGGAATCATTTTCTTCACTTTAAAAGACAAAGCTGAGACTCAGAGGGCTTAAGCAACTTTTAGAAGGCCACCCCGCTCTGAGAGGCATCAGAGTGAAATACAGTGATCCACAGACCACTGCGGGAGAAGGCTGGACAAGCACCCGGAAAGCACACAGAAGCATATAACCCAGTTCTGCCCAAGGTCCATTCCTGCTGTAAGGAAGCACCTTCACTGCTCCTCCTGAGCTGAGGGCCGGTTGCATTACCACCCCTCGTTATCCCAATTCTGACCTCGCCCTTGGTCCGTCAGGCCTGACCATTAGGAATAAACTTTGAAATAACTAAAATCATCCACAATTAATGACTTGTACCAGGTGAGACAAACACCAACATGTCATATTTTATTTCATTTAAAATTGATGTTTGAGATCTAGAAAGTAGATTTAGCAACTTATTAATTAATGGTTTACACCCCCTCATTTGAAAAATTCTGTCTAGGGTATGCTAGAAATACAAAGTTTTTCTGATCAGCTAAGATCAGAAAAGTTTAAGAAAAGATGTAGACCTCAATCCATACTCTGAAACAAAAAACATTTCGCAACTACAAATCTCTTTCAGCAATCAAAACGCTTAACAGAAATAAAAAGCAAAATCAAATTGGCTCTACAGGGAACCCGGAATGCACATACTCGCGAAAAGTCAAGTCATAGCGTTTTCTGGAACTTTACCTGTCTGCTTTGATTGCATGCCAAGGCTTTTCTTGCACAACCAGCATGAGTCTCATTCTTGGAACTAACTAGCTTCTTTTATTTTATTATCCTTCCCACTTGTTGCACACTAACACACATACTGAATCTTGTTACAGGACTGTTAGGATTGACCAGGTTATCAGGTTTTGTTTCTGGGCTATTAGAACTCATCTGGTGCAAATTGTTGGCCCTGTCCCCTTCTACAAATCATTAAAGGCCCAAGAAGCACATACATAAGGAAGACGCCAAAAGCTTCTTGGACGAGGGGAGGGCGGGACCCGGGCCTCGCAGCCAAAGGGCTGTGGTGACAGTTTGCACTTGCCAAAGCTTACCGCAGCACATCTGGTCATTATCTGCCAGACTGCGCTCCCCTTGGGTGAACAGTTTCTCTGTCACCCTTCAGGAATGCAAACACGGGCTAATAAAAAATAAAAACTAGAAAAAAACCATAAAATTTGAGATGCGAACAACAAAGGAAAAAAGACAGCATATTATTATCCTGATAACTACAGATAACTTGCTTTGTAGCACTAGCAAAAGTTTCTATTGTTCAACTGAGCTTTTAAAAAATGTCTTGAGTCCTCTAGTCCAAATTATTAACAACATTATTGATTCCGTGATTGGAAGTGAATGAATATAACTTTTGCAAGGTCTTTTAAGAGCCCCCCCGCCCCACACCAACAGTTCCTTGCGACTACACAAAAAGATGGTGAGAAGTACGAGAAACAAGTTGCCAGCTTAGTAGATACCTGGGTACTCGTCCTAACTCAGAGGACCAGTCCTTGCAAGTGCTGTCTGCTTGGCACAGCAGTGGACAGAGGAGACCTGGACTCTGAAGACAGGCTGGAAATGACAGTCACTGACAGAATCAGTTACCCCCAGAATATTCTGAATTTGGGATCAGAATAAACTCCTGATGAAAGTCTTGTCACAGACAGAATTGTCTGCAGATCTAGAGTACCCTACAGCAACACACACACTTCCAACAGTCATTAATCATTTCTGGGGGGCAGGGTACAGGGGCTCAAGAAGAAAAATAATTGAACCTGTACTATCATTTGGTAACTAACTTTGGTCAGTGTCAAATCTCGTGGGCACAGAATACCAGGATCAAGATAACAGCTCTGGCCTCCTACAGTGCTGCACTGCCAGTCACAAACTCCTGATCATCATCATCATTGTTATGTTAGCATGGACCTTACATAACATTTGCATCTTAATCATTTTAAATGTGTACAGTGTGGTGCTATTAAATATATTTGTAACTCCAGGAAACCACCAGTTCCATCCATCCCCAGAATTCTTTGAATCCTGTGAAACTGAAACTCTGGGACCATTAAATAATTTCCCATCACCCCATCCCCCAGCCTGGCAGCCACCATTCAGTTTTCTGCCTCTGAATTTGACTATTTTAGGGACCTCATTCAATTGAAATCATACAATATTTGTCCTTTTATGTTTATTCCACTGGTAATACTGCTTCCAAGTTTGATCCTTGCTGCAGCGTGTGTCAGAATTCCTTTTTAAAGCTAAGTACATTTCATTATATGTATTTAGCACCCATCAATGGACACTTGGGTTGCTTCCACATATTAGCTATTGTGAGCAATACATGTGTGAACTGTTTGCTTTGATTTCTTGTAGATCCCGCATGTATACCCAGAAATGGAATTATTAAATCACACGGTAAAGCTTTATTTACTGTTGTTGAGAAACTACCAGACTGTTTCTCACTGTGGCTGTCCTGTTTTACAGTTACACCACACCTGTTATTTTCTAGCTTTTAAAGTAGCCGTCTAATGGGTGTGAGGCGGTTTTGATTACATTCTCCTAATGAGTTAGTATATTTTCATGAGGTTACTGGTGATTTGTGTCTCTTATTTGGAAAAATGTCTCCTCAAGTCCCTGGCCTATTTTTGAATCACACTGTTGGGGATATCTTTGTTTTGTCTTTTGGTTGTCGCTGGGTTTTAGAAGTTCTCTATATAGTCTTGATATTAATTGCTTATTAAGTACAATAAGTGCTTTGCAAATATTTTTCACATCCTGAGCATTGCTTTTTTACTCTATTAATAGTGTCTTCTGATGTCCTAAAGTTTTACATTTTCATAAAGTTCAGTTTGTACATTTTTCATTTGTTGCCCATGCCTTTGGTAGCATATTTAAGAAATCACTGGCAAAACCGAAGTCGTGAAGGTTTTGTCCTATGTTTTCTTCTAGGATGTTTAAAGTTTTAGGGTTTTATATTTGAAATTTTTTATCCATTTTCTTAATTTTGATATATAGGGTTAAATAAGAGTCAAAGTTCAGTATTTTGCATATGAATGTCCATATTTTCCAGAACTGTTTGTGGAAAAGACCGCTCTTTCTCCCCTGGGTGGCCTTGGCACCCGCAGTGAAACTATTTGATCATCTGTGTGTCTGCTTACTCCGGGCTCTCTATTTTGGTCCATTGGTCTCTGAGATTTTATGGAAGCACAACACTGTCCTTCTAACACCGCTGCAGGTGTGGAAATCGGAAAGTGTGACTCCTCTACTGTTCTTCTTTTGCAAGACTGTTTTGGCTATTCAGAGTGCCTAAAGCTTTTAAGTCCTGTGTGGAGTTGAGGTCTATGTTGCTTACAACATGACCTTAAAATTGATTTACTTGTAGTCTCCTGATTTGTAGAGGAAAAATACAGCCACCTTTTGTGACTTGGTCATGTACAGAGAATACCTGCTCTTGAATTTCAGAACCAGACACAAGCTTGTTTTCATACTGCCCTAACTCACCCACATAAATAGAATATGTTCATTTTAATATATTACATAAAGAATAATAGTTAAAAATGATAGTCAAATTGTTTTCATTATAATTAAATTATGTGATTACTAAATTATAATTTATACTTTAATTTCCAATTCCTTCAGAAAGTCTTTCATTTTGCTAAGATTTGAGGCTTTAAAAAATAAGCTTCAAGGAGAAAAATTAAGTTTTAGGGGTAGACGGTCTCTGAGGAGTATTTAGTCTGAGACCTTCATTTCCAGAGATGAAATAAAAGCTGCAGACCTCAGACTTACTCCTTTGTTATAACTCAGTGACAGCAGAGTTCAGATTCTGTGACTTTTGATTAAAATGCACAGATCATACTACCATATTTTTCCAAATTACCTAAACAAAAGATACTGGACCCTACGGTAATCACCAACTTGTGATGAATGCGAAAAATGATTTGATTAAATATGGTTTGCCTTGCAGATTAATAGAACATGCCTTAAAATGCACATTTTACCTTGTTTAGAAACAGTTTGGGGTTTTATAGACCAATAGAATTTGCAATTCTAACTTGGCAAAGATATATAAACTCATTTTGAAAACAATTACTGGGATTTTAGGCAGGCAAGATTTAGGAAATAACACCGGCAAAACAGAAAATTAAGCCCAGGAATTTGTGGTAAATTTGAAACATGAAAGTTTGCTACAAATATTAGTACCAAGGATATACAAAGAACTAATATACACTACTGAGAAGATTAAGAGCTATTTTGAAGGAAAACCAGGGAAGGACATAAACAGGCAATTCACAGGCAACAACGAACTAATAAGCAACAGAAAATGTTCAATTGGGAAAAGGCAAACTAAAATAACAAAACAAAAATACCTCAGCTCATCAGACTGGCAAATACTGAAAAGTTCAACGATACCAAAAGTTGAAGAGGATGTAGCGAAATGGAAATGCTCGTGCACTTGGTTTGGAACATAGTCTCGCAGCACCTAGTAAATCCAACCTAGCAATTCTACACACAGGGAGACACACCTCAATAGGAATAATAAGAAACGTGGTGAATAAAATGTTACACAAATTTATATATATATATATATATATATATATATATATATATATATATTTAGATTATATACAGATAGATACATCAAGTTATGCCATTTATATATAGTTTTAAAAGTTTATATAAAGTTTAAAAACATAGAAAGCAATACTGAAATGTTTGTGGCTACATCTAAAGATAGGAAATGTATAAAGCATGGGTGGAAGGATACATGGGTGGAGTAGTAACCTCTGAAGAAGAAGAAGCAGAGAGGGGAGCAGTAACAGTCAGAACATACCAGATAAACATATCTCTGCTAGGTTCTCCTGGGGGATTTCATCTAGTACACTGCAGGCCAGTGATGGCGAACCTTTTAGCGCTTTCAATGATACAAACAGCCTGCTGCAGCGTGTGTGCCATGGTTTTGTCCCCACTGCAGTAGATTCGGTAGACCTTTGTTCAGTGTGAGAAAGACAGATGAGATAGATGAGAGAGAGAGAGATAAAGAGAGACAGAGAGACAGAGAGACAGAGACAGAGAGAGACAGATAAAGATAGAATGAATCTATACCATAGCATTACTTAAATATTACAGATGACTCTCAATATATAGCTGGGACCCATATTCCCAGCTTCAGACTTGAATAATTAATAGCTAACCCTTCTCTCAGCTGTCTCTTAACAGTCTTATCAAACTCTGATCTCCGCTGTTCTTCTGGTCTTTCATACTTCAGCAAAAGGCATTACGATTCACTCAGCTGCTCACAGCAAAACCTAAAACTCATCGTCAACTCCTGCCTCTTACATGAGACTTCATTTTCCAGCCTGCTGCGCTCAGCTGAGCTCTCTGATACAGACCTCTGCACTCGTCTGTTCTCCAGAAGTTGTCTCAGTGATTTCCAAGCTGTATCAAATCTCTGCGGCCAGGCTCCAGATTCTGAGCTCGAGGGGCCTGTGACCTCAGTAAGTAAGCTCTGCTGTCATCCTCTGAAATGCAGCTGCATATGTTTTGGCCCCCAGAGATCCCTACTGACTTGTAGCCCTCTGCAGCAGACTTGTGAAGGCCACTTCAGACAGTTCCTACTGGAGAGTACCACTTCCCCATCTCAGAGGAGCAAGACTGCTATTGTTGGCAAGATTTCTGAGTAAGGAAAATTCAAAATGTATTGTGTTTGCCCTTTTCTAGGGATAGACAGAATATGATTTGTTCTTGGACAACTCCAATTCATCAGCCCACATTCTAAAGGAATGCATTACACTAGGACAGCTAGATCTATAGCAGAGTGGCCTCTGAATGAAGCTGTTCTACTCCAGAGATCCTCAACTGCTATTCTATGAATAGGCTAGAAGGACTGTTGACTACTGATTCCCTCCACCCTTGGGATACTTCTGCCTTAGATTGGAGCTGCCAGAGCTCCAGGTACCTAGAGTTGCTGTCATCTCCTCCTGCGACAGGCCTCATCTAAGTTTATCCACTGCGGTGTACAAACATCATGGTCAGGTGCATGAATAAAGGATGGGAACTACCATCCTCCACTGACTATAAAGCTGAATGAAAATTTTCAACAAGTGAAAACCTCAGTTCATTGTGTTCTCCTACACGCGCAGAACCGGAGACGAGAAGCTGGGCGGAATGAACTTGGATCCAATACTTCTTGCAAAGAGAAAGGTGTGGGCACAGAAGGGCAGGTAAGAGTGGCTGCCTCCAAGACGTGATCAATTTTGCTGGTCATGGATGTGACCCAAAGTTTAAGAAGCAACGGGGTGAAGAACATGTCAGGAAGAAGAATCCACAACTGTAAAGGCACTGAGAAAGATAGGGGAAAAAATCTTGACATTCTCAGGGAGGCCAGGAAGGCCAGTCCAGCCCTAGTACATAACAAAAATGAAGCATGACCCAAGATGAGATCAGGGAGAAAGCATGGAACAGACTATGGTCAGATATTCAAATCACTTCCAAGTTCAACTGGAAACCACTGCACAGCACAATTCAAGGTGCTGGGGACACATCAGTTACCACAGAGAAGGCACCATTGAACTCCCACTGCAATGGAAGAACTGCCATCTGCACAACAGCGTTCTTGGTTGCTGTGTGAAAATGGTCGGAGGGAGCCAGAGTTATCCTAGGAAGCACGTTTAGGAGGCTGGGGTAACAGTCAAGGAGAGAAATGTTAGTGGCTTAGATTGTAGGGGTGTCATCAAAGATGCAGAAGGGGTATTTCACAAGTAAAAACCGTGTCCTCTGGGTTTGAAAGGATCTTAAAGATACTCAGATACAGTTTCTCTCTGAGGCTGACATACCTTTACAATAACCTGAGAAAAAGATGTGCACATTGCTATCTGTAAAGCTCCAGTAATTCATGAATTGCTTCCTTTTCTACATGGTGCTGCAATCTGCCTCCTTGAAGATTCTCCCCACTATCCCAAGTTCCACCTCTTTGAACTAGCACTCCCCCAGATCTATATACTTCCTTAAACATTGGTTAATTTTTCAAACATTTAGCTATGGTTAGCTCTTCTTTGAGCCAGGTATTTCTGTTTGTTATGGTTTTGGTGTAGTTGGCCTTCCGAGGGTTCATGTGTTGGAAGCTTGGCCCTCAGTGTGTTGATGTTGACAGCCGGAACATCTGCGAGGCAGGACCCAGTAGAAGATAGTTCGGTTATGGGGGCATCACTCTCAGAAGGGATTAATTCCGTTCTCAGGGAACCTTGTTTAGTTCCAGTGAAAGTAGGTTGTTCTAAAAGGAACAAAATTGGCTTCTTCCCACTCTCTGGCTTCTCCCCACTCTCTGGCTTCTCACCTCGCCATATGATCTCTTCTGCATGTGCGCCAAAAACTGTGATGATGTCTACCCTAAGGCCCTCACCAGAGGCCAAGGAGATTGACTGTGCCTGAACTTGGACCGTGGCTTCCAAATCCATGACTAAGCAAACCTCTTTTCTTTATAAAGTACCCAGTCTCAAGTATTTGTGATAGCAATGGAAAAGAGGCTAATACCATTTGCTTCTGTTGATCTTCATGTAAAACACAGCAATGAATTGCCTCACCATCCTGTTTCTTACAAGAACATATTCCCATCCACAGCCATCACCCTGCCTTGTACAATGCATGTAACACAACCAGCATCACTTAGTTAATTAATATGACTTCCCACTACATTCATCTCCTCCCCTCCAAAACCATGAGCATAATAAATTTAAAGTCAAAGCCCGACATCTTTCTTTTGTTTTATTTTTGACATAATTTTTGAAGATATTTTAGAATTCCAACATCTGTGCCATTTTTACACTATTTACTTAAGGAAACTACCTGGGGCCCTGGTCTGTATTCCTCAAAAGTGATTGCAAGACAATGAAACAAAGTAAACCTTGACAATGAGAAATAATACACACAGATGCTAGCTGGATAAAACATTTACTTTCAGTAAATGAATAATCTCTACCCATAGCACTTCCACACACCTCTGGGAATAACATCTGCAACGATGGCTTCAATAAAATCCTAGTTGTATTTTTGAAATGCTGTAACTAAATGCTGTGCTTGGGAATGTGAGGCTTTGCAGTAATGTCAAAAGCCCAGGAGGCTGTGAATGACTCATAATGTCCCACTGCTTTGTGAATGACTCCACAGCTAAATCTACACTTGGCAACGAAACAAAGAGCAATATAATAAGCATTTTATGCCATTTTGAAAGCAAGCTTCTAGCTTTCACTGTACGAGAAAAGCACACTTAGTCAGAGTTCAATTTTCTAAACTACTAGCAAAACACATTCCTTTTTGTTATATTAGTTCTTATTATCCAAGTTGACAAGGTCACAGAAAAAAAACAATTGAGTTTCTCCTTTTTTTTTCTCCTCAAAGGAGATGTATTAAATTTAAATTGGGCTCTATGAAACCTGGCTACACATGGACATTTTTCCTCTGAGCTATATGGAATATGAATTTTCTAGGCCAATGTTTCTCAAGCTGTAATGTGCACATGAATCATATGTGATTCTTGATAAACTATAGATTCTCAGGCAGGAGGTTGCCAGTGGGGTCTGAGGTGTTGCAATTTTTTTATTAGTGCCTTGTTAGTACTACAGAATACTGAGCTCTATTTTAGAGAAACTGGTACATGCATATAATGTATCTCAATCACTTCAGAGGCCATTACCACATTTCCTTTCCTCTCTCTTTCCCTGGTCCCATCACTAAAAGTCTAGCTTCTGGTTTCCTGTGGCAATCTAGAGAGGGCCTATACCTTTAACAACCACTGATCAAAACCTGGACTGATGGTTCCAACAAATCCTCGCGCAGCAAGGCTGTGTTTTAGACCACAGCCCTCCCTAGATTGCTGCTCCCCATGAAAAGGAAGAGTTGGAGCAGAAAGTGACCTAGGGCTCTCTCGAGTTTTACGGTTCCATGCTTTCAAATGATTTTGATTTCCTTAGTCTTTACATGTCATGATTAACTTTTCTTCCCAGAAAGGTAATATAAAATTCCAGGTATAATCCATTTTATGCAATCAGTGTTTCTCTTAAAATAATTAGTAAAGCGTTTTGCAAAATAAATTCCGGTATTAATTCTCCAGGAAAATGTTTTATTGAAAGAATTCTGTTTTTCTACTAAGCATCCCAATGTGCTTCTTTTAACAGGCTGAATGTTAATTTATAAGGTTTTTGTTGTGGTTGTTGTTAATGGACAACACCTATGTAAAGGGAAAGCCAACTACATTTGTTATAATTTGCAAGAGGCAAGTGTATTCTGAGGTCGCGTCAGTGAACTTTATCTAAGGAAGGGTATGGATGTCTCTGGATTTTAGCAGGTCAACCAATAAATGGAGGGACATCCATGGACACATTTCCAGTGACAAGGAGGACACATGAAGTTTACTTTCTCCACTTAATCTAGTAGATCTCAGTCCTGGGTGCAAATTAGAGTCACTTAGGTTAGGGAAGATTGCAATGTCTGGGTCCTATGTCATAGATTCTGATATAACTGGCGTGATTTGGGATCTGGTTGTGAGCAGTCTTTTGGCACTTTAATCAGTCACAGTGGACATAGCAGGTATGAAACAAGCTGGTCTGAGGTAAATATCTGGAATTCTAGGCGATCTTAAGAGTGTGAGTAGTACCCATTTTTCTATATTGGCCTTACATATGATTATAATATTCCCCGGATTAAAATATACATCAGGAAAAATCATGACTTCTTCATGAGCTGACTTCTACAGACTACTCCTGAATTCACTTAGTGGGCCTCAGAAACACTGTAGGCGCCTGCCAGCAAATGTCCTGCTTTCCCATTCTCAAACAAAAGGCTCAGAGGATAACATGATCAGCAAAACAAAGTTTAACAAGGAGGATGTTAACTTCCAACAGGAAAAAAATCACCAACACTAGAGAGTTCCCCAACAGAGAAAAGTGGCTAGACAATAGCCTGTGTGAAGAAGAATTAATAGTTTTGATCAACTCCAAGCTCAACAGAAATTAATGCACATGACTATCAGTAACTCTACGGAGTGAACAGACCTTCCTGACTTTGTATGGGTCAGGCCACATCACAAAACCTGCTCTGTTCCAGGCGCAGCATTTATAGGGTTGCGGTGAAATGGCACAGGGGCATGGTCGGGTAGCTGGGAAGAGTCCACAGCTCATGTTGGGAAGGGGCCCTTACGTCTGTGGCTCGAAAGTGGGGAGCGGAGGCTGGAAGCTGGCAGGGTAAGAGTGCAGACTGGGGGAGAGGGCAGATGGAATCACACAGAAAGAGAAAGGGAAGCTCATGCCACAGGCTGGGCCCTGGGAGTTTGCAGCCTGGACACATAGGAAGGGTCACAAACTATGTGAGACAGGAAATCGCAGCCTCGGAGAAGCCAACCTCAAGAGACAGAATCAGGTATGCCTAACATATTACTAAATTAACTTGCCCTGTTTCTTATTATTTTTAAATATCACTATTAAATCACTTAAAATGTATATGTGGCTTACATTATGTTTTTATGGGACAACACTGACCTACAGAGAAAGATCAGAAACAAAGAAGGAGCCACCTAGACATTATACTTGGTTGAAAAACAGTTTGTACCAGAAACTGTAGTTACCGAACCATAGTTATCTAAAATATAATACTGTGACTTCTGCTTCTGGCCATAGTAGAAAAACAGTGATCGATTATCCTAGCATAGTGGTGGCAAACTTAGGGCACGCGTGCTGCAGCAGGCTGTTTGTATCACTGAAAGCTCTAAAAGGTTCGCCATCACTGCCCTAGCACCTTAACAACTAAAAAACTGGATCAAATCGATGGAACAATGTTTTAGACATTGTTCAGGAAGCAGCTCAGGACTGAAATTCCTGGCAAAAGGAAAGTAAAGAACAAGAGACCTACAACTGCGCCAGCTTACTGCTTAGATGCAGTTTCTAAGCTGAAGCACAGCAAAGAACCCAAACAGCTCGGTGGTGCCCTGAATTGAGGACAGTGAGGGCTGGAGTTCACTGACCCCGACAAAGTTAGAACTGGTGAAGCAGAATATGAGAGAGAAGGGGGAATATGCAGAGATGGACAGCATGCTCCAGACTTTGCTGTGGGGTTCCTTCTGATTTTGGGGTGAGAACTGATTTGTGTCTGTGTAGGAGAATACTCCCTAACACGAGGCAAAAGTCTACGAGGATGAAGTCAGCAAACAATCCCCGGAGCTCATACTAGGTTGGCAATCTGTTGTCTTCTCACTACCAGAGCTGAAGAGCTGTTCATACACAGGCATCCAGAAGAATACCAAAAGGGACTCCACGTAACTGTCTTGAGACTAAAAGCTATCCTGTTCTCACCTTAACAAAACTTAAAAGCAAGCCTTGAAAAGCTCAAACGCATCACAAGTAACTCAGCTGCATGCAAATAAAAAAAATCCAGCACAATTTAAAGGAATACAACAAAATCTAGGCTCCAACGATGTAAAATTTAAAATGTCTGACATCCAGTAAAGAAATTACATATTTGCAAAGATGTTGAAAATATGATACATACCAAAAAGAAAATTCAATTAATAAAAATAGATCCAGAAATATCAGAGACGATAGAATTTGCAAAGGTTTTAAAATAGTGTTTGTAAATATGCTCTACAAAGGTAATGAAGCAAAGAAAAACTGAAACATAATAAGGAGAGAAACAGAAGATTCAAAAAAGACTAAAATGAAATTAGAGAGATAAAATAAAGGATCTAGAATAAAACAGTACATGAGATAGTGTTAACTGCAGATTAAATACTATAGAAGAAAAGATCAAAAGTTTTGAAGACAGAAATGTAAATTATTCATATTGAAGCATACAGGGGAAAAAGTCTTAAAATGAACAGAACCTCAGTGACTTATGAACCAATATAAGTAATAACTAGAGTTCCAGAACAAGATGACAAAGGAGAAATGACAGAAAAACTTTTGAAAACTCTGTTGCAATCTGATTTTGACCAAAACTATAAATTCATATTCAAGAAGCTGAAACCCAGTGCTGTAAAGAAAAATAAAAAACTAGCCAGAGAAAAATACACATTATTTAAAGTAAAAAGGTAAAAAGTTAGCACACATCTAACTAGAAAATATGTAAGGCAGAAGATACCAGAGAAACAGCTCTGAGGTGGAGGAAGGAAGGAGGGAGGCAGGGAGGGAAGGAAGGAGGGAGGGAAGAATTCTAAATCTAGCGAAACTATATTTTTTAAATGAAGAAAAAACATAAAGTTTCAGACTAGCTGGGCACAGTGGTGCATGCTTGTAATCCCAGCACTCTGGGAGGCTGAGGGAGGAGGACACCAAACTAGAGCCCACTCTGGCTAACTTAGCAAGAGCCTACCTTAAAATGCGGGTGGGGCTGGAGCTGCGGATGTAGCTCAGTGAGAAAGCTTCAACTCTCAAACAATTACCAATCTCAAATGTCATCAATGCCCCCAGTTAGAGGCTACCTGGTGAGCTGAAGCTGCCTCACCGGAAGAGAGACCCAGCCTGGTCGCTAAGAGCCAATAAAATGTAGCCTGTGGGACTGGGGCTAGGAAGGCTACAGTCTCCATGGTGACAGAATGGTCAGATGAGGCAGGCAAAGTCCATGGATCTGCCGCCTCCAGTCCTTGGCTCTCTACCCTTTCTGTAAGCCTCTCGGCAAGTCCAAGCCTTACTTCAACCCCTTTCCGAGGTTGTGCCCGACCCCCAACACACACACTCACTCCAGAACCTTGGAAGTTTTTCTCATCAGGCATCTTGATAAAATGTTTCCATCCCCTCTGGCGGGCTGAGCTCAGGAACCTATCTCCCGCAGGAACACAGCCTGAGAGAAATGAGTGTCTTGGAGGGGACCGGCAGGAGAGGTAAGAGTGAGGAACAGTTGACTTGGAAGGGGAAGAGGAAGCAACTGGCTCGGAGAGTATGGAATGTGTGGCTCCATGGCAATAACACCACCGCTGCTGGCACCCCACAGTTGAGAGTGTAATTTCTCATGCACCGTTTGATCCTCATCCCACCCTGTAAAAATAGTAGCACAGGTATGAAAAACAGAGGTGAGAAAACCGAAGATTTCCCTGAGGCCTCACATCTGAGGAAGCGCTTGGCACTCTGAGCCCTCTGATTCCTAGTGTGCCTCCTGACATAGAGGAAACGTGATCTTCTTGGGCCTGGGGCAGGGAAGCCACACATGGACCGTCCTGTGGATGGTGTGGGGCACAAAGCCCCCTGGGGACCCAGGCTCTGATATCCCCTCAGTGGGAAGCTCACAGCTGGGTGTCTCGTGTGGTGCTATCCTGCGCTGCAGGAGCTGCCTTATCCAGGGTCAGGTCCCCTCTGCAGACGGCAGCCCATATCCAGTGATGGGCGAGAGCCCAGCCCCGCGGCCCCATGCGAGCCATCTCTGCAGCGCGGTGTGGTTCTAGAGCTCTTTGCAGGGCTGCTGGAGACCTGTGTCACAGCTGCATCACGGTTCAAATTCTCCCTGTGCCCAACCCAGCTCCATAAAGATTTCTCTCTCAAACGTGTGTGAGTGCAGATACTGTCCAAATGTTCTTGTGTATGCACACACTCACACACACACACACACACACACACATACATTTCATTGACATGAGGAAGAAAAACAAGAGGAACAGAAAGCTCCAAAGTAGGCCACGTTTTCTTCAGGCCTCCTCTGTGGCCTCGTTGAGCTTCACCCCCCTCTTCCTCAAGACCCCAGGGCGGCCCAACAGCCTGGACTTCCTTCACATTCTTCACACACGTCACATCCCATTAAATGGGTACAATTACATGCAGGCGAAATTAAGGGCTACCATACAATCACTGTACAGGGGGAAGTCACCTGGCGTGGCTCCCATGTAGGGCCAGTCTTGAAATTCGTCAATGCCCTCACTGCAGCCAGTTCTCCGTGGAGGCCCCACGGATGAGTCAGTGGTTCCAACTCAGCTAAATGACAGGAAAGCCAATTCCACTTCCTTGAAAGACATGACCACATTTCCAGATTCACACTGAAAATATCCCAGAAGCATAGGAGTTTCTTGGAGCAATGCTATGTAAAGGACAGGTTAGGTCAGGCCTCCAGAGCACAGGCCGAGGGCCGCGCAGACTGCTTCCACGCTGCTCTCCTTGAGATTAGCCTGAGCCACTGCACACAGCAAGGGGACCCCACTGAAAGAGCACAGCCCCCCCAGGAGCCCGGAGCCCCCCAGATGGCACACTTGCCGTTCCTAAAACACAACATGGATCAAGCCATCTGCATCATAAATCACTCAAGCGCTAAAGCCCACATGATAAATCAAAATGAAAATGTTTTAAAAACTAATTCCTCTTACCCTTGTCTACGAATGGCATGTGTTTTCAGGAATAAAGTTTCTCTTGTGTTATATGAAGCTCTCTTCTGAGACTTTCATAACGGGAGTACAGAGGTGGACACAGGATGTGGCCACAGAAAATAGTGGGAATTAACGGGGACAGAGCCGACCAGCATGGCGTCTCCCTCACACCTGTTTTTCCCAATCTCTCTCATTCAAGAAGCCATTAATAAAGCTTTCACATCCTTGTGAGTGTGCAGATTTATTAACAAGCCATGAATTGTGCGTATCCCCTTGTCTAACCCTCAGATTCCACGTAAGCTATCTCAGTGCACATGCATTTATGTGCATGTGTGTGTGTCTCTGCTAATAAAATGGAGATGATCTGGGTTTTTTTCAGGATTATATAAACACTCATTCCATTTTTAAAACCATGGGTGCAAGAAATGCCAGAACTTCTTTGGGGGCTTTTTACTTAGATTTTCCCATCCCTCACCCTCATTCCAATTGTAGCAAGATCTGGTAAGTGGTTCAGGGGACATCATGGACACCACTTGGGAAAGAGGACAGAAAGGCAGGATTTGAATGCCACAAGTATCAGTGAAAGTTTGCATTAGGCAGATCTTCTTTTGAGCAAGCCCTTTCACTTCACCACGCTTCAACTGACTTCCTACTGGTCAAATGATTTTTAATCCAATACCTTTAAGGAACTAGTATTTTGAGAGCAATTGCTAGAAAAATATATTTAGACAAGAAATGTAGGCATGTGCAAAGGGAGCTTATATGGGATAAGGCAAGGATGGCAAATATTTCATGTAATTAAATAATTCGTGGACAACTGCAGAGAAGTGAGGCTTGTTGGTTTCACATGGACACCCAGCAGCTGAAATTTCCTTGAGGTAGCAGTCTGCAGCTAGCTCTGGCTGGCATCCAGCTGTTTTCTATAGCTACTTCTAAAGGAACAGAGGGGGGACAGAAAAAAGCCAAGATGCAATACTCTTTTACTTTAAAAAGCCCTAATATAATCTTTTCCCATCAGAGGTCACTTTGTCTAGAATTAAAAGTCAAAAAGACATGCTGGGGTGTCAGCAGCAGAGGCACTGCATCCCCTCAGTGTGGTCATCATGCCACTGTCCCAGTAGAAAGAAGAGTCACTCAGAAAACAGCAATAGGAGAATTTCCAAATAGCTTGCAAAAAAGACACTGAAAATCCCAGTATACTAGAATGCCAGAAGAATGCTGTCCTGGGGTAGAAAAACCATAGTTGAGCTGGGTGTAGTTTTGCATGCCTGTAGTCCCAGCACTCTTGGAGGATGAAGATGGCAAGTTTGAGCCCAACTTGGGTAACTTAGTGACTTAGTGAGACCCCATCTCAAAATTTTTTTTAAAAAAATGTTTGAACACTAGAACTGTAGCTCAGCGTGAAGGTCCTTGGTTCAGTCCCCAGTACCACACACATATACACACTAAAATATGACTGAAAACTAGGTCACGGAGTCTGTTCCACTCCTGACCTGCATGGCCATGGGAAGCCCCTTTCCTCCCTCAGCCTCTGACGGGCCCTGCAGGGAAAGCCCTCCTTTCAGGTATGCATCTGTCTTACATTATGAATGTGGTTGGGTCTTCTCCTGAACACTCATCTCAGTGCCCTTGTTGTACCCGTGGGCTGAATACAACTCAAGGGCAAGGTAAGAGTAATTTCACAGGGGCGTAAGAGCCGGGAAGAGGTGGATGTACTCAAGCTCTGACTCTTGTTCTTAAAATGTTTTCTTGCTTTTATTATCTAAGAGCAATGAAGATAATTACCTTCTGGAAACAACTCTACCCACTCATGTTTATAAAAACACAGGCTTATGATTGCTTTAAGCCAGAAAAGTCTCTTAATGGGATAGCTTTTATATTTTCTAAAGTGCCTTCTATGAAGGGCTGGAATTGATTATTTACAAAGTAATGCTATCAAAGATAACTAAGCAAAATCAAAGAGACGGTTATGAAATTCATGAGAGCTGAGCATAAAGCAAGACTAAATACACACACAGAGAAACATGAAAACCTGCACACAGAAAGGTATCGCGTTTTGAAGGCATATGCTCGCTGACACTGTCCTACCAGGGGAGCACAAGAGCTCAGCATTACAACACGGGCTCTGCAGTTCGCGGCTTCACGGATGTGAATACCAGCGCTGTGATGATGGGGACAAGTCAAGTAGCTTCTTCACCCGCCTCACTCTCTTCTATAACAGAGATAATAACAGTGCTTCATGGAGTGACCAAGGGGCTTCGCGCCAGCACGAATTCACAAGTGTGGATGGGGTGGCCCACTCCACGCAGTCGCAAGGCCTTGCGAAGAGGAGCCAGGGTCTGAGCGGACACTTAAATCATCCAGCACGTCTACCTTACTGTGCTGTTGGATGTATAATTCTTTTAGCCAAGCAAGTTAGCAGTTATTTTATCATCACAAATTTATGAATTCTACTGTTGTGTCTTGAAGAAATTGTCCAACTAGGTAATCTGTATAAACATCAAAGAATATGGAAATATATATTGAAAGCATTTTTATAGTACTTTATTTCAATTGTCAACATTTGTGATGTTTTTATGAAGATTTTTCAGCAAAGTACATTTTCCATATCTGCTACTATTTACTAATGTAAGAGACTGAGGAACTTTTTGGATATTACAGACTTTATTTTTTGTGCCTAATAAGCTGGCCTCTGAAAGAATGGGTCAAAAAAGATCACCTAGAATGTACGTCATGAAAGTTAACTGGCAGAAGGCAGTTTAGGAAACTATCACTGGAACCCTTGGCTGTAAACCAAGGATTCGGTGACATCAGCTGCCACACCATCTATCTAGGCAAAATGAAGAGGCTTAACCAAATACCACGCACAGTTGCCAAACGCTATTCGGCGCATTTGCCAAAGACTGTGCAACTCATCACTGACAGGCTCTTTGTGACTCAGGAGAAGGAAATTGCGTAAGGAATAATGGTAGTGATAATGGCCACGTACCATGCCTGACACTGTTTGAAGGGCCTTATACTCTATGCAGGTAATAACATCAGCATCCCACTTTACAAGTGAAGAAACCAAGGCACTTGGTAGGAGGAATACGCCCAAGTTTCCTCAGTCAGGGCATGGCAGAGCTGAACCTTGACTCTGCACAGAACTGTATTCTTAGCTACCTAACTGTTTTACTTGTGAGTGATTTTGGATTAAAAAAAGCAACATTTTTTTTTTTTTTTTTTTTTTGTCTTTTTTGAGACAGGGTCTCACTATGCAGTTCAAGCTGGACTTGAGCTCATTTTGTAGCCAAGGCTGATCTCAAACTCACAACAATCCTCCTGCCCCAGCCTCCCAAGAGCTGGGATTACAGGTATGCACCACTGGATTTAGCTCAGCGGCACAGCGCCTGCCTGGCAAGCACAAGGTCGTGAGTTCAATTCCTGGTACCGGAAGAAAAAACAAAAACAAAACAGCATTTTCTTATGCTTTTAAAAAGTTCAAAAGTTTATTTGTGCTGCATTTTAAACTATTATTTTGATTATTCTATTTATGTACTCATAATTGTTTATTCCATACAAGTACTTTTAATTAATTTTCTAGTTACTTATTTTTTGCCTTTAATTCAAGTGAGTAAGAAGAATGGTGAAGTACTATAAATTAAGAGATCTGAGTGCTAGTCTGGGCTTTCTCGTGAAGTCACTCTGTGAACTGGGCCTAAGGCTCAGTGTCTTCATGTTCGTTAGCCTGTTCCTTTCTTTAACTGGACAGTGTAGGGTCTGGAAAGTGTCATCTGCATACTTAAGAGACACTGACTGTTGAGTTACAGATGGCTGGGGCGGGCCGCCAAGGGGCTAGAGTCTCCCTCCTGGCTTTACTGGTTGCATGCTTCAGCTCTCCCTGCACATCTTGGCTATTCCCCAATGTAAGAGGTCACAGAGACTTGCTTGAGTTGGCCAGGACCCAGTATGATATTTAGAAAGAGAAAATAAAAGCTTAAGAATGATCAAGTTCTCTTAAGTAATGTTAAACAAAAGCGTACTATGTTTCTTCTAATCTTCTCTAAAAGCACCTCTCGTGTTTGTAAAGAGGATGACAAAATGAGGATGTCAGTCTGTCGCGTTTCCTGATGTGATGGGTTGGTTGGTGGTTCATCACAAAATAACCCACTATAGAGGATTTGTGGGTTTCAGCACCAAGCCTTACACTCGGGCAGCAAGATGGCTGAGAATGCAAGGTCTACATAAATTAGCCTCCTGAGAGCCTCTCCTCATGCCCGGTTTACATGGGAAGAAATGGGGGCAAGGGATCGGAATACGCTTTGTTAACAACTGAAGTTGCACTAAATGCTAAACACTTCTCAAACAGAATTGAAAACTGATTTACTTTTTCCTCTAAGAATTTCCTCTCCTGTTCTTTACTATGCAGCCATGCCTTCAATTTTTAAGATATTGAAGAACAAAAGTAAATGGTGGAAGGCCCTATTCATAATAGGTTTACAAGAACTTTGTTGTTTAGGGAAAACAAAATGTAATTATTGCAAAGAAATTGCTCGTTTTAAGAAGTATAGTAATTTTCTTCACTTTAGTGTGCCATGTAAATTAATGGAGATCAAAACTGATAATAATTTTGTAACTTTCCATCCAAAGCAGTGTGGTCTATTTCCCCAAATTATTTATCATTTGCATATTCAAAATTATTTACTGAGACCCTTTCATGGTAAGGAATTAAAGGGACAAATTCTCAATCTGTTGTAAGGTTAAAAAAAATTTAGAAGTCCATGAGTTGCACTTCTATTTTTAAAGCATCCAAGAACTAGTCACCTTAGTAACAACTGAAGTTGCATTAAATACTAAACACTTTTTAAATAGGGTTGAAAATTGATTTACTTGTTCCTCTAAGAATTTCAACTCCTGCTGCTACTCCTCTCCTCTGCTCTGAAATGCAACTATGCCTTCAAATACCATTCTTTAAAAGGAGTTTTTATGGCTTTGGAGGGATAAGTTGATTTCACAGCCAGTTTTGCCACTGCTGTGGAAAACAGTGCACATGCGAGCTAGCTGAAGTCATAGGACTGCAAGGACTGGGACTGCAGGGGCCTCCACCGCTGCTGTCAGATCACAATTGGAAACAGCTTCTCCAAAGTACAGCGTGAAAAATCAGGGATTCTTGTCCACAGTTCACCAGCCTGCTGGCTTTATGATCAGGACTGGCATGACACATTAGCGACCAGAAATGTGAAAATCACAGTGAACCTAAGGAAGGCTATCTTCTGGCTTCCAAGCTTTGCCCTCCCTGGATCCCTTCCAGACTTGTAACTGCCATCACTCAGCAGTTAATAAGGGGACAGTTCTATGTGAGGATGGGAGGTCCAGGAAGGCTTGACCCAATGGAATTACACACTTAGATGAGCGCCCTCTCATCACACCAACTCCTGGATGTACAAACTGTCTAATGGCTCAAATACTTAACCTTCTCTTGGTTACTTTGACTTTATCAGTCACTTACAGTTAAGGTAATTTTTTCAGAGATCATAGAAAAACTATTTTGACTTTCATGAACTAGAACCATTCAATGAAAGTTTTTTTTTTTTTCTTGGCACTCCAACTTTAAGCAAGAGAATGAACTGTCAAGGAAACAATCTCATACCAGCAACTAAAAGAACATACATATGTAGTTCAATTTCCTATACCACTGTCTAGACCAGGAAGCTAAAAAAGTGGCAAAATACCCAGAGATAAATTATTATAATGTCCATTTCATTTGTCAACTCTTCAGGGATCTCTGAGACACAATTAATGAAGTAGAAAAGTGAATTAATGAGAGATTTGATTTAAAAAATAGACTTGCCCAACTAATTACCAGCCTACTCATCACATGTAAGTTCCTCAGTTTGAGAATGACATCATCTGTGTTATACATGGACGGTAACACTCTAGAGTGGACCAGGAGCAGCTTTTAACCTGCAAGGTGCTCACCTAAAACTGCCTTTGGTGCTTTCCAGACAAACAAGAATGTGATTTGATCTTTTTCTTGCTTTGAAAGGTAGAATCAAACTCCATCATTCAGTGAAACTTGCCTTGGCTCCTTGAATCAATGAATTTCTCCTTGATCTCTTCTCCCATAGCAAGTCCTTAGGACCTCTGTTTACCACTGATATTCTGTACATTATGGTGAGTTGTTAGTAGGTGAATATTTCCCACTAAACAATGGGCTATTTCAATAAAGTCAGTGATTGTGTCTTATTCGTTTCTATAGTCCTTTCTTTGTCCTGCTCTGGAATTAAAGTCCAGAACCAAGTTCAAAACAAAACAAACACAAAGTCTTGTGTTGTATAAAAGGTATTATTAATTTGTTTTTACAGCCATGGGCTATACAACTACCTTTCGGTCAATGATGAACCATATATATGATGGTGGTCCCACAAGACTGTAATGGAGCTGCAAAATTCCTATCACTTACAAAGGTTGTAGTCATCATAACTTTGTAGAACAACACATTAGTCGTGTTTGTGATGACGTTAGTATAAACAAACTTACTTTACCAGTTGCATACAAGTACAGCACAGACACTTGTATGTAACAAGTGTAACACTTGATAATGACTGACTAAGCTACTGGTTTGTGTATTTATCACAGAATACCTCTTATTTTAGGGTGTACTCTTCCTATGCATTAAAAAAGTATATTGTAGAGTGTGCTCTGCTCCTTGGCAGAAGCATTATACATCCCATGTTTAACACATCTCTTGATTGCATCATTTTCTCTTGTGCTTGATCTAAATGGTCCTAGAAATAATAGTTTATAATATATATATATATATAGTTTATACCATATATATATAGTTTATACCATATATATATAGTTTGTACCATATATATATATATATATATATATATATATATGCATATGTGTGTGGGGATATACTAGCCTAGGTGTTTACCACGTAGCTGCCAGTGGTGTCGAATCTATGACATGTGTACCACAGTGGGCTGTTTGTTATCGTGGAAAGTTCTAAAAGGTTTGCCATCACTGAGCTAAGCTACCATCTAGGTTTGTTGAGTACGCTCTGTAACAGTCACACCAGGATGAAATCACCAAACAAAGCATCTTTTG
This sequence comes from Chinchilla lanigera, assembly GCF_000276665.1. Lineage (NCBI taxonomy): Eukaryota > Metazoa > Chordata > Mammalia > Rodentia > Chinchillidae > Chinchilla > Chinchilla lanigera. The sequence continues at coordinate 27,492,963 of NW_004955416.1, forward strand.
AATGTGCCCTGTTGCTAAGTGATAACGCATGGGTGTATCTAGGAAAATAAGATTTTTCAGAAACAAAGTAGAGCCAAATGATGGAAAATATTTCAGAGGGTAGAAACCATCTCAAGAAAAGATCACTACCTGTGAATTGGATGTTCACCAAAGGTAAACATAAGGCTCTAAAATGTTACTCAATTATTATCATACAGCTAGCTCCCAACAAACTAGAGAATATTTTGACTCACTAGGGGATTCTTTAAAAAGTAACCATCCGTTTAGAAATTAAAAAAATTTCCCCCAAGAAAGCAAATTTGAATAAAGGCATTTTTCCTCTTCCTTCTTTTTGTTTTTTCCTTCCTATGGACTGATTAGAAAGCATGCTAGGTAAGTGCTCTGCCACTGAACTACACCTTTAATCCCTAAAAGCTATTTTCTAAATGCTCCTGAGAGTTATTTATTTAAAATCTACATTGTAGAGAAAATTTTCATTAATAATAATCAGACAATAGTTCAGTGGTAGAGTGCTCACCTGGAAAATAAAAGGCACTAGGTTCGATCCCAGTCACATTAAAAATAAAAAGACCAAACCAAGGGGTAAAATATTTAAAACTATGGATTCACTTGAGTGTCTCAGTATCTGGGCCTGCCCTTTAATCTGGCAGTGAAGTCTACTTGCTAGGAACAATAATATTTGGGCATCTCTTACCTTCTTTAATATATTCTTTTTAATCATCTTCAGGATTAAATAGCCCCAGTAAAAGTGCAGGGCCTGTAGAATCAGCAGCTGTAGGTTGAGGAAGAGGTAGGAGAAGAAAGGCTCGAGGTAGTACAGAGGCATTATCAGCGTGCAGTGTAAAACCCTGAAAAACCAGATGAAGAAATTTCATTATGGCTAAAGCATTTGTGAATTTTCAACAAGAAAACAAATATTTTTCTCTTCCAAAACATACATTTATTTCATTTCTATGATGCCCAGGAAATTCTCAAGAGAAACAAATGTAATATTGCATTTTATACCATTATTGGCAAGCCACAAAAAAAGTGCAATTTGTCTCCTGGGAGGAAAATGAAAGCAAATGACAATTTTATTGCGTACTGCTTACACTAGAGTGTTTCTGAACCTCATTTTTCTCTTTTCAAACACAAGCATACTTCTTAACTTCAGGGAAGGGGAAAGACAAGGAACCAGTGAAGAAAAGCATGTCAGCATGGGTTATTACTGTCTTACGACACAGTCTCATTTACGTAGCATTGAACTTGAGTAGACTTCAACAAAGTAAAATTTACAAATAAAAGAAGTAGGGTGTGTGTGTATGTGCGCATGTGCGTGTGTGTATGCGTTTACGTGATTATGGTGGTGGAACGGGGAATGGAACTCAGAGTCTCACATATGTCAGGCAAGCACTTCATCCCTGAGCTACATCCCCAGTCCTCTACATTTTTATTTTGACATAGGGTCTCACTAAGTTGCTCAAGTGAGTCTCAAACTTGTGACCCTCCTAGCTCAGTCTCCTGAGTATTTGGAGTTATAGGCCTGTGCAATTATTCTTGGCTTAACAAAACAAAAGTTCCATGATTATGTTCACTTTCATTTCCTCAAGTGCACAGCATACTATATCAATTTTATAAACAGACACCTGGGCACAATTTGGCCTGCGCCTGATAACTCAGGATGTACTGTGATATGAAGGAATAACAGTTCCTTTCCCCAACTTCATACACCATTGTGATTTTAGAGTTCTTGGATAGATTTGCTTATAAGCATGTTATTTAGCTACAAAATAATGTATTGAGCCGTGGTATAGCTCAGCAGAGCACGCTGTGCCTGTGTTCCTGAGATCTGCAAGCTTCATTGTGTCTCTAGGTTTCCGTCTGTCTCTAAATGAGACCACCACCTCCCACCTCATTGGGCCATAAGAGGACTGAATGAGTTGACAAATGGGAAGAGCTTAGCACATGGGAAGTACTCAAAACTGGGAATTTAATTATAACTACCACTTGCACTACCACTAGGATTACTACTGCTCCTAACCTGTCCACCCCACTTTACAATAGTGCTGAAGAACTGGCTGGACTTTCTGTTTGGTGGGGAGGAGGCGGCCAACTTCACAGAAGGAGGGCATGCTCCAGAGGAGAGAGGAGTAGGACTGTGCTGCCTGAATATTCTCTGTAGTAGGATGGTGGGGACAGGTGGGCCATGACACGGGCGAGGAACTCAGAGGGGAGGATGCTGGATCACTGTCAATGGTAGGTTCCAGTGCCCTAGTATCCCACTAAAGAATAGCCCAATCTCACAATCTACACTTCCTCTTCTCTGTTTCAAAAAGAAAGAGAAAATGAATGCATCCGTCCTTCCCAGCTTTCTCCCCACCGTGTGCACGCACATGCATGAACACATAGCACTCGCATACGTTATCATCAGTCACTAGCTTAACAGTGACTACTGGAATTTTCCTTTTCACAGAGAATGCCAAGAGTCTGCCAGACTCCCACATTTCTTGCGCCACTCAGCTCATGTCCACTTGGATTTAATCTTTCCAAATTGATAAACTACTACTGTGGACTACGAAGCTCAGCTTTTTCTGTTTATGCTTTTCTTTCCTATCTTAACTGTTTCAATCACATGAGTTTGCATGGTTTGAACAAGTCATGATGTTGGTATAAATAACAGCTGGTTTTGTTGGGGTAGGTAAAGCAACCATGAAAAGTATATTTTTCTGCTAAAATTTTAAAGTCAAAGGGTTTCTTTGTTCTTGATAATTGTAGGTGTGAACATTAAGTCCTTTAGGATAACGAGTACTGGTTCTACTGGTGAGAAATTGTCTATTGTACAGATGTCTCAGATTTCAAAATTACTATGTAGTTGAAGGCAATTTAATAAATAGTGAGGGTAAATGATGTCACTCTTAATATCTACTTTAGTAACTTAATTGGAATGGTATTTGTTTTGTGTTTCAAACGTCTTGTTTCTAGTTCTGGTTCTTCCATCATTAACTGTGATCCTAGAAATAGCACAGCTTCTCATCTGAAAAATAAATATGGGACCTAAACACTTCAACAATGTCAATGAATGAAAGACAAAGAGGGAGAAGAAACTGTTTCCCATAAATGTCAACTAAATGTAATTCAGGGTTGGAGCCAGCATCTAAGTGGTGAAGGGAAAAAGCAATAAAAGACATTATTGGATTGAGTGACAAAACTGGAACCCAGAAGGGAGATTGCTAAATTTCCTGTGATTAAAGAAGAGAATGTTCTTATTTTTAGGAAATACACTGTCAAGTATTTGGGGCATAAGAAACTATTTAGCTGATGTTTGTAACTTTCAAACAAAGTGTGTGTGTATGTGTGTGCGCGCGCGCATGTGTGTGTGTGTGTGTGTGTAAATGGGCCAAAATGCCAAACGGTAAAGGATATATAGGAATTCTCTGTTATATACTTGAAATTTTCCTGTAAACTTGAAATTATTTCTAAATAAATGCAAGAGGTTGAACTAAATTATGAATAAAGTCCCTTACTCCAAGACTCTGGTTTGAAGGACGATCACTGCAGCTGTCCTTTGTGAATTTATTAGCAGCATGAAAAGGTACCAAGCACAGAGGTGCAGGCCAGGTGAAAGAACTCCTCTCGAAGCTCCTACCACTTGAGACAGAGAGCATGTGTGAACAACTCGCTGACTCCAGCATGTGTGTAACTGGAAAATCCAGCTCCAAGATTTACATCTGCAGTGGTGGCTCAAGGGAGTGGCTCTAGCTCCAAAAGAGCAACCCTCCTCCCCCACTGTTCTGCTGACAGCACCAAGGACACTGTGTTCACAATGGTGCCATCAGATCTGTGCTCAGGGCTGTACTTATGCAGGCCCCCAGGCCTAGGGCCTTCTGAGGAAAGAAAGCACTCATCTTTACCTTCATTTCCGTAGGAGTATCAGCTAAGAACCTTGCTGGATGCTTTTGACTTTACCTTTAAATTCGTTTGTTTGTTTGAATGCTCCTTTCTCTGCCAGCCATTCCAAGTGTTTAGATGGTCCCACTGCCCATAAAATTCCCTTTCACATGTAGGCTTCCCAGGGTACCAGTTTTCTTATACTAATAATAGCTGGATAATTAGAGGCTGAGATATAAAATGCAGTGACCAGTGATGGAGGGGGAAGATGACTACAAGCATAGGTACACTTAGAGGTAAAGAAGCTGTACATCTCGTTACCGACAGGTGAAAATGTTTGAATTTTTTCTTTGGCACATCTGAGAAACACAGGTCACTATTAACAGTCTTCAAATACATGAATAAGGGATGGATACAGAGATTTCTTCTATGGCCATATGTACTCCTGGACAATAGGAACTGTGTCTCCTATTCTTTGTAATCTCTGTAACATCTAGCTGTGCTGAATTGAGGCAATGAATCAATGAGCCACATTACCACCTGGAAACTTGGGCTGGAAGGACCTTTAATTGTATGTTGAAAAATCATCAAAACAGAGTTCTCCTTCCCTTCCAAATGACAAGTCAGTTCTTGTTATTTATGGAAGACATTATAAGGCGTCAGAGAAATCACTTATCTGGGCTTAGAAAAGTCTTTGTACCCTAATGATTCTTTGGTGGCATTTGTATAATTCAAAAATATACAGGTTTTTTGAAAACAATAGTTGGAAATATGATGTGAAAAATACAAACCTGTGATTTCAATGGTTTTGAATAAAAATACAAATAAATTTGATTATCAGGCAATTAAAGCAATTTGACCAATGCCAATTTGCATTTATACCTAATGTTAATGAAACAATGTTTAGAAAAATCAATGTAATTGATTTGTGCTGACACTAAGAATTAGATAAATGAGATTGTCAGACACAGCAGGAAAGGAAAGGGAGGTGCAGTTGCATAAATACAAAAGGGAAACAAAAGGAAGGCAAATATGCTTGAGGCTGGTGGAAAGGAAAGATGAATCTAAGAAAGGGAAAGAGGGTACAATGTAAGGCTCCAGTTCTTTTGCTCGCGGCCTCCAGACAAATCCCAAATGCGCACAACCCCAGTTCGTTTTCTCTCACTTTATAGCTCAACACAAATGTACAACAAAAGCAGCCTGGAAGAACAGAGCAACTGGACTGGAAATGGCCTCCCACAGCACCTCTAAAATGTCTGCGTCTTTTTTTATCTTCTTTCTTTGTACCGGGAATTGAACGCAGGACCTTGCACTTGCCAGATGGGCACTGTGCCACTAAGCCATATCCCCAGCAAGTGTCTGAGTCCTGCATAGGTTACATTTACATCTGTGCAGCCTTCTAGTTGCATCTATAACGACATACGGATGCTCAGTGCTTGGTGTATGATAGTTTCCCAACACACCTGGACTAAACAAACTATCTTTAAGAAATGGGTCTACGGGGTTACAAGGTTTGGACAGATGGTTGGGACCAGGCTGATGACAAGAAACTACATTTCCCTTTTCGGTACCACCAAGGTAATAGCATGACATGTTCAAATGGATAAAGCTAAGCCAGAGCAGTCCACTGCAGCTGAAGGAAACTCCCTTACTGACAGATGGACCTTAGCAAGCTAGTGATCTGTCTTTCAAGACTATTAAAAACTGATTCCCAAACTTTTAATGCCTTGATGAGGTTTTGCTCAACCTTCCAAACAAATAGAATCAGTCAGTATTGGTACAGAAGTAGTAAAACCACACCCATAGAAAATCCACACAGTCAGGTATTTTTTCCCCTGCAATCCATCTCCCTAAAGATGGCAGTGATCCCTGCTGCCCTCTACAGTGGCCTGGTGAATTCAGTGTCAACATCAAGAAAATGTCAAATGCATGTAACTAATTTTTCTTGAAATCCAGAAATGCTGGCAGGAGAATGAACTGCTTGTTTGAGTGAGCACAGGAAAGACAGAAGTGAATGTTCTTCCTTCCTGAATCCAAAGAAAACTCAGCAGCGATACTGTAGAAGCTTCTCAGAGCGTTCTCTGGACTGAGAGCTTCCATGGTGTGTGCTTTAAAAATACATCTGCCAACTTTTTGAAATTATTCCTACCAAGAAAGAGTTTAATTTTCTTTCCTTTGAAAATGGTCAGAGCTTTCAGAACCTAGTTCCAATGAAGAACGCAAGGTGCAAAGTGACATGATGTGTCTTCTGAGGCTGGGTTACAGAAGGAGATGTAGCGTCTACCTAGTTCTCTCTTAAGAGGCTCACACTTGGGGCTGGGGATGCAGCTCAGCAGCACAAGCACCTGCCTGTCAAGCACAAGGTCCTGAGTTCAATTTCTGGTACTAAAAAGAAAAACAAAAAAAAAAAGAGGCTCACACCAGAAATGCAGCTGCCACACTATGAGAAGGTTAAAGCCACATGGAAAGGCCATCTGCCACCACTTGACTGTAACCACATTATAGACCCTAAGTGAAAACCATCTAACTGAGGCTGATCACCTCTGAGAACCATGCGAGGTACTAGTAATTGGCAACTGATGTTTTAACAGAGGTCTGTGAACTATGGCCTATGGATAAAGTCTGGTCTGTAACCTGCTTTTGAACAGCTGTGTGGGCTAAGTATGGCTCAGGACATTTTAAAAGGTTGTAAAGAAAAACAAAACAAAGAAAAATACGCAGCAAAGACCATACGCGGCCCTCAAAGCCTAAAACATTTATTCTCTGGCCCTGTGTGGAAAATTTACCCACTCACTCCTTTAAGCCAAGTTTGCAGATGCTTCGCTATGCAGCAACAGACAATTGAAGCCTGTGGTCCCTTACATGATGAGAGGCACTGCTGCGCAGACCCCGGACTTACAGTACCATGGAAGTCACACTAAAGAGCTACATCCAACTGTTATCCACAAGTCAGTATTTATCCTATTGATAATTGCTATCAAGGGTTGGAGGAGGGGCTTAGTAGTACAGTGCTTGCCTGGAATGCATGAGTCCTTGGGTTCCATCCTAATAATAATAATAATAGCTAGCACAAATGTATAATTTCATAAACATACCTGCTCAATCAGAGAAAAAGTGACAGCAATGTGATTTATTAACCATGGTAAGGTATATATCTTGGACTTGGCTCAAGATTAAACTCCAATTCTGAAATACTAATAATTTTAATAACAGCATTCACTGAGTCGTTAGTAAGCACCAGACATTTGTCTAAAGCTTTCATACATACTGCCTCAGGTAAGCCTCATGTCAACACTTACTTCCAACTAACATATGAGAACCTTGAGGCACAGAGCAATGCTCTAACTAACCTATCCAAGATCTTACACAAGTAGTAAGGTACACAAGGAGCCAGGACTTGCAACCAGGCTTGAGTCACATCCATTAACTTAACCACTGCACTCGGCTTCCCTTCTTCAGAAAATGCCTAAGTAAGGCTCTTCATGATGGTTGAGAAGAAGTAGCTGGCTTTCAAGTGGAGGGCAGCTCTTATTGACCTCTCTGGCCACACTGCCCTCGGTGCTAACCACTGACACTGCCCATCCACCTAGCAATGAGGCCTAGAGCCAGAGTCTCTATCTCTCTTCCCTGGATCCTGGGATCTTCATTAGCATCAATTTATCTCTTGAGAGGTTCTGAAGCTTCCAGACCAGGCCTATGTCACTGTTGGTTAAAGGCTGTTTGTTCCAAACCAGAGCTTCCCTACATCTCTATTTTCTGTCAGTGGACACGTGGAGAAATATGCTTGCCAGTAGGAGGACTGTCACGGGAGATACACTATTACGTCCTTCCTTGCTAGCACATCGCTGAGTAAGTTTAACACACTGATCAAGAAGCAATAAATGTCAAAATGATACCTAAATCACTGTTAGGATCAGTGGCCGTGGAGAGTGACATAAACACCAATTCCCCCATCTGTGTAGTGGGCGTGATAGAACCTATCTATAATTTGTTATGTAGGCTACAGTCGAGATTTTTAAACAACTTAATCGAGTGCCTGGCGCTCAGGTAATGGCTACAGTTATCATAACACAGAACATGTATTTCTTCTAGAGAGCTGGTGATTGGCTTTTCACTGAGTAGCTGGAAAAGCTGTCAAAAGAAAGATCCATCTTTATGAAACAAGGTGCAGAGTAGGAGTTGCTGCTCACTCACTGGCTTACATATTTTCCATTTCCCTTTGGAATAAGCCTTTTCCACACTGGAGGATGTTGTTTTAATTATCTATAAAAATGTAAATTATAAAAACGGCTCATCATATTCTCTTTTTTTTCAACTGAACTTGGCACAAGTAACTGAGGATCAGTGTAAGGAAAAGGAGGGTAACGCTCTGACCGTAACAGTGCGCCACGGCTACCTCAGCACAGCACTGACCGCAGCTGGGGACGGCACCTTGTTTACTCACCAGAAGGGAAAAATAACGAAGCGGGTGACGAAAAATACGACAGTGAAGATTAAAAACAGGACGTTACAGGTTTTCTTCCATCCAGCATAGGAAAACATCTTAGCAGACTGAAAACAAAGGAAACTGCATTTAGATAAAATGATAGCAGCATAAACTTTAAAAATTAATAAATTAAGGGGTTGGGGATTTAGCTCAGTGGCACAGTGCTTGCCTGGCAAGCACGGGGTTGTGAGTTCGATTCCCGGTACTGGAGGAAAAAAAAAAACAAACTGAAAATTAATAAATTAAATAAGATATCTGAGATTTGCTTGAAAACAATCAGAGGAAAGTGAGGAGTGTAGACGGTGCCATAGATTGAACAGCCTGGCTATATGAATAACTATTAAAGATGGAGAAGTCCATCATACTCTTTATTTTGCTGAGTTTGCAATTTTCCGTAATATAACGTCTTTAAAAGAAATGTTAAAATGACTAAAATATGACGCATTTTTCAAAAAGACTAGAAGTTAGCATAATCAATCTTGGCATGCAGTCTACTTTGGCATTTAATATTTCCACTTAACTGGGAGAAGCCTGAACTGAAGAAAGGCTGAGTGAGGAATGAAATGTAGGCTGGGCTGGGAATGCTGCAATCAAGGTGGATATTTCAAGGCACGTGATGGAAGAGGTATCAGCAGGGAACTCTTGGGAGCCCTGACCCGGTTGAAATAAAATTTTAAACATTTGATTGCCTCTTCTTTATTTTATGCTCATATATCTACGTTAAATAAAAAGAATTAAAGAAAAGAATGTTGAACGTGGTACTGTAAGGTTAATGGATGAGGATATTCCATTGCATTACTCAGTGCAGCTCAAGCCTAAAGGAGAAAGCTTCTGGTGGGAGCTGGAGGGTGACAATGGATAGGAGTTGGAGGGGGCAGAGCATGAGCTGTGTGGGAGAAAGCCATCCCTCGAGGGCGTGGCTTGGACTTGGGGAGTTTCAGAACTGATATCACCTGGGATGCTCAAGACCCTTCTAAGACAAGAAAGGCAACCTATGTACATTCCAGGAAGGGTTTATGTTGTAATTTCCATACTTACCATGAGCTGAAGACATGACCATCCTGTAGGGTGGCATAGGGCTCAATAGAATAGCTTCAGTTGCTGACTTAGAGAACTAGAACACTTGGTAGGGAGGAGCGGACACAGGAGCAAAGGGCAGCACTTGAGAGTGACTGGAATGGACTGGATAGCTCTTTGTAAGGTCAAGCACTAGGTCAGGTGGGATGCTAATGTGCACAGGCTTAAGAATCTCCGTAAGCCCACCTGTGAGAGCTAAAGTGCACATTCTAGACTGTGTGATGATGAGATACCAGATGGTAGCTCCTCTACTATGGTAAGTACCAGTCAGGATACATTTAGTATCCTGGGTCCTCTATCCAAACTTGAATATGGGGCAAATTAGAGGATCAGGAAAATGCATGAAGAAGGCAAAAGGTCATGAGTAAGAACTATAGATGTTGAGTATGTTTTTACTTGCCAAGAAAGAGCTAAGAAATATGCTACCGACTGTCTGGAGGAATATGAAAGATTACTAAGCTCTATCTCAAGGAAGATCTAAACAGGGGCAAAAATGATACCATGGCTGTATTTAGTCAGAATTTGATTGACAGGGCAAACACTAAAACAACTCCAGGGAAGCAGTATAAAGAAAATAGGCTCCTGTCAACTGTTAATGATGGTACCAGCCCTCTGCATTGAAACTCAAGTTAGATCATGATTTCTGAATCAAGAATGACTCATGAAGGGGCTGGGGATTTAGCTCAGTGGCAAAGCGCCTGCCTGGCAAGCGCAAGGTCGTGAGTTCGGTTCCCGGTACCAGAGAAGAATGACTCATGATTATTCAGAGCAGGAAGCTGTTCTGATAGTTTATCCATGAAAGTTCTTCTAAGTTTGACATTTTTACCTAAGGACCTCAGAACACACTCAAACAGTAATGCGCTAAACTTCACAATACACCCTAAGGGATAGACAGACTACTGCTGTTACAACTGGAGATAGAAAACAAAACAGAAAGTGACTTGCCCAAGGCTCTTAGGGATTAGTTGTGCCCCTGACAGGTAAGAAGACAGTGGGTGGGAAAAACCCAACATTTATTTGAACATATAATTCCCTTTTAATAACACAATGGAACTGTTTTCACATTGGACACACACCAAACGCAATCGAATAAGAGCATTTAGAAGCAACAGACCAGTACAAAATTCTTAAGTCATGGTCAATGTGGTCTTAATTTTCAGTCAGGGTAAGGAGATATGATCAGAGAAGGTGGTAATTATAACAGAAATGGCTGCATTCAGAAAGCAGCATATGGAAAAGCTGGCATAGTCTTTCTTTTGCTAAGCCATTTGCTACTCTGATGCGCATACAATAACCTTGACCTTTAGAATGATATTTATATATCTAATTAGGATTACAGACAAAGTAGAAACAACATTCTGTATACAAAGAGTATTTTAACAGTGGCTAGTTGTTTTGAAATGGCTTTAACTAACTTCTGGTTATTTCTCAAACAGGCTTTGGCAAATTACAGTCCACCCCATGGCTAAAGTATGCTGGCCCTTTAGATTGGTTTTTACATTTTTTAAAGGGACATAAAAACTTAAAAAAAAGAAAAATATGTGACAGAGATCACATGTAGCCTACAAAACTAGATTTCCTGTCTGGCCCTTTGCCAAAAAAAGTTTGCTGAGCCTTGATATAGAAGAATAAGATTCTATTAAATTTAATTTTTTCCATATCAACCTACACTCAAGTATTAGACTTCTAAGAAACAATCTCAAAACTGATGCTGGTTAGCATCATTTTCCCTGGGTTCATTATAGATGAGTCTATTAAAATGAAAACTTAAAAGCTTCTGGGAAATATTGCTCTAAATACAGCAGGGGACCTAGCAGTGAGAGGAACAACCACTCAATCACAGCCTCAAAATCAACAGAAACCAATGTGTCACAGAAGCAGGTAGAAAAAACAGTCTCAGTGTTGCTTTGTTCCTCGTATTTTGTGCAGTATGACACTAGGAAGACTTTAGTCTCATTTAATACATCAAAAAACATCATAAGTCCTCTTTCTCCTTGAGAAAATGAATACCATTTTAAAAACATGAGCTTGCACTTCTTTTTTTTGCTTTTGTTTTTCTTCCGGTACCAGGAATCAAACTCATCTCCTTGTGCCTGCCAGGTAGGTGCTTTGCCGCTGAGCTAAATCCCCAGCCCTGAGCTTGTACTTCTTAAAGCCGGGGATGGGATTGCAAGAGGATCAGGTAGCCAATGTGGGACCCAGTGTGTATTTAGGAATTGGCTTGAGTGAATAGATGGTACCATCCAAGTTGGAGAATCCAGAATGCCAAAAATCCAGTCTTTCCTTCTAAAAATTATAGTTCATTCCTTCTTGAAATATCTCATCGTACTTCCTGGGCCAGCCTCAGCATGCATATTCATTAAATGGAGTCCCACAAATTGAGCTCTTGCTAAGACCATGAAGAAGTGTGGAAAACGTAAAACAAGAGGTTTGATTTATTTTTTCTTCATCTTGAAGAAGCTGGGAACCCTGAGACATTCTCAGACTTAGGGTGCTTTCAGGACACAGAATCCTGCTAAATCACTCTCAGACAATTTCTTCTCAGAGAAATTACAGAAACTCAGGATGTGGCATTGTTATCTTTTTAATTATGAACATTTACCTCCAGCCAAATGTCAGCTACATCATGTACAATCATCACGAGGGTCCCACTGCGAATATAATTAGCACACCAAGAGAAGCTCATCAAACTAAGAGCAGCCAGGTGGTGAACAACATTAGCTAAAAAATCCTATTTAACAAGAGAAAAATAGAAGCCATTAAGCAAGTGTAGTTATTTTCCAATCACTGGAGGAGATCACAATAATAATACCAGTAACTTACATCTGAATGCTTTGAAATTTACAAAACTCTTCCACTTTAATTTTAAATACAACCCTAACAAGGTGAGTATTATCTTCACTGATTAAGTCATTTAACTTTAAGACTGCAATGAACAGTTGTTCATTCTAACAGTTGTTCATATCTAACTTCTAACATCTGTTGTTCTTTCCACTGACACACTAGACATATGTACATACACACACATACATAACAGATATACAAACATATTCCTGTGCACATTTATATGTACTATTTGTTCCTCGCTTACTTCCAAAAAGGAAAAAGGTGGTATAATAAAACTGTACAACCTTTAAAGTAAGTTACTGTGTACGGAAAAACAAATGAAAGTTTACTAAATGTTCCAGAAAATCAAAACTAAGAAAAACTACCATCATGGAGCATGACAACATAAAGATTCTCTGCAAAGCAGATAGACAAATAACCAATCAGCACACAGCACGGCATCAACCTCATTACTCATCAGGAAGTGCAAACCCAAATCATATTGAGATGCCACTTCACACTCATTTGAAGAGGTACAGGATAAACGATGGATCGTAACAAGTGCTGACAAGGAGATGGAGAAACTGGAACCCTTGTGCACTGCCAGTTGGAGTATAACATAGTGCAGCTATTTTGTTAAACAGTATGGTAGTTCCCCGCAAAAACTAGGCATGGGATTATCATAAGGCCCAGCAATTCCACATCTAGATGAAATGAAAATGTAAGTTCACATAAAAAACTGTATACTAATATTCACAGTATTACTCATAATAGTTAAATGGAAGAAAGAACCCAAACATCTATCAACTGTTAAATGGATAAACAAAATGAGATCTAGTCACATAACGGACCGTTATTTGGTAATAAAAAGAAAGTACTGACGTACAACACCCATGGACCAACCTTAAAAATATTATGCTAAATGAGAAGAACCAGATGCAAAAGACCACATGTTGCATGACTCGATTTATATGAACTGGTAGCTAGAGAAGGTAAATTCATAGAGACAGAAAGTAAATTAATGGTTGCCAGAGGCTGGGGAGATTGGGAGATATGAGGAGTGGCTCCTAAAGGGTCCAGGATTTCTTTTAGGGGTGATGAAAATGTCCTCACATTGACGGTGGTGATGACTGTATAACTCTGTGAACACACTAAAAATGATTGAACTGCATATTTTCCATGGTTCATCTGTATGACTTGAATATCTCAAAACTTTTTTTTTTTTTAATTTAAAGGTTGCAGTTTCCCTGAAGCCAAACTGAAAGAGTAAATCTGATATAATAATAGCTCATTTTATGGAGCACTTACTGTAAACCAGGAAGTATTTTATATGGATTAACTGATTTAACCCTCACAACAACCTAAAGAGATAGAAACTAGTTTTAGCTTCATTTTATAGATGAGGAAACCAAATTTATGAAGTTTAGCCTACTAGCTAAATATGTTAGTGGGTGGTAAAGTCAGGAGTCCAAACCCAGGCAATTAACTGCAGAGGTGAGGTCCAGCCTTCTCCAAATAGTTTTACGTCTCTGAAGATATGTATTTGTAAGGCTTAAAATATATGTTTTCCCTGTATCATTTTTATCATTTTTGCTTTGTTTTGTTTTTGTCTGTGCTGTTACTATTCTGCTATTGTTCTTTTTAAAAATTATTCTCTTTAGAAAAGAACATATGCTTTAATTTTTGAAAAGGAGCTCAGTGCACCTGCAAATAGTAAAAAGGAAATCAAATACCATGAAATTCATGAAGGATAAATAAAGGGTCAAAATAGAATCAACTTACCTATCTAGGAACACTTTCTAAAAATAAATATTTTCCATTCTATCCCTTGAGGAGAAAAAGACTCAATCCATTAAATTTCAATTTATACTTAGCCTAAAGTTAATAACAGTTAATCTACAGCTATTATTTAGTTATATGGAAATAGAGATCACATCTATCAGATTTTTTTCATAGTATGTTCTTAGATTCCATGAGTTTTCTTTGAAGATGTCCAACACAGTACAGTGTGCCTCCTAGTATCGAGAAACATCCACCACTCAACTCAAACATCATTTAATGAAACCAGTTTCATTTTATCTAATGTTGAATTAAACTCAATTCTATTGATCATATAAACTTTGCCACCAACCTGACTTTTGCCTTGGGTGTAGTTTATGACATATAGGCCAAGGTTATTCATCATTTGACCTGTTTTGCTAACATATATGAGGAACTCTTGTGACTGCATTCATGGTCTAACATGGGTTGCTGGACCAGAAAAGAGGTCCACCACGCAGTTTCTGAAATGCTCGTATTTGTGACCTGAGATGGCATTTAACATGCCTGTGACTCAGTTTTCCCTGAAAACAAAGCAAAGCGAAAAAGCTTGAAGCCAAATTTCCTACAAATGATATTGATAAACTAAGGAAAAAATGTTTCAAAGTGTTTGAAAACATCGAAAGTATTTCATACAGTGATTTTTTTCAGCAACCAAAGTGAAGTTTTTTCAAAACCTTTTTTCAACAACCAAAAGACATGGCTACAGGATGACCACGGCTAACACTTTTCTTCTACCCATTAAAAGACACAATTCCCAAACTGAAACAAACAGGTAACCTAAAAGATTTCTTTACTTATTGAACAGGGGTAGAACTTCAAAGTTAAAATTTCTATAACGTTTCACTACAAATATTTACCAAGGCACCAAAGAACAAGCGTAATTTGCACTATTCTATGTACTAACAAAAGCAAAAAGATCCATGGACTGAAACTAAATACACATAGGGATGAAAATATTTGAAGAAACTGATAAAGAAGCTTGTAAATGATACACTTACCTTCCTCTTGACATCACTGCCAAGGCTAAATGTCAGAGACCAATAAAAACTCATTTCTAACATGTAGTACCAGTACTGAGACGGCAGCAACGGCTGAGGAAAAGATAAGTATTTATTACTTTAAATGTCACTTAAAACAACTCACTTTAGTGCACTAAAACCTATCTATATCTAATCTTAAAAATTCCATAAAAAGACAATGATTCATATTTCAACTTCTAAAAAAGAACTGGAGATAATATTTTGGTATTTTGTTTCTAAAATGGTAGACAAGTACTCTAAAATCAAGTCAAATGTTTTGCCTTAAAAATTAAAACTGCTACAGGAACTGCCTTATTTTAATTCAATTGGAGTTAAATTTTAAAAAAAAAACTTTAAAATATCTACTTAAGAACAACAGGAAGTCTGTTCTTTTTGTCCCACGTTTTACCTTGTTTAATGTTTCTCGACTATTACTGAAATTCTGATGTCTTAATTTCTTTTGTGGTGATAGTCTAGGGGTCAGAAGTAATAAAATATGTACAATTATTTTAGGACTCTAAAAATGTCTTCTGAAAAAAGAATTAAACTTCCGTTGCTAAAATTTTCCTTACTTGTATAGTAGTAAGTTGAGACATTATGTGTCATCTGATTGTTGCCTTAATGCTCCACTGAATGCTGCTTCCTGATACCCATATCCTTGGGTAGTCCCTTCCCACACTGACTATGAATTTGAACCCAATCTTTAGGCAAGGGGACAGAAGCCAATGTGATTCAAGCAGAGATTTTCCTAAGCTCCATGGAAGAAACCTGAGCTAGCCTGCTGGAGAGGTTGCAACGAAGTGGATCAAAGCACTGACTGGTAAAAACATGGATGATGGCCAGCTACTAACCGATTAAAATGCTCAATGACCTGGCTGATACCATGGAGAAGAACTGCTCAGCTGAGCCTAGTGCAGTTTTCCAACCCAAATCCTAAGCAAAAAAATTTGGGGTAGTTTGTTATGTACCAATAACTAACTAATACACCTGAGAAGAGATGAGTAAGTTGGAGATAGAAAACAGCAGGACTGGGATGTGGCCTAGATAATGTTTAGTTCCTTCTCGTCTACACTTCGATTCTTTATTGCTGAAACTAACACTTTAAAAGAACTAATTTTTCATTCTTGATGAACATATCAACCTTAGTAAGGCCATAAATGGACAAAGTTTCTGCTTTCTTCTATGATAAACAAGCCTGTGTGAGACTGATCTTAGTGAGAACAACTTAAAATCTGGATAAAAGGTGGATATCTGTTTGAGGGCATCAGAAAGCAACCCAGGCATCCAGAACCTGTGAAGTAAAGATCCCAAAGAAAAAGAATGCATTAAAATAAACTATTTCAAGTGAACCCCTTATTCAATAAGTACCATAGACCTTAAGCAGAATAAAGCCAAAGAAAACCACAATTATACATATCACAAATTCTGCATTTGCCAATTTAGTTTCTGGAACCCAGAAGTTAAGAAACAGCAGAAGCTAAGCAGGTGTTTTGGTTATCTCATAGTGCTAGAAAGCAAACTGATCTTTAAGCCAACTAACAAAAAGCGGTCATCATAAACATTGTAATCTTTTATTTAAACCTGCAGAAGAAAGACACTTTAGGAAATGAGTAATTTGGAAATACATTTACCCTCACAAAGACTGTGGTCCACACTGAATCAGCTCAATCATATGATCTACTCTAACATCTAACAGAAGGGAAAGTAAATCTCAGAAGAAAGATAATATGCTGACAATCTATATTTTTTTCATATACAATGTCAGTCATTCAATAAAAAGCTATAAAGTAGAGGGAGACAGGAGCAAGCAAGAAAATAGATCTAGAGGTAAACAAGATTTACTATACTCAGACTTTAAAATAACTTCAAAAACAGACTAAAAGGTGGAAATTTTTCAGTACAGAACAGAAATCCATTAAAAAATTAAATGAAAATTTGAGAACTGAAAAATGCAGTAAGTGAAATTAAGAACTCAAAAGATGTGTTTAACACCAGATTGGACTCTGCTGGCAAAAGCACCAGTGAACTGGCGGACGCAGGAAAGTGTAAAATACCTGTGATTTTATCCTACTTGCAAACAAACAGGTTAGTCTACCACAAGTTTCATAGATGCAGGTAGAAGATAGGAGGCTCCTAAGCCAAAGATAGAGCACCAGATGACTCACAATAATAACAGTAGCTGGAGTATCTGTATTTTGGCAAGTTCTCTCATCCTCAATTCCCATAGGGCATCAGATGACAACTGCATATGTTATGGATTGTGTTACACGAGAGGAACCCTGAGCTAGGGGACCTGAATCTTTTATAACATGCCTACCTTTTTCTCCAGAGGAAGACATTTAGATCATCTGGGACTGTCTGCTATAAGAACAACTTTGACTAGATTATTATCTAGAACAAAGGCAGTTAGTGTCTTAGTGTCTCCTTTCATATCTTGTGCAGAAATGCAAGAGACCAATGCAGAATTGTTTCCCCAAAGATTGAAGCACAGAGAGGCAAAAGGATGGAGAATATTTTTAAAAGCATCAGAGACACATGATATCTAGCATAAAGGTTTAGGACACTAGCACACTGTAACTGGAATTCTAGAGAGTAAAGAGAGGAAGGGACAGAGGCAAAGACAATAACTAAAAAGTTTCCAAAACGGACTAGAGATATCAGTCCACAAATTCTAGATGTACCATAGATTCTGAGTAGGATAAACTCAGAGAAAATGGAATCTGTGCATTTTGTAATAAAACTGCTGAAAGATAAGCAAAAGCATGAAAATAAGTTAGGAAAAAAGACATTATGTCAAAGAAGCAGGAATAAAAGTGACAGCTGAATTCTTAAAGAAATGGATGGGACTCAGAAGACAATGGAACCGCATCTTTACGGTGCTCACAAAAACAGCTGGTAACCTAGACTTCCACACCCAGCAAAAAATATTCTTTAAAAAATAAACTTAAGGAGCTGATAGATGGCAGGAAGATAGGAGGTAGAACGTTTTGATTTGGGGTAACAAAAATGACCTAAACTTGACTGTGGCTGTCATTGTACAACTCTTGCCAATGTGCTAAAACCTACTGACTCTTACACTTTCAGTTTGTAAATTGTGTGGTATGCAAATTTTAGTTCAATAAAGTTGTTCTATTAACATTTTAAAAATAAAGGCAACATAATAACAGTTTCAGCCAGACAAAACCTGACAGATCTGTTGTTAAAAATAACAGTTTGATTTCTTCAACTGGAATAGTAATAACCACGTATGGGAGCACAGAAATGCAGGAAGCAGTGAGTGGCAGGGAAAGAGTAACTTGACTAACTTATAGAGCAGTAAGAGCAATGATTAATAGGGCTTTATATATTTGAAGAAGGAGGGTATATGGAGTATTTTTCGGTAGAGGTACTGGGAATCTAACTCAGGACCTCATGTTTGACAGGCAAGTGCTGTGCCACTGAGCTAAATCCCTGGCTCCCATTCTAATGGTAGGTATTCTAATGGCCTTGCAGTGACTAGAAAGAGGAAAAAGTACTAATTTATATTATACTCTAGTCAAGAATGTAATTTCTAGGATAATTTTTTAAAAATAAATATATTTATTTAATGAATACAATTTATAATATTTATTCAACAAATGAAATTATGCATCCATGAAAAATCACTATAAGGGAAAATGGAATAGTGATTTTAAAAAGAGCTTGACTTGGGGCTGGGGATTTAGCTCAGGGGCACAGCGCCTGCCTGGCAAGCGCAAGGTCATGAGTTCGATCCCCGTTACTGGAAAAAAAAAAAAAAAAAAAAGCTTGACTGTCCCACAGAAAAGCTAGAGGGAAAAACAAAGGAATTCAACAAGTGGCACAAATAAAAAATAAGTGGTAAATGGTACATTTAAATCCAAATATGTATTTCATTAATTGTACACAAATTAAAGGACTGAGACAAGTGATGAGTTGATAAGAATTAGAAAGCCCAAGAAGGGAAGGAGCCAGAGGATGACCTGGTAGTTGACAAAGATCAGGAAGGAGTACTAAAACTTAACTAAGGGATAATTTTAAGAGCCTGGATGTTACAGGAAGGAAGCAGCTATATCAGAGGGGACTTACCTGTCTGGGATAGCCATTCCAAACCTGCCAGAAGTCATATGCCCAAGGTTTCTGTAAAAACAGGGACAAACAGTAAGTTTGTCAGAATCAAAGGCTAATTTCTGTAGAAAATATAAACTTTTCTTGATGTTCATCGGGGCAAAAATGCATAGGAAGACTCTTTTGCATATTCACGTTGTTTCTATTGTACCTATTTCTCCTTTGTAGGCATTTATTCATGGTTCTGTATAATACCCCTATGAAATTCACTACAAGTCTGGAATCAGTAAACAGGACTGTCTCATTGAGAGAATTATTTTCAACAATAAACCTACTAAAAAATTATTTTTGAACCAATTCAATTATTGCATTTTTATAGGTAAACATATCTTAAAATAGCCATAGTAATAAATTTTTTTTAAAAAACCCTTGAATCCCAAGAGATATCTCTAAAGCTGATTATCTGTTGTGAACATACCCCAAAGGAATTCACAGTCAAAAATTTTAAAAATTAAAGACAGATTCCAAAGATATCAAAAAGACAACTTACATCGTAAAGAAATGCAACTCCAGCAACACTAAGCAGTAAGTAAAATGCA
Organism: Chinchilla lanigera; assembly: GCF_000276665.1. NCBI lineage: Eukaryota > Metazoa > Chordata > Mammalia > Rodentia > Chinchillidae > Chinchilla > Chinchilla lanigera. Next base: position 27,512,723 of record NW_004955416.1, read on the forward strand.
AATCTCCAGCTGCCAAAAGAAAGAAAATTCGTTACTCCTTTACGTAAAGGTCAGTGACATCTGAGGAGAAAAAGATTTGGTATGACAAAGTTTGGAAGAATACACACTCTGGAGTCAGGCAAATCTAAGTTTACATTCTAGCTTTGCCAATTATTAGATGGCTACACACTTAGGTAGATCATTTAACTCCCTCATCTGTATAATGGGAATAACAAAACTTTCCTCCCAATGTACAAATAACTTAAGATAGTTTGCAAAAGCATTGAGATACTGGGGCTGGGGGTTTAGCTCAGTGGCACAGCGCCTGCCTGGCAAATGCAAGGTCATGAGTTCAATTCCCGGTACTAAAAACCCATTCCCCCCTCCAAAAAAAAATACAATAAAAAGCACTGGCATACTTCTAGCATGAAGTAAGCAAAAACAAACTGGGCCACTACTATTACTACTGCTGCTACTGCTACTACTACTGGACCAGTTCTAGACATAACATAAATGAAGGTTTGATATCAAGATTATCATCAACATAATAAAAAGAAATCTGACAAATCCGATAATTTATTTAATTTCCTAAGGTTAACACGTGGAAAATTTCTGTGTAGTCAGACTTTTTCTCCTAGAAGCAGAATTTGAAGGAAGATTTTCCCTATGTATGGGGGAAGACCTACAGATTAAGAAAAGACTTAAAAGACATATCAACCAATTGCAACATACGGGTCTTACTTTGATCCTAATCAAATAAACAGACTGGAAAGAAAATTATAAGATAACCAAGGAAATGTGAACATTTAGTATTTGTTCTTATGAAATAAAATTATTTTAGACATGGCGATAATACTGCAAATATGTTTTAAAAGGGAGTCCTTATCCTTTATAGATACATACTATATATTTAGAAATGAAATGGGATCATATCACGCCTAATATTTGCTTTAAAATAATCTATGGTGGGACTATAGATGACACAGGGTTATACTTGAGTTGATCATTGTTAAAATTGGTGATAGGTCAGTATATAGTTCATTATATGGTCTTTTTACTTTTGTCTACGTTTGCGACTTTCCAAAATAAAGTTATTTTAAAAATCTTGGTTATTTTATTTCATGATTAGTGAACAAAAATAATAATGTGAAAATAATATTTGTTCCTTTTATTTGTGCAATGCCTTAGAGCAGTGGCGGTGAACCTACGGCATGCAGTTGTTTTTCTTTTAAGGTAAAAGATGTTAATGTATGCGGTTACTTTTCCAAACTAAAACCCCAGTATTCAGGTTTAATTGAAGAGTTGGCACTTTGCGATAAATACGTGGGTTTTGGGTTCCAGTTTGGGCACTGATCTCTGAAAGGTTTGCCATCACTGACCTACAATGCTTTCCTCAATACACTTATAAGTAGGAAATAGGAACATAGGCATATGCCCACTTTGTAGATGAAAAATAAGGTTCATAAAGGCCGGGCCACTTGCCCAGCTCCTGTGCCTAAAAAGTAGAAAAGCTGGGGCCTAAAGTGCAAGACTTTGGACTCTGCATCCAATAGTGTTCCCTGAACATTATTACTACCTTAAGATAGAATATAATCTTTCTTCATGACTTGTTTTGATAGAAAAGGAAAAAGAAGCATTCCATATTCAGCAAGTTGAAGCGTAAAAATACTCAAGAGATGTTTTATAAAGTAAAAGTTGAGATCTGTCTGCACTTGTCATATCCGTGTTTGCTATGGAAAGCATTTCTTTGGTCCTGGGTTATCTTGTCCAGACGAGGAGCACAAAGAGTAGGAAACAGTTAGACCACCTTGCTCATACGTGCAGCAGAGGTCTAGGTGGTACATCTTATCTGATTTGTTTTTCAAACACTTACTGACATCTTGACTATGTGCCAGGCACGATGCTAAGCACACCTTATCACATTTTTATCAACATTTTAACACATTTTCTCAAGATTATGAAGTTAATACTAAAATTATCCCCTTCTTACAGACTGTTGCTTGATTCTCACAAAATAGTTAAGGTAAATACTGCAGAAAACTGGCACATGGAGGGCTCACATGACTCATACAAGGTTGTAGAGCATAATCAGATGCAAGAATACAACACGTTTCACATTTTTTTGCACCAGACCAATTCAGCATTTATTATACTACATCAGGGGTTCTCAAAGTATGTTCTAGGGATTCCTGAGGTCAGAGGGTTTCTATAATAGTAGCAAAACATTACTTACTTTCCCCTCTTGTTCTGTCATAAGCATGCAGCAGCAATTTGCAGAGGTCACGTTGCAAGAGTAAGCAGAAACACGAAAATGACACCCAGAATTTGGAGGCAGATTTATTTATGTTGATGGCCCCCATCAGGCTCATTCCGAGAATATCAGACCCTGATCTCTGATGGTCTAGGGCTTATATGGGATAAGCAAGCAGGAAGTACAGAGGCAGAATGGCTTGTCCACTGGGGATTGGTTTATACAATGTGTAGGTTTATACAGTGTGCATCACAGTGACCAGCCGTTTCTAAGAGACAGGAGCAACAGGGACTGGAACAGGAACTATTACCTGGGCAACTAACAGACTGAAGTATACTGGTGAGGTGGGCATTCTCTGTTACAACATGGCACGACTGTGTCATTGCTCTGAAGATAGTGCATAATGAAAAGTGTGCTCATAGCGTCCCATGTTTTATAAATGTTTCAGATTCAATATCTAATATAGTAACTATCAACAGGTATACATTAAAATTCTTTGGGATTTTCAAGAGTCTGTAAGAGAACAAAGACTCCTGAGGTCCAAGAGTCTGAGAACTGCATTTCACTGAGAGTAACAGCAATGATCATATACTACACTTGTTGATACTATTTTATTTGCATCAAATGAACCTAAAATAGTAAAACTTCCCCTTTTACCCTAGGGAAGGCTGAAATAAACATAAATGTGGGGAGGGAGTTGAAAAAACTCAGAAACTGATTAATTAAGCACATGGTATAAGATGCGCGTGCCAAATGAGATTGGAGAAGAAGTGGGCAGAGTAAACATGGCCAACGGCGAGAGGAGCTGGCGGAGCAGCAGAAGGGGTCCACGGTGGAGGAGCAGAATGGAGCAGCAGTGCACCTGCGTGCTGGGCTTGGAAAACACCCCTGCCCCACCTGATTTTGGGCAAAGGCCCAGGGCCAACGCTCCTTTCACTGTTCTAAGAAAAGCAAAACTAAAGTAACAACGACCCATAAAATCTCTATGGTTTGACCTTCAGTAACCTTTACCCCACTCAGACCTTGTAAAAGTTCACACTTATGAATTGGATCTCTTCTATGTAATCTGACCAGAGTGACCTGGAACAGTCATACACATGGTGTTATCTTCCCATTATCTTCACTAAATTCAGGCACTTTTTCCTTTTACCAGTGAATGTACACTTGCAATTCTCGCTTGTCATACACAGCAGCCTAATACCTGTCCACTGGGTCCATCACTTGGAGTCATTTGAGGGCTGGGCTCAGGCCACTCAGCCTAGGAGGGCCTCCTTCCTGCGCTGAGTTCCCCCTACACACCTGGGGCACTCACAAGGGACTTCTTTTTCTTCTTCTTTTTTTTTTGTACAATGATGTTTTAAAAAATTTTAGTTACCGATACATGTGTGCAGTGCATACTGTTTCCACCCTCTGTGTGGAGTTGACGCCTGCACATAACCCATCCCAATTCCTCTTCTCAGCCCCTCCCCCGCCCCTTCCTCCCCGCTCCACCATCCCTGGTCACCCTTCTTTTTTTTCCTTCGTACAGCACATTTTTTGTCGTACGTAACGTTCGCGTTCCTTGTGTACAGGCATCAGTACAGGTACATAACACATCCCAATTCCTTTTTTTTTTTTCCTTCTTTATCCCTTCCCTCCCTCTCCCACCGTCTACCTCTTGATATCCTTCCCCTTTGAAAAGGAACTATTTCCCTTGCGAGATGGAAATGCTTATTTTACAAAGAAAGGTGGCCATCTAATAGGGAATTTGAATTTTTTTTTTAACTAAAGGACGTGCTATGGGCTGAAATCTTAAATGCTGTGGAGCATAGCATAGGGGCCATCATTAAGAAAAGTAACCAAGAAACAATACACTGAGTTCAGGGAGCCTGGCAAGCGCCATCTGAATATTCTGGATATTCTAAATACCTCCAACAGGACTGTCTGCCTGTTGGAGAGCAATTCTTAAGAGGCTGGTGTTAGGAAATCAGTTTCCTGAGGCCTCCAAAATGCCTGGGGCTATGTACTCTGAGCTATGATTGCTAAGACCTGTCCCACAGGTGAACAGAATAAAGTATAGTCCCTAAACAATAACATAGCTTGGCATTTTGCTTGGTCTGTTTACATAGACCATAATAATTTTTAATAGTTACCTGACTTAGAAGAAATTTGTAACATGGCTAAAGAAAAGAACAAAGCTTAAATTTTACTTGTGGGCCCTCTTTCTAATTCCTGAATATATTGCACAATTTCCTTCTTTGCATCTTTGCTTTACTTCAAAATGCCACCCTCAAATTCTACTGTCTTCTCCTATGGAGACCTGACCCATCCTTCAAGGTCCAGCCAATGTCTCATTTCCTCTGAAAAGCCTTTCTCCAATGCTCTTAGCCCTGCTGACCTATCTCCTGTGAAGTCCCATAGCACATCTGAACGTGATCACGTCCTGCCAATCCAAGGCAACTGGGGTGTCATAACAACAGATGTTATGGCTTCATGTGCGATAGCGTGGTCTCCCCAGTCAGCTGTTTCAGGTTAGTGACCAGGCCTTATACACTTATTTCCCCTTAAAGTCAAACTCCGTCCACATTGATACACACAGATACTCAACATGAACTTCTGCCTTGCCAGGCTGACTGGTTAGGATAATTGAAATTCTTCCGTAGTATGAACTCTATGGCCAGTGATCAGTGGGTAGACTCACTGACACAGCTTGATCCCCAAGGCTACACCACGTAGGAGATGCTCTGCTTGCTGGCAGGGGCAGAATGGTGAGTTAAAAGAGTATCAGAACAGGAGCCAGAAGACCTGGGTGCAACGGTCCTTAGACAGCCAAGTGACCTCAAGGCAGTTCCTTAAACTACATAAACGTGTGGTTTCTCATTTCTTATACCTTCCCTGACTGTCTTACCCTTTGGGAATACGAAATGCATATTTATAAACTATGAGGCACTCCAGTGCATAAGAAATTGCCAGAGAATTTCACTGGGGTATGATTCAGCTCAGAAATAGGGCATTAGTCCTTGTTTGGGGACTTTGAGATAAGAATCATTTGTTAGCAAGAATGAATTAATGTCATTTGGGAAAAGGGGGGATGTAATGTGAGATCAGCCCCACTTTGATGGCTTAGATACCTTTGTGTCAAGCTGACATCATTAGCAACATAGTATTAACCAATCTTTCAAGAGGTGAAAATTAGAGAAAAGCTTGTCAGAAAATAAGCAAGGCCATACATGCTGAGCCACTGTAGGAAGGCCATGGAAGGAAGCCGGGGATAAGAAATGAGTGTTTTGAGGCAGCCTGAAGAATTACTCCTTCCCTGTAGACCTAGGCCAGCCTCACAGCATCACAGCTGGATTACAGTCCTCAGGGAGGTACAGGAAAAGCAAAGGTAGTCATTGAAGTTTAACCACAGGCTCTGATTATTTAAATCTTACTTCAGACAGCTGCTCATTCCACTATCAAACCAAAAGTACCTGGTAGAAGTCACTAGGGAATGCGAGGGTCTTAAGAAACAGATGGAAAGTAAGATTACATTGGTGTGTAGAGTGTGGCATCAGACACAGTGCACTAATACCTGTTCACCTGGAATGAAATAAAGTAAGAGCAATGACCTCACCCACTTGTTTTGCACGGGTGTCATTTTCTGTCACCAAAGGGGTGATCGAAAGTGCTACGGTTTTATATATAGGAGAGGGGAAAAAGTAGAATTCGAATGAAACTCAAAATAAACCCAATGCACCTTCCCTGCCTCCAGACTGTATTCAAGGAGCCTCTCGGTAGACTGCTGGAGGCCCCAGCCCATGCTGACCCCCAAGCTAAGCCAACTGGGTTCTAAAAGGCGCAAGCTGGGCAAGCTTCAGGCAAGACCAAGGCTTGTGAGTCCAATCAGGCAGAAAGAGATCCTCCAGTTAGCATTAGAGGCTGAGAGTCCTAGGATGTGTTCTCAGACAACCTCTGCGCTTATAATCAAAATGACTGGAGACGGGAGGTAAAGCGAAACAGCTGAAATAAAGTGGTGAAAAGACAAACACCAGTTAAGACACGCTTATGATTTTTCTGGTCTTCGGGCTAAGTACATAATGTCTCCTGTTCACCTTAAGAGAATTCATAGTTGGCCTGTTTCATAGAGAAGAGAACAGAAGCACAGAATGTTGAGGAGCAACAAGTCTGAAATACCCTACAGGGAATGACAAGCTGGCTTTGAACCCTTCCAGCACTCCAGTGTCAGTGTTCCCTCAGAGATGACCGCCCTGTTCCAGATGAAACTGCAGCACTCTAAAAGCTTTGATAACCCTCCTCACCAAACTTCCTGGAATTTCTTCAACCTGCAAGGCCTCTCTTGATTCCGTCGCCTTCGAAACCACCTTTCAACTTGGCGCTCTGTTAAGTTACATTTCTTCGCTAGTCCATAAATATCACTCTGAAAACAAAAATGAAACAAGTAAGTAAACAATAAAGAGCAGAGTTAGATGAGCCAGCAGTCCAGAGAGTAAGATACAGTTACAATAGCTTTTGTACTGGGGATGAGAAAGATTCTGCCCTGAGACCTTAAACCAGAGACTATATTTCTTTTGCTCACAGAATCATACACACACACACACACACACACACACACACACACACACACACACACCCAAAATGAAGTAACAGCAGAGAGAATATGAGTCACTCGGATCTCAGGTTACTGAGTAATTTTAATTCTCCGTGAGTTGATAGCAACCCACATGTTGAAACTGTATGTACATGCTTACTCAATTAGCTAAAATTTATTTAAGAGTAGTATAGTTTAAAATGTCAGTCAAATCCAACCAAATCTTTTCTATAGAGAAACAACTCCTAAGAATGTTATTGACTTGTCTAAGGTCCTAAAATTAATACCAAAGGACTGATAGAAATTTAGGCTAGGGTGTTTCGGGCTATTTCACATGATATTTAATTGCTCCAGAAGATAATTCAAGAAAAACTCAAACAGGTATTGGCTATCCACTTTCACATTAAATCAGATGTGAGGCCTATTTCAAGCTACTCTGAAATACTTCAATAATTAAAATAATAATTGTATAGTATGACAATGATGTTGCTTCTCTGGGAAAGCGTTGTAGAGTATAATTTCAAGCTGGAAACAATATAGATGATGAATTAACTCAAAGTTACAACCTCAAAGGTCTACTAGGACCAGACAAAAAGGATAAATGACCAAGTAGATCAGGTCTGTTTCATAGTGGGATGTTGACACAGGCATGTTTTGTACAGTAAATCTATGATAATACTCCTACTTCCACAAAGTAATATGCTCTGCAATTGTTTTGAAATTACAGGGGCTGGGGATATAGCTCAGTGGCACAAGTGCCTGCCTGGCAAGCACAAGGTCCTGAGTTCAATTTCTGGTACAAAAAAAAAAAAAAAAAAGAAATTACATTGATCTCTTGATCTTTCATTTTCTTTTTTTATTTCAAAGAGAATTTAAAAAATCAAAATAACAACAACATAGACAAAACAAAACAACACAAAAATAATAAAAATGATACAGGGCTTGAAAACAAAATGATAGGAATAGTGGTTGTTACATTACATATTGTTATCTTCAGCGAAGTTGTTCAGATGTAAGAATGCAAGATTGATCAAACCATTAAAGAAAATAAAAATAATGAAAAATTAGAAATGATACAGAGCTTCACTAAACAAGATGATAGGAATTCACCAATGGTTATTATATTGCATATTGTTGTCTTCAAATTAGTTGTTCAGATTACCAGATATAAGCATGCAAAATTGGTCAAAAAATTTTAAGCATTAACTGTTCTTTCAATAAACCAGTAGACATCAGCAATGCAATTATCTGAGCTATCTATCTATCTATCATCTATCTATCTATATATATATTTCCCTTCCTTTTCTCCTTTCTCCTTTCCCTCATCCCAGTTGTGCTTCCCTTTGAGCAATTTCTTTCCCTTTCAAAATATCTATTGTATGTTTTGGGTCTTATTTACTCTTTCAGGTTCTTACGCTAGGGAGACAATACAATGTTTACACATGTGGGTCCAGTTTATTTCACTTATGAGTATGGTCTCTAGTTGCAACCATTTACCTATAAAAGCCTGGAGTTTATCTTTTTTAATAGTTGAGTAATACTCCACTTTATGAAAATACCACATCTTTTTTATCCATTCCTCGGTTGATGGGCATTTGGGATGTTTCCAAGATTTAGCTATGACAAATTGTGCTGATATAAACATGGGTACACATATCGCTGCGGTATGATGTTTTTAATTGTTCTGGGAAAATACCCAGGAGGGCAATAGCTGAGTTAAGTGGGACCTCTAATCCTAGTTTTGTGAGGAATCTTCACACTGATTTCCACAGTGGTTTCACCAGTCTACACTCCCAATGGCAGTGGAGAAGGGTTCCTTTTTCCCCTACAGTCCCTTCAGCATCTATTATTGGTTGATTTCTTGATGATAGCCATTCTTTCTGGGGTGAGATGGAATCTCAGTGTAGTTTTAATTTGCATTTCTCCAATAACCAATGATGTTGAACATTTTTTAATATATTTATTTGCCCTTTGTATTTCTTCATCTGTGATGTGTGTATTCATCTCAGATGCCCATTTCTTGGATTGGGTCTTGAATTTTGGAAGCCTAATTTTTTTTTTTAATTCTTTATACCTTCTGGATAGAAGTCCTTTGTCTGATGGACAGTTGTCTAAAATTTTTTCCCAATTCATGGGTTTTCTTTTTACTCTGTTTGTAATTTCTTTTGTTTTTTGGGTTTTGTTTTTTTTTTTTTCTTTTTTTGTATTTTTGAGACAAGGTCTTGCTGTGCAGTTCAGGCCATCCGTGAGCTCACTTTGTCACCCAGGCTGGTCTCAAACTCGCAACGATCCTTCTGCCTCAGCCTCCCAAGTGCTGGCATTACAGGCGTGTGCCACCACACTCGGCCTGGTGATTTCTTTTGATGTACAAAAAATTTTCAAGAAGATGAGATCCCAGTTGTTGATTCTTTCAAATATTTCCTGTGCAGTTTGGGTTTTGTTCATGAACTCTCTGCCTACTCCTATGTTTTCAAGATTTCTACCTACTTTCTCTTCCAGTAGTTTAGTGTTTCTGTTTTAATATTTAGATTTTCGATCCATTTTGACTTTAGTTTAGTGCATGGTGATAGACATGGGTCTAGTTTTAATCTTTGGCATGTGGAAAGCTAGTTTTTCCAGCACCATTTATTAAAGAGGCTATGAACACATTTGGCCCTTTTGTCAAAGATAAGGTGGCTGAGTGTGTTTCTAGCTGTGTCTGCATCTTCTAATCCGTTCCATTGATCTTCAGGTCCGTTTCTTTTGCCAGTACCATCCTGATTTTATCATAGTAGCTTTGTAGCATAATTTCAAGTCAGGGAATATGAAGCTTTTATTCTAGGTTTCTTCTGGTTCCAGATGAATTTTAGGAAAGTTTTCACTAGATCTGTGAGATGTCCTCATGGTATTTTAATTGGGACTGCATTGAATCTATACAACAATTTTGGAAGCATGGCCATTTTCACAATGTTGGTTCTTCTTTTCTATGACCAAGAAATATCTTTCCATTTTCTGAATCCTCTTCAACCTCTTTTTTCAGAATACTGCAATTTTCACTGTATAGATCTTTTACTTCCTTTGTTAGACTGATTCCTAAGTATTTCTTTTTTAGATGCTATTATGAAAGGTGTGGCTTCCCTAATTTCTCTCTCAATGTATTTGTTGTTTGTGTGCAGGAATGCTATTGATTTTTGGGTGTTGTGATCTTTCATTTTCTATTGTGAACATGAGAAAAATTTCAATAGCTTTTCAATTCTAATATGAAAACATAACATTGCATGAAACAGACTCTCTGAGTCAGTGGGAGCTATGCAGATGCAGCAAAAAGAAAAGCCTATGTCCCATCCCAAAGGGCCAGGTGAGACAAATCTCTAACACTCCCAGAGAGAAAGTGCAGCCCTAGGTTTCTCATGTGAGATCATGAGGTTTAAAAAATATTGATGAGTACCTCAAAGTAAATTTAAACCATTATGAATTAGCACGGTAATGACCAAGCAAAGCTTGCCTGGAAGCCTGATGGCTGGATCCCCCATAGCTTGTGACCAGTCAGATAACTTCTTCTATCTCCTCTCATATAGTTCATGGAGTCATCCAGGGGCACAGGACAATAGCAGATGAAGTCATCAGAAGCCACCATACTGAAGACTGGCAGAAGACTAACTGCAGTTTTGACATCCCTATGAAACTGCTTGCCTATTACTTAACTTGAAGGAAAGGAAAGAAAAACAAAAGCAAGACATAACCCCTAGTATTCTGTTTTTATTGTAACCTACAGCAGGGGAAGAGCATTCTTGGGTTCTTCTACTCCATTTTTTGAATAAAGGTGTCATCTACATATATTATTAATGCACTGTTATACTGTTCTAGATTTGTAATATATTCACCACAAAACTAGTCCACCCAGGAACCTTTCTTATTATCTCAGCTATAAACTAAGATAAATGCTATGGGTATAACATTGGCCAAATTAATGCATGTGGGTATGGTGAAATTGGTTTGTTCCTACATCTGAAATTTCTATTAAGGTATGAACTTTGTCTTTGTGTATTATATTCTATCTTCTTTAATTTGTGAAACTTTTAAGCAACTTGAATTTTACTTGTTATCTTGATTTGCTACACAAATACTGCCTCAAATTTGGAATCTCAGAGCAATATAAATTAAGGATCTGAATTCTTTTCCTTTACCTTCTTGTTTAATAAATGAAGCTTTTAACACTTTTAGGGTGATGTGTTACTTTTTTCTCTTACTTGATATAAATATACAAATTATGCTCACATTAATTAAGGCTATTGTCATTTGAGTTGAAAAAATGACTACAAACACAGCTCCAGGTTTTGAAATGTATTTTTTAACTTGCCATTCACAGAGGACGAAGTCACTGGGGTAGAGGGGGAAGAGTCTTCTAGGAGGAGTACACGTGAGGTTCCAGCTTTGATTTAGTCACTCGTTACTGCAGGTCAACTCACTGCACCTTGCTGGGTCTTTGCTGCCTCATCTCAATCATGAGGATTACCTGCTCTTTAAATCTCTTCTCGTTGTTCTTGGTTTTAACTGTCACTGTTTTCTTTCCATAGCAGGAAACTGACAAAAACTAAATTTTCTAGATTACCTTAATATAATGTGAAACCTAATTGAGTTCTTGGTCATACATACCAAGTACAGCAAGTAAAACAACACTGCTCCCATTTTATATAAGCTGTCACTAGAGTCAGTTACTCCCCAGGAGAAACAGACGAGCAGAATAAGGACTGCTGAAAGAGCCCACATTTTTACAAGCATGGCTAATTAATTTTGAAGGCTGTAAAAATGAGTTTAAACATCATTATCACCAGTGAAAGCAAAAGTATTCAGATGAATGGCTATGGTTATTTAGAGCAGGTGGAAACCAACATTATGTGAACACAGGTTTTCAGGCTGCCACCATCCTAGAAGCTGCCATTTCTATGCAGAAGCTGAGGACGGAACCAGTGAGGGACAGCTGCTGCTTGCTCTGAGCTGCTCCACATCCTATGCCTCAGTGTGGCCAAATCTCAACACACCTGTGAACGCAGGGAGCTCACCAGGACAATGAGACAATAAGCACAGTAGTGCAACCAAATCCCAGTGAAAAAAGTTGAGGACTCTCAAAAAATGTACCTAACCTGAAATGGTGTAAGCATATACTATTTATTTTCAAAATGATTTGTGATAGCAGAAAGCACTCCTCATAACAGGTATGTTATTTTTCGGAATAGTTTTGTTTCATCTCTCATATTAACTACAGAAGTATAATGATGCTGGAGTGAACCCCAGCCCTACCTGGACATGTTTCTTACACCTATTCACTAATGACTTTTTTGGTGAACTGTAAAGATATAGTTCACTACAACATTTAATCCATTTGCCCCAAAATACTCAACAGAGGCACTTGTGGCTACAGCATGTACCCAGAGCTAATGCTCAGATTACAGCCCTAACCTTCCTCCAAAAGTCTGCCATGAAATATCATATTTTTACTACTATTTTCACATTGCTCTAGGCTTTGAAAACAAAAGACATCATCCTATTTGTAGCATTCTGTTTTTAGTAGTGGTATTTCCATTCACAAAATATAATTACTCTTGATCGCTAGAAATTGCTCACGGTGAGCTAAACTTTTTTTCCTAAATGGGAAATGGGTTAAAAAGGACACTTTTTATTGTAAAGAGAACTTTGACTACTTTGAAAATTTTATCACTGAAGTGTAGTCAGGGGCAGAGCACATTCCCGAGTATGCCGAGTCCTTGAACAAAATAAGAGGGCTCCGTATGAAATAACCCATGAAGTTTCATTATGTATGTGATGCATTTTGATGGTGCCGCAATCACCAGAAGTGTCACATAAGGGCTTCTCTGTGCTAATGATTACCTTTCTTCATCATTACACTTTGAATACATTACCATTAAAAATTAACCTACCACTGAAAAGCCAATTATGGTCCTATACTCAAATCATGGCACTGATTGTTAATTTGCAACACTATAGTTGAACATTTATTAACATTTGTTACTTTACATTATGTACTTGTAATTTGATATTATGCTTGGAATACTATATATATAACCTGTCAATAGAGCAAAGAAAGAAATCCAAATGAATCAAATCCTTGCTGATCACTGGAAGATATTTCTTGCACAGACAAAGTAAACCACGGATGACTGAATCAAAAGAAAGGAAACCCATAAATCCACAAACATAGACTTTGTACTTACTTGCAAAGGCCTTGTGGAATTCTTGAAAAAATTCTCTAAGATGGTATTTGGTATAATTTTTTGAACTGGCTTTTGAATGCCCAATGCTTTTGCTACAGGAGTAGCAATAAACCTACAAAAATATGAAAAGGAAGTTAGTCCAATATCTGAGAATGAATCCACAAAGACAACAGAGAACTTGAACTTCAGGTGTACAGTAAAAAGTCAGTCATTTGCATTGTGCTGAACGTTCCCCCAAAACCCAAGGGTCAAAGGGTTGGTTTCCCAGGAGGGTGCTACTGGGAAGTGCTGTGGACCTTTAAGACCTGGGGTTGTGCAGAAGGTCCTTAGGTCACTGGGAATGTGTCCTTTTGCTTCCTGACTCATGAGGTGAGCAATGCCTCACCATGGGTTTCTGATATGATGCTCTGCCCTTGCCAGAGGCTGAAAGCAAAAGGCCATTAGGTTTTGGACTGGAGCCAAAATCAACCTTTTTCTTTGTAAGCTAATTGCCTTGGGTATTTTATTACATCAAAGAGAAGCTGACCAGTGCACATTGTCGCTGTGGCTAACTACAGCCAACATCTGCCTCTCAAAAGTTCAAGGGGAGCAAATTTACAGACCTTATACACAAGTAGTAACTTTAAAGAATACGGTAAAACACCCACATGATTCTGAAATTCATTTTATGTTAATTCAAATATATTTATACACAAGATCTAGGAATTAGAATAGGAATTTTAAATTCTACTTAGAATTACATTTTTAACATTAAAAGCTATTAAATTAAAAAGTTACTAAAAACATTTATTTGATAATATTATCTTAACTTAAGATACTTCTATTTTAAATTATAACATGAAAAAATGGCATAACTCTAAGGTAAATATCAAGGAAGGGAATTGATAGGTGCTATGGGAAGTATACATATAAATTTATTAATAATCTAGCAAATTGTTTTAGAAAGTAATTATACTCTTGCCAGTACTTAATGTTTCTAGTCTTAGCAGTCTTACAAATGTGTAGTAGTTTTTTGTTGATTTTCCACTATTACCTTTATTATTTCCTAACTTCTGCTATTTACTTTGATCTTACTTTTCTAGTTTAAGATGGGAGGTTAGATGATTGATTTGAGTTCTTTCTTTTTTTAAAATGTAGGTGTTTGTGCTATAAATTTCCTTCCAAGCACTGCTACCACTGCATTCCATAAATTTTGGTGTGATATTTTCTTTTCCAGTCATTTCAAAGCATTTCTTAATTTACTTTATGATTTTTCCCCTGATTGACTATTTAGAAGTGTGTCACAACTTCCACATATGTGTTATTTCTTTTATTTTTTCTTATTATTTCCAATTTCATTTCATTGTGGTCAGAATGCATACTTTGTATGATTTCAATCCTTTTATACTCAAGGCTTGTTTTAGAATCTAACATATAACTTACAGAGATAGCTCTTCATGAACATAAGGTTGACATGCGTTTTGCTGTTGTTAGAGGGTTCTACAGATGTTTGCTAGGTATAGTTAGCATATAGTGTTGTTCGAATCCATTTTCTTGTTGATCTTCTGCATAGTTGTTTTATACATTGTTGAAAATGCAGTATTAAAGTCCACAATTATTAGTACTGAGCTGTCTCTGTTTAATACAGTTTGTATTTTATATACTTGGGACTCTGCTGTTACTTGGACATATGTTTGTAATTAGCAGATTTATTTTTTATTGTTATAAAATGTCTTTTGTCTCTAGTAACAATTTTAAAATCTATCAAATTCTATTTTATCTTATATTAATACAGCCATTCCAGCTCTCCTTTGGCTACTATTTGAATATTACATCATTTTCCAACCTTTTACTTTCAACCTATATGTGTTTCTCAACCTATTATGTCTCTCGTAGACATCATACAGTTGGACTATGCTATTCTATTTACCCTTTCTATAAGTGACTTTTAATTAGAATGTTTAATCCATTTACATTCAAAGTAATTACTGATAACACAGAACTTGTTTCCACATTGCTATTTTTTTGTCTTTTGTCTTGTTTTATTATTCTACTACTATATTCTATTGCTTTAAAAAGATATTTTCTAGCATGCTACTTCAATTCGTTGTCATATTTTTTTATTTTCAAAGTTACTTTCTTAGTAGTTAATCCAGGAATTACAACTAACATCTTAATTTATAAATTCTTGTTCAAATTAATACCAAATTGCCTTCAATGGATAAAAAACTCCACCCTTAAAAATATTCCACCCTTTCCCCCTCCTTTGTTATTGTCATACAAATTATACCTATGTATTCTATTCTAATCAACACAGACTTATAATTATTATTTTACACAATTGCATTAATAGAAAACAGTGTAGAGGCCAAAAATACAGTTATACTATGTTGGAGATTTTTAAAACCCATCAATAGTGTAGTAAAACCTGTAATAACCTTCTTTTTGTTTTTCTTTTTTCTTTGAGACAGGATCTGGCTACGCAATCAGGCTGGGCTCGAGCTTACTTTGTAGCCCAGGCTGGTCTTAAACTTAATGATCTTCCTGCCTCAGCCTCCGGAGTTCTGGCATTACAGGCCTGTGCCACCATGCCCGGCCAATAACTTATTTTTCATTTCAGCGATACTTTTTAAAGTCGATGCTTCCATTTGTTTATTATTATTTAGAATTGCTACTACTTTGTTGATACTGTTGATTTGATGAGACATTTTTCTCATACTTGTATTTAGCTCTTAGGCATGGTTTCCTTCCATTTTTTGAACATATTTAAAACAGTTGATGTCTTTGTTAAGTCAAGGCTTTCTCAGAGATGCTGGGCTTTTGTGTATGGGCACAATTTCCTGTTTTTTCCAAGTCTCCAGCCTTTGCGGTAAACAGGACATATTAAACAGTGAGAGGCGGCCTCTCCGGGTACTACACTGTCTTCTGGCCTCAGAAGAGTAACACATTCACTTTCCTTTGTTGTTGTCTATTGTTTGTTGTCCATTTGTTTGTTTAGTTCATTTTTTAAACTAAAGTTTGAAGTCTGGATTCCTTGTCATGTGTGGGCACTAAAGATTCTGCGCGGCTGGTTTAGTAGTCAACTGCTGATTAGCCAGAGATTTCCATAAATGTCTACAATAATGGTGGCCAAGCTATGGCACCTGTGTTGTTTGTAAAATGAACGATGTTAATGCATGAATTGTTTTTTCTAAACTAAAGCCTCAATATTCAGGTTTAACTGCAGTGTTGGCACTTTGCGATAAACAAGTGGGTTGGGGGGTCTGGGCGCTCCTCTCTAAGTGGTTCGCCATCACTGGCCTAGAACCAGTATGTCTCCCAGTCTATGCTTAGGGGCTCGTGCACATGTTAGGACATATGTTCAGCCTTAGCCAGGACACATAACCCTGCCTTAGCTTTCACTTCTGGTCTACATACAGCACCAAGGTCATCAAGAGGTGAGAGCTTAAGGCTTTCCCAAACCTTTGAGGATCCATTAGCCCTAGGCATGTTAAATCCTTACAAATAAAAGTGCTGTGCTGGATTGGCAGCTGGTGGTCAACTTGGAACACTCAGCTGCCCTGAGTCAGCGTGGTGCTGGGTGTGGGAGGCCCACCTGAGGGTTGTTGCCAGCCACAGAAGAGGCAGAACTGGTGAGGAAGAACTGGAGAAGCTTTTGGGAGTTGTCAGAAGCTGTTGGGAAGCTGTTAGGGAGCTGCTGGCTCCCTTGGGCTATTCTGCAGGAGGACCTTGCCATGCTAGCTTTCCTGATGAACTTGACTGCTCTTTCAGAGGAGGAGCTTGGGACCGTTTTGCTGAGAATGGCTACAGTTCACTTTGGGGGAGCTCTGGTCCTCACTCTGAGCATAACTAGTTTTCCAAGAATGTGCCAGTTCTTCTATAGTCCCTCTTTGGATATCTCATTCTCCAGGTTTTCATTTTAAGCTTTTCGGTAAGTTCATAATTTGATCCAATTTTTATCCATTGCCTCCAGGACTTGTGAAGCTATTCAACTGCCTCTAATTTTTACACCCCAGGAAAAAGGCTTTTTCACCATGTGAGCTCTGAGTCGGCTCTAATAGACAGACTAATTAGCAATTCTTCTGGGGAGCCGTCAGACAAAGACAATTCTCTAGTGATGATGCTGTGAAGGAGCCCAACTTTGTTCTGTTCCCTTCAAGGGCTGTCAGGCTGACAGTTCCCACTGCACTTGTGCGGCGCTGGTTTTTCAAGGTTACCACAGAGGTGGAGAAGCAAAACAGTAACAGGGCAAGCTTAAGTGCCACAAAACTTGCTGTTCTCTCCAAGATTCAGTGGTTTTTCTTAAATAGCACGCCCCAGACTGCTGTAAGCCTGGAACTAATTCTTAATTATGAAAGACTTAATTCTGACAATTGTTGCTGGTCTTCTGGTTACTTTTATGGAGGACAGAATTTTCAAACGTCCTGACTTCTGACATTTTTGTTACCCCTCCAGTGCATTGTGATTTTAATTTGCATTTTCCTAATGATTAATGATGTTGATCAGATTTTCATGTGCTTATTTTCTATTTACATATTTTCCCTGATGAAGTATATGCTCAAATCTTTTGCCCATTTTAAAACCAAGTTATGTATTTCTTTGTTTATTTTTGAGTTACAAGAGCTTGTCCTATAATCTGAATTTAAATCTTTCAGAAAACACATGTTTTACATATATTTTCTCCCTGTTTGTGACTTGTCTTTTCATTTTACTTACAATGTCTCTTTTAAAAGGTAATTATTAAGGCATTTTTGTATATCATATAAGTCAAGCATGTAATTCAATGACTTTTTGGTAAATTTACTACAGAATATAACCATCACCATTAATCAGTTTTAGAACACTGCCATCATCCCAGTGTGATCTCTTGTGCATATACTGTTAATCCTTATCTCTGCCCAAACCTGCCTGTGGCAAAAACTAATGTATGCTGTCTTTACAGCTTTGCATTTTCCGGATATTTACTATAACTGGAATCACAACGCTGTATACGGTCACTTGTGTGAGCCTTATTTCACTGGGCATAATGTTCTGAGGTCCATCCATCTTACAGTGTGTATTTGTACTTAGTTCATTCCTTTTTATTGCCAAGTAATGCCCCATGACATGGATAAACACTCAGAGTGACTTTTAAAGAGCAAACATTTTAGCTCATTATGAAAGGAAACAAAAGCGTATGTCCAAGCATATCCTTGTACTCAGATGTTCACAGCAGCTTCATTTGTAATAGCTCAAAACTGTAAACACAGATTTCCATCATCTAGTTAAAAGTATAAATCATCTAGTTAAAAGTAAATAAATTGTGCTATGGTACACCCATATGTTGAAAGACTATTCAGCAATAACAAGTAACCACTGATACACACCAAAACTGAAAAAAAATCTCAAAAGCATTAAGTTAAAGAAGACTACAAGGGCTGGGGATATAGCTCAGTGGCACAAGCTCCTGCCTGGCAAGCGCAAGGTCCTGAGTTTGATTCCCAGTACCAAAAAAAAAAAATAGACCTCAAGAAGACTACAATCTGTATGATTCTATTCATAGGAAATCCTAGAAAATGCAAAGTTATAGTGACAGAGCAGATCAGTGATGCCATAATTCTTGTAAATAGACAAGAATTAACTGAACAAGCAGCAAAGGAAATGTTTAGGTTGATGGAAATATTTAGCATGATGGTTGCATGACTGTATATGTGTCCAAATGTGTCACATTTTTGATGAATTTTACTATATGAAATCAGTAAATACAATTTTTAAAAACGATGACGTGTTCCTATTGTTTCTTCAGTTCTGACAGTCTCTAACTTCTGCCAGGTCCAGTCTGCTCTAGTACTTAATAGAGTTTCTGCATTTAATTATAGAAATTTAAATTATAAATGATCATTTAGGCCTTTACTTCATTTTTTTATGTGTATGGGAGCTGGATGGAAAATTTTCTAAGATTATATGATAAAGGGTATAAGATAGTCCAACTTCCAGATGGACTAAGTTCTTTTGGAAATGGCCTCTGCACTTCAGAGACATAAAAACAAGCTGATTATGCACCAAATGTACACAGAGCAACATGGCTATATCATAAAACACAATATGCATTTAAAAACAAAAGAAAAAATTAAGTCTAGTGCCATACCATTTGTGTCAACTAATAATACATGTACATAAAGCACGTTTTTCTGGGTCACACAAATAAAGGGCTATTGAACATATTAGGACACGGTAAAGAGGGGAATAGAAATAAGGAAGGGTGCTAAAAGGCAATTAATTTTTAAAAATAATTAAATAAGTCAACCTAAAAAGCTCTTCTATAGACCAATGACATTGTGCTGTGTTTTTGTGATTTGAAGACTACGATTAATTAATTTCTTCTTGGCATGAAAGGTCTAAAAGCATCCCCACAAAACTAAGACATACTTAACATTAAATCCCAAAAAATATATGTGATGGTGTTTTGTATAAATATTAAAATTAGTTCATTTATCCACGTTACCAGATGAACATTTTTATTGGGGAAAACACCCATGATTTTTATAATAACACAAAATGGATGGTCTTATATTGTAGCATTCTCAATCATACTCACCCAGATATTAGAAATTAGAAAAAATACAAAAGGAAAGCAGAATTGAATCAGATATATGCAATAATGGAACAAAACCTATTTTAAAGCCAAATGAAATACAACATTTTTTTCTGGAGGGTCATTGAAAGATAATTATATGGATAAACATATACATTTGAATAAATACACATATCCATTGAATGCTTATTGATATGGGATATATATATCTCCATATATCTATAGATATAGACATCTTTAAACAAGAAAGACAAGTGTGGTCCTTTGTTAACTTCAAGAATAGAAATAACATTTTTAGTAGAACAAGGCAAGTATGTAAATGGTCCTTTCATTTCAAATAAATCTAGAGTAGTATTCATTCCCTTTATCTAATAAAATGTAGATAAATATGAATAAGCTCTCAATTAAAATCTGTTTTAACAAAACAAGAAGAAAGAAATGCAATAAATATTTGATAAACTGAGCTGAAGAAGGAAGAAAACTGTATTACCTCTCAAGAGACTTTAGGGATTTATTTGCCTAAAATTTGATTTTATTGATATGGAATAAAAAAAGAAATGTCTGAAAGGAAGAAAAAAGACTGGTAAAATTCTGCTCCCATGTAAGCTGCTCAATTAGGTTAATTACTGGGAAATGAGTCCCTAAGGTTTGCTACTATCACAGAACAGAGCTTTCAGATAAGCCCCTTTGTCTAGTACCATATCAGTTACCTGGGAGCCAAAAGTTTATGCCCCCTTTGCTTTCAGTATCATTTTATAGAACAAAATGAATGCAGTCTTAGGCACATATCAAGAATGTCAAATTTAATATTTCTCCAAAATAGATACAATAACCCATTGGCAAAGGTTTGACGCCAAGCCCTAAGCGATCAGAGGCGTCAGGAGCAGACTTGTTCAGCAAGTTCCACACAAGAGAACAAGCTATCTGGAGCAGGGCAAGTCTCAGGTAACACTTTTAAATGAATGGGCTGATTTTGAGACTATTTCTATTTGGAACAGCCAACACTTATTTTTCAGTTTCTGTTAATTGCTGTAGATGAGTTCTTCCACCTGCTATCATCTTCCTTTGAAGAATGAGGGACATTCTGTCCCTCCATGACCGTATGGTGCTAGTGGAAATGGTAGAGGCGGGGGATCTAGTCCTCATATCTTTAAATAAAAGGAAGAGATGACTTTCTGATTTTACTGTCTCCACTTTGCCTTTGACTTGCCATAGTTCATACTGAGACACTGTGTTCACGCCGTAAGTGTCAAACTGTTGAGAAGTTTACCTCTTTTTCCTTTAAATCTCACTTCAGACATGTGAAAGAATGTACAGAAGACAGATTACTTAGAAACTGTGAATCTTGTAAAAACAACAAAAAAAGATCAAAACATAAACTACAAACTAAAACCCGCAAGGAAACCCTAAAATACAAAGCAAATGAAGGTCATTTTCAAATTATGTACTGATTGTTTCTTATCAGTTGTATTATACCATGTTTTTTGGGTTTTTTTTGATGCCCGGAATTAAACTTAGGACCTTGCGCATGCCAGGCAGGCACTGTGCCACTGAGCTGTATCCCTGGCCCTGTCTTACTACTCTTACCTTTCTGGGAACATTGCTTTCATATCTTAAGTGGCTCTTTGCTAGGAGTAAAGGAAAAAAGTGAGCCAATCAAATCACAGTTCCTGCTCACTTCATACAACGAGAAGTTGCAGCAGAAGTACAGTTTAGGACAAAAGAAGGACAATTTCTTGTGATTAATATATCATAGAGTTTGCTGGAACACTGTGTCAAATTTATGTGAACTTTTAAGACAGTTCAGAGCATTTCATATTTGTAAACATCTCTTTGAGCGACATGTTTTTCCCCCGAAATATTAATTTTTTCTCTGCCATCAGGAATATTTCACTGTGAAAGTCCAAGAATACTGGTACAGTAGAAAAATATACCTCCAAAATCAATTACCCTGGACCTGGTGTCATACACATGGGTTCAAGTCCTAGATCTGCTCATTTCATACAACTGTACCCTGGCCAGGTCACTCATCTTTCATTTTCTTATCTGCACATTGAAAACTTACCACCTGTGATAGTATATACCTCTTTAACTGTAAGTTTTTATTAAATGCAAGATATAAGTAATATTTTATTTATGGTATGAGTGGCTAAAGCCACTACAAATAATAATAGAAACCCTAGAAAAATATAAACTCATTCTTCAAAAAAGTATGATTTCTCTCCAATGCTATAGTCCTTCCTTCTATTAAAAGATATGAGACTAGCGGGACAACTCAGCTTTCTTAGTGTCACAGAATGGAAAAAGGTAAGGGAGAATTACTGAAAATTAAAGTTGCAACAAGATAGAAGATACAGACTACACTTATTCCTTTGAGAAGAGGCAAGCACGGCCCTAGGAATTAAGAGGCCTGGACTTCTCCATTATTGTTGTTGGCAAGGCAAGATCAACACATCACACACTGGCCGTTCACAGCTGTGCTGCTTTGGCAGCCAAAACAACGTTCCGGCTCACTCTGCTGACAAAACTCTGAAGAGCGGAGTTGCCCACCGAAAAGCACGAAATCTGCAGTTGGGATAGGTAATGGACCTACATTCCAGACTCAAAGTTTACCAGATCCAAATGCAAGAAAAGCGACTATTTCAGCATAGTAAAAGAGCAATTCTTTAATTTTGACATACAGTGGCAAATTCTACTTTATTTATGTCTTCTTTGATAAATTCAACTGTGTGAGTAAAAAGTAGAATTAACTGTCACAAAGGAAGGACATATTAAACATCCTCAGCCAGGGACTTTCTTTTCCACCAAACAGCAACCGTACATTGTTGGCCCTACTGAAGTTATTTGTACGAAACCTTCTGGCAAGTCCACAGGATGGAGTTGGCCAAACGGACTCTCAAGATAAGGACCTTGCAAATGGTTCTAAACATATGATCTGTATTACAGTTAGTCTCGGACAACATGATCTTTATCAAAGTTTGTCTTAAGTTTTTCCAACTCTTGACATTCAAATACTCTTTTGCTCCAAATGAATTAATGTGATAATCAGTTTTTTGAAATAGAGGTCACTACAGAGAATGCAGATGAACATTTGTCTGTTATCAGAGCACCAGTACAATTTTAATAAAAATGTTGGAAGATGTATCCATTCAAATTAATTTAAGAAAAAGAACTTCACTATTTCCTGAGAAAGCAAATTGATATTTTTTTCCTTTGACTTCTTAATACTTTAGAAAGAAGGACAGTAATAAAACCCTTAAATAAATTATACAATGCAGCAATATTTGGTTTGGTCTTTAATGAGATATTTTATAGGCATTCTAGAATGATAGCACATCTCTAAGTCATCGACTCCTCTAACTCTGACTTCCTGGGAGTGTAGATGTGCTGAGACACCACAGAATGGGAAAGAAAACTGGGCACCATGTTGTCACTGACATTAATAAGCTCTGTGATCCTTAACCTGTCTTGATCTCAGTTCTCTTCACTATAAAGCTAACGCACCTACTGCTATCCATGTTTCTAATTTTTTCTCGTTCAGCTTCTAACCTAAATAATGTTCTGTGTGCATTTAGTTGCGCAAATTCTCCCCAAGCATCTGTGACCCAGAAATGGCAAGTTCTGAACAAGAGAATCATTAAGGGCCTCATGAAATGTTAAACATTCTTTTTCTAGAGTCGGAACAACGAAGGGAAAGGGGAAGGAAAGATGCACAAGAGCTACTTACTTTTCAAAGAAATACCTGATGACCAGCAAGAGAAAAGCATATGGAATTGTCATATACAGATGAGAAGGTTTGACAAAGACGAGCCCATCATGATCTTCAAGGTCTGACCACTTCATCGTTGGGGGAAGCCAAAATCTTTCCAGCCAGAACCATTCCTTAAATGCCTGAAACATTCTAAACCAATGGAAAAAGAATATATTAGACTTAATCAAATCACTTAAATTTGCACTTAAAATTGAGATAACATTGTTCACCTTCACTCAAAATACCTAACCCGGAGAATTTTACAAATGAAACAAGAATTAAATACTATGATTTAATAGGTTTTATCACCCTTTATTACATTAAAGAAGAATTACTCTTCTAATAATCTCAGATCAGTTTTGACTATGGCATACAAAACTGAACTTTAACATACAGTAGTAAACCTACAGTAAAAGTATGTTCACACTTCGGGGGTCACGTGTGAATATTACAGTTATGTATTTGCCTCTTATGTGACTCTATGGTATTAAAAATAATAACAAGCTGTACAACTTTAAAATGTCAAAAGTCAATCTCTTGAAAGCTCTAAAAATCTTCATTAATAAGAATCTTCACTAGCACCCTAAAAAATTTTCTAGATGACAAAGGACAGACACATTTCATTTCATATTTCAACAAGGAGTTCAAAGGAGTCCATGGAAATAACTATTTTGGACACTGTATTATTGTGAGGCACTGTGTAGGCATGGGGGATGCAAAGCTTAATTAAACGAGGTTCCCACCTTGGAGACTAAAGTCTTCAGGGCAAACCAGGCCTGAATAAGTAACTGTGACACTTTTTTTAGGTACACTAAGAAAGGTATGTGTAAGAGGCTTTGGGAAGGTGATGATGGGGACTGAGCCCAGCCAGGAAGCATCACAGTTAGATCATTGGAACAGATGGTCCTTGAAGTATCTTGAATAATAAATGTAAATAAGCCAGGGAAGGTAGAAGAACCGGGAAGAGGGGATCGAAATCTTAAGAAGAGAAAGTACTATGATCAAGAACCAGAAACAGAAAAATACAGAACTAACATTCTGTAGGGAAAACTAAATATTTTTTCTCTGGTCTCACACAGGTCAACACAGATTTCTGTAATCCCAAAAGGTGTGGGGACTTCTCCCCACCAGCAAGCAAACAGTTCTGGAGCAGTGAACACCAACTGAGTGTCCTCTAATTCAACTCTGAAACTATTTACGTGGAAATAGCATTAGATCCCATAAGGTTGAGGGCTCCTCCCTCTACCTCAGATGCCAGCCTTAAGTTCCAGATTATTTTACTTGTGCTTCTAACAACTGGCTATTCATCTGGCTTCTCATTCCCCCTCCTTCAGGTTCAGTTAATTTGCTAAAGTGGTATACAGGACTTAGGAAACACATTCACTAGCTTATTACCAAGGCTATTGCACAAGGTATGAGGAATAGATGCATAGGGTAAGCCAGATGTGGTAGCACATGCATTTAATACCAGCACTGGAGAGGCTGAGGCAGGAGGATTGCTGTGAGTTTGAAGTAAGCCTGAACTGCAGAGCAAGACCCTGTCTCCAAAAACAAGCAAACAAACAAAAAGGCATAGGGTGAGGCACATGGGAAAGTGCATCTACTGCTCATGTCCTGTCTGGGTGTACCACCCTCAGGAACCTCCATGTAGCTAATTGCTTAGCAGCTCTTCCAACCCTGACTTTGGAGGGCGTTTATGGCAACTTCATTATATCAGTATGATTAAGTCATTGGCCACTGACAATCAACTTAGTCTTCAGTCCTTCTGCGCTCTTTAAGGACTGGAGTTGGGGCTCAAAGTGCAAATTCTCTAATCAATCCCACCTTGGTACTTCCTGGGATCAGCCCCCATCCTGAAGCTACCTAGGGGCTGTCAACCTTCATCAGCCAATTCATTAGCATACAAAAGACATTATCACCTCCTAGATTCCAAGGATTTTAGGAGTCCCATACCAGGAAACAGGGGTGACGACCAAATGTATATCCTTCACAGTATTACTTAGTCTATTTATTTATTTATTTTATTTTTCTTTTTTGGTCTTTTTGAGACAGGGTCTCACTGTGCAGTTCAGGCTGGCCTTGAGCTCACTTTGTAGCCCAGGCTGGCCTCGAACTTGCAGTGATCCTCCTGCTTCAGCCTCCCGAGTGCTGGGATTACAGGCATGCGCCACCACGCCCAGCTTACTTAGATATTTTAATTACATTTTTAAACTGTGACTATATTGATCTGGCATGCCAATGTTCAGAATGTTTTGATTTTATCTTTAAATGTTTAATCAGATAAAGGAGTCAAAATGTCCTCAGATTCATAACAGGGTGGACCAAATAACTCCGTCAAGTAACAAGGTGATCTGGAAGTAACAAGGTGTACGTGGAAAACTACCAGGAATTTGCTACCACTACAGCAAAAGACCCAAAGGTGTGGAGTGGCAGGTTACAGACTGCAGATAGGTTCCCAGGTAGTCACAGTTTATTGTCCAGGCCTAATTACTAATGTTTTCCCTTTCTTTCAGAAGTGTTTTGGTTTAGACAATAAATCATATGGTCACTCTCATCAAAAGGCTGGTACACAGAGCTAGGTCACAGAGGTTTTAGTCTATCTAAGGATCTTGGGCCCACTGAAGAGCATTATACAGAGGAACAAAGTAGGAATATATATGAGAAAGGTCACTTTGGCGGCTGGGTTTCCTGTGAGCCCACTGGGCATCTCTGTGCCCGTTACAGAAAGGTGTCCTGCAGACACAGCTCTTCAAATTCAGCAGGCCGAGAGTTGGATCTCAGTCCTACTACACAGCACTTCTGTCCCTGGACAGGCACACTTGTGGTAGCTCTGCTGGCAGTGAACTGCATTTCAGAGGATGGAGGTGCTAGAGACCATCAGAAGCCTGCAGTAACAGATGTAGTCATGAGGCAAAGCTGGTGCTAGCACAGGGGGTCGGGGGAAGAAGAGGCTGGTAGTAATGGCACTTGAGTTAGGACTCTATCCCCAGTACTGTTATAATAACTACTGTGTAAAATAATTTGTTTGCTCTTTAAAAACAACTCAAGGCAGGACAGATTACTTGGCTCAGTATGAAGTAAATCTAATCAAACAGCTTAAGGTGCTATTCGGGACTCCCACTCTAAACTATTCCTTGTGCATTATATGTAAGTGATGAATCAAGATGTGTGGAAAGCCATCATAATTGTAATACCCCACAGCTAAAAACATTTAAAGGGAAACATCAAGAAAACAGAAGTGGAGGACAGCCCTCTGGAAAACGCAGTTGAAACTGAGAATGAATGACGAATATTATTCACTCTTTCCTCTAAAGCATTAAGAACTCTTCTTTTACATCAGACACAAAAACACCCTCAAAATAAATGACAGATCCAGGTACAAGGGTAAAAGTTACAAAACTCTTAGAAGAAAATCTTGGTGACCTTACACATGACAACAGAAGCATAATCAACAACAACAAAAATAGACCAACTACACTCCAGCAAAATTAAAGTCTTCCGCATTTCAACAGATAGCCTCAAGAAAGGGAAAAGAATCCACAGAATGGGGGAAAATACTTGAAAACCATGTACGTGGTAAGGTATTTATATTTAGAATACATAAAGAATCGCTACAACTCAATAATAAAAAGACAAACCAACTTAGAAGTTGGCAAAGGATCAAAACAGGCATCTCACCCAAGAAGATACACAAGTGGCCAATTAGTGCAAGAAAGAATGCTCAGTGTTGTGAGCCATAAGAGAACTGCAAATGAAACCTGTGCTCAAGAATCACCTTTCATACACAGTAAGATGACTATAAGAGAAGTGATGAAAAGTGTCAGTGAGTACGAAGACATTGCTGTCAGCCCCCGCCTCAGATGCTGCTGTTAATGTCAGCTGGTACAGCTGCTGTGGAAACCAGTCTGCAGTGCCTTAAACTGTTAAACATAGTTACCTTATACCCTAGCAATTCTAAGTACCTATTCAAGAAAATTGAAAGGATTCATGTTACAACCTGAATAATCCTTAAAGGCGTTATGGTCAGTGAAAGAGGCCAGATAAACAAGGCCACCAATTGTATGATTCCATGTACGTGAAATGTTCAGAATAGGCAAATTTGTAAAGACAGAAAGTAGGTTAGAGGTTCCTCAGAATGTGTGCGTGTGTGTGTGTGTGTGTGTGTGTGTGTGGTGGGGAAGACTGTGGTCAGAGGGGACTGGAAAGTGGTTTCAAAGGGGGAGGGTGCAGGGTTTTGGAAGAGGATAATGTCAATGTCCAAAAATTGAGTGTGGGTATCGGCTATACAACTCTGCGAATACACTAAAACTCACTGCATGGCACTGAGTGGAGGACTTTCAGTAAGTGAATTGTGCTGGATGAGAATTCTATGTCAAGCAAAATTTCAAAGTTAACATGCTTCTTTCTCAGATCCGTCTCCTTTTAACCTTTCACCTTTTAATCCACAGCTCATTCTGAACTTCACCCTAGAGTGAGGCGAGCTCGTGTCCACAAACCTAGAAAAATATTATAACAGAAAAAAAGACTATCGCTGAGTTCAGACTTGAGCGTGATATTAAAGTTCATGACTTTCTGGGAGAAAAAAATAACAGCATAGAAAGCAAAACCAAGCTCCCCAGAAAGAGTGGCTGTCTGAGATGATTACTGTTCCAGTATAAATGCCCCAAGTATAAATGCCACAAGCTAACATGTTGCTCTAGACACAGGCTGTTTAATCCAGGCTGTCCCTCCAGCCACCCTCTGGACCACCCTTTTTGTTCTCACTCAAGAAGAGATCAGAAGCTAAACAGAGAGAAAGGAGGGGAAGAGACACGGGACAGTACTCTCCCCTGATCTTCCATGCCCCTTCAGGCTGTTACAAGGAAACAAGTCGCACTCTGTTGGCCCCTTGCGAGCTGCTCCTCTGGTCACAAGCCTGTGCTAGCCAGGCACCCTTTCCCTGACCCTAGAGCTGTGGACAGGCCACTTTGGAGGTAGCTCAGTAGGCAGTCCTCACAGAAGGCGGAGAAAATCACCACTATGTGTGGAGTTGATGCACCGTCTTTCCTACCATGGAAGCCATGGTGGATAGCGCCCCACCCGCAAGCACGGCACTGTGCTTAGGCATCCCAAACTGGATGCTTTTCTCAGGAGCCTGGATCCGGAGCAGTTAGTACTACACAGCAGCAGCAGATGGCATCCTGCCCGGGCTGCTGCTGCTGCTACTGCTCAAAAGACAGTTGTTGCTTCCCAGCTTCTTGGCCCTCCCAATTCCCTCGGTTTCTCCACGGTCACGCAAGTCTGGTCTACCAGCCTTCCTCCAGTGACATGAACCATCTCCAGTCAAGTCCCTTCTCTGAGATACTAAGAGGTGACTTCCACTGCTTGGAGCCAAGACCCCTGACACATTTAGCATTTTACCCAACATCCTTTACTAAAACTGGTAACTCCGATTCAGTTGTCCCAGCCCAAAGTTTGGCGGAAGTACGAATTCCTGACGTCCTTCTAAAGCACATATGGAGAAGCAGGAACTTCCGTGCATAACTGAGGAAGGCCAGGCAGGGTAACATTTGTCTACTTTTCCCTGTGTTTAGCTTCTGAGCTCACCCAGATCACAATGGACACTTGTTTGTCCCTTTCTTTTCTCTCCCACTTTTGCCCCTGGTTTACCTAAGTTTCAAATCGAAAGTGGTATTCACAGTCGCTGCTTATGGTTTTTGTTTGCTTTTTGCTTTGGTGCTGTTGTTGTTCTGTATGTAAGAACCTACTTGCCTTACAAAGATACTTGGTAATGACAGGTATATTACCTACCCAGTGAGAAAGAAGATAGATACACCCTGAGCTAACTATCTGCTGCAGTACTTTACCAGTACCCACATAAAAAAACGGTTATGAAATATGTGACTGGGAGACACCTGCATTTTAAAATCTCCTCAAGTTACTGTTTTTAAAAAAGTTCTGAGTATTTACAACAGTGGCTCCGTCACTTTGGACTCTGAGGCCCCTAAGGAAGCTGAGGAAGGATGATCATTCCACCCCAAGTATTCAAGGCCAACCCTGGCCACATAGCAAGAGTCTATCTCAAAATTAATTAACCAATTAATTCTTCAGTCGGGTTGGTATTCTCTTGGAAGCAAATATATTTATTTACTCCTTGATTATCATCAATTTCCTTTTTTCTCTTGTTATTTACTCCCCTTTTTCATCTTTTGTATTCGAGTGATATAATTTTTACTGATATAAAAATATCTGAAGTTCTGTATGTGTGTGGGTGTGCTGGGGATTAAACCCAGAGTCTCACAAGAACCCTTTTTGTTTATTTTCTAATTTGTGACAGGGTCCAGCCAGGTTAATAAATTTCCCAGCCTGATCTTCCTGCTTCAGCCTCCCAGAGTGCTGCATTACAGGCATGTACCAGCAGATCTCTCTGAAGCTATTTTTTAAAAGAAGTGTTTGCCAGAAAACGCCTGCAGTTAAACGGGGCACCTCAGCCCCAGCTGTGTTTTTCTACTTGCCAATGCTAAAGAATTTTTAAAGCTCGTTTTCAACTCCACTTGCCAAAAATGCATAGGAAGGCGGTCTAACTAATGCAGGTTTCATGCCTCATTATCTTCTGACCTCGGAGGCTTCAGCAGGTGAATGGAGCCTGTTGAGCCACTTCCTTAGATGGACACCATGAAATCTGACCTTGGCACTGAAGAAATAAAACTATCTGGGGCACAAGTTTATCACCACTTGAAGCAGCATTTATGTAAAGTACTAAAAATGTGGCACTGCAACTTCTGTGGGGTAAGAACTCCAAGTCAAAGCACTGCAGTTTCTGCAGGCTATTCATCCACCCTACTATAAATTCCACATCAGCTTTCACGATATCTCTGCAGAACATCTCTCAGACAGGGGAGACAGGAAAATATCTCTGTAGAACAGAAACTCTCAAATACAGGAGTGACAAGAAATGGGAAGCTGGGCAGACAAGTCCTATTGAAGTAGAGATACATTCCTGCGGGGGAAGTAAAAGATACTCTTAAATCAACAATTACGACCTCTAAGTCTTGCCATGCCGGAAGATGTGAGAACTGATGAGAACTTTTAGAGACAGGGTGACCTGCGAGATTACAGCTGTTCTAGGACTGTCTGGTGAAGAGAAAGCTCCATTAGAAGGAGGACCTGGTCTGGTCTTGTTCATTACTGTTTACAAAGAGCTGGCCACACGGTAGACAATAAGAATTTGTTCCACGAATGGACAGGAGGGCTTACTCAGGCTAGAATGCACTTTTAAACAATAAGGAGTGATACATAGCCCAAACTGATATCTAACCTAATTATCTCCAAACAACTTCATTTTCGTTAGCTGCAAAACAATTCTTAAAATTTGGTTCTAGGGTCAGATAAACGTTTATCTACATTTAGTCTGTTTGTGTTTTTTTTCTCACTAACTCTACAAACTCAGCCATGGTAAACTGGTTATGCCTTTGAGATAAAACTTGAAGGAAAACCTTAGCAGTTACTTGTTCCTGCGAACAGTCCTAAGAACTGAGCCAATCATAAATTCCAATTCTAAAGGCACTTAACACTGGGCCATTTCAAATGAATAAGACAATGAAAGTGAGGGAACAATTACTCTATTTATTGTGACTAAGTGCATAAAACATCTGTAAATGCCTGCTCTTATAGCTTGAAAAAATCTTGAAAATGAAAAAGAGAAGAAACTCCTACACTTTGTGTAGAGCAGCAATTATAAAAGAAGTTCATTAATTTATAAGATAAAAAGAATAAGTTTAAGCAATTCTCTCATACTAAATTTTATAACTACGGGCTGGGGATATAGCTCAGCGGCACTGCGTCTGCCTGGCAAACACGAAGTTGGGAGTTCGCTTTCCGGTACCAAAATATAAATAAACAAATTTTATAACTACATCAATTTAAAGCCTTGAAGAAACTCAGAATACAGTTAGAGATTTAAAAAAATAAAGAAGAAACATGCAGAATATTTGTAACAAAAACGTAGTGCCACTGAAAGATGTCCTTGAGGGGTATCAGGATATCCCCAAGGACTCATTCTGCCTTTTAACTGGGACCTCCCATGATCGCTCTGGTTTTACCTGGGCATGTGGCTTCCCCACAGGAGCGACATCATTTCCTCGCCTGTGGCTAGTGTGTCACTGACATAGATCACTGTCTGAGGACACAGCAGTGGAACTGATGGAGGTAATCTCCTTAAAGAGAAAGCTGTACGGCTTGGTTTTTCTCTCCCTCACTGAGAGCTGGAGTTGAAGATATCGAGGCAGGCAAAACCTTTGAAACCAATTAGCTCATTAGTTCTGGCCCACTCGTATCTGGATTATTCTATGCAACAGAAATGGACTTCTGTCTTCCTTGAGTCCCCGAATTGTAAATTCTCTGTTAGTATAGCTTACTTAAACTATGAGGGTACCTAAAGAAGACCTATACTTTGTATTGTTTCCAGGTAGATTATACAATCTGGAGACTTCTATGCATCAAAAAATACCGTTAAGAGAATAAAAAGGCAAGCTACAGACTGTGAGAAAATCTTGGAAATATTTGCAATACAAAGAGCTTACATCTAGAATATATATCTATATATATAAATATATTACACAATAAAAATATACATCAGAGACCTTCTTCCATAAGAGATCAACTGGGGGCCCAGGTTTTCTTTAATATTCTGCCAAGTAAGGACTAAGTACTTGCTCTGCCTATGGCGCTTCTTAACTGGAGTTTCTGCCAGTTATCAATTTAATGCCTCTCTGCTTCAATTTTGTCAATGTGCCTCCCAGGTCCAACCCTTCTGTGTGTTTTCCCACTGCCAGCTGGCCCGGAAAGTTTGTTAGCACAGGGTAGGGAAGCTGTAGTGAGCAAGAGAAGGGTTTTACTTTCTGGTTCTGGAGAACTCGGAGCCCAAGACCCAGCTGATCCAGTCTGACCCTCACGCACAGCACCTCCAGGGAGACTCCTTCCAATGAGCAGTGCTCCAGCATCAAACAGGGCAGAGCTTGGCAAGCTCCAGATGGTGCGGAAATTCTGCTGTCACCATGACTTCTCTTCGCATCTCAGCCCTGGGGGAGGTTGTTCCCTGGGTGCTCACTCTCTCAGGGGAAATGGCTGCTCCTTTTACCTGTTATTCCTATGTTCTTTCAAAATTCTCACTAACCAATCCCTCATCAGTCCAGTCTTGATAAGGTCAGTCTACCTTTATGAAAAATCCACCCATCTTCACGTGCTTATTCTAATACTAGATAACATAGTCTGAGGTCTCTTGAACAACACAAAAGACCGCTGCAGTTCCTTCACCTTAGAAAGGGGCCCCTCTCATTTTCCCTTCCAATATTACTTGTAGAGCTTGCTTTACTTTTCTGTGTTTACAAGTTAGAGCATCACTTGAAGTTGCAGGAAGATGTGATTCTGCCTTTTGCTCCCACTGATTCTAAAACATAGATTAATGTCCCCAAGAACCAGCTACCACTTTCTACCAGGACAATATTTTTCATAGTTTCCAAACATGGTTGGGATATTTTCCAGTAAAACTAGTAACTCCCTAAAAGGCTGCTTCAACACCTGCAATCTGTTCCTTTCCAGGACAGATACACCCTAGCGCTGCTCTAGCACTGTCATAAAACTTCACGGAACAACCCTGAGCTAACTTGTTGTCCATCAGCACTTTATTAACCTAAACCTTGAGCCAATCAAGTATAATCCCTAGGAACACCCCAGGCAAAGTTCTTTCCTAGAGTATGTGCAGGAGAAACTATCTGGAGAAGGTCTTCTCAGAGGTTTACTGTCTAAAACCTATCCAAGGCTGTCTGGAGGCAGCTCCTCCCCTGTCCTTTCCCTGCAGACTCTGCTAGAGCTGAAACACTTGTAGGATAGCTGTAGCTGTCAAGCCCCCTGCCTACTTCTCCAATCATGCCATGCCAGCTTTGCCCTCCCTCTTGGATCGGGCAACCATGACCGGTTATTCTATCTGATCCTGAGAACAAACACAAAGGCCTTTCTAGCTTTGTGACACATGCACAGCCATTCCTTCTGTCTGAAATGCACTTCCCAGCTGCCTTCATCCCATTCTCTTTCTGATCTCTCATGCCTCCAGTAAAGTGTCTATAAGGTCTTCATCCAGCTCTCCAAGAACCCTGCTCCCTGACACCCCCAAAGTTTAATGAAAGACTCCTGTGAGTTGCTGCTATACTTCCTGCTCCTATTTTTCACAGCCTATAAAAACTGTGGTTATGTATTTGTACACTGATTGAAGTCTGACTCCTCTATGCTTCAGGATCCATGAGGGCAGGCACCACCCTGGAGGCCCCAGTAGCATCCCTAACTGGCAAACAGTAGTAAGTGCTCAATATGTGGGAGAGGGCCAGTACAACACAGTGATCAAGCACTTGGACTTCAGAGCCAGGCTGCCTAGGACTAAAGCCTGGTTCTGATGGTTAGCTAACCATGAGCCCTTGGACAAATAATTGACCTCCGTTACAAAATGGAAATGTAATCATACTGCCCCATAGGGCTGTTAAAATGAGTCAGTGGGTAAACACTTGTTCACTACTTTATTGCACGTCTATTAAATGATAAATTGGAGTCAAGTTACTAAATATAATGAAGTTGTTCTTCAAAGAGAACTAAATGAACTTCCAGGTCCTAAAATTCTGTAATTGACATATATTAAATTAGAAGAAGTTATGTTAAAACAATATTCAGTGCTAACTATGATATGCTAAAATTATTATATTCATACATTATTGCTGACAACATAAATGCTCTCTCCCCTTTGGAAAATAGGTAATAAATTTTAGGAGTCATTAAAATGTTTAAGCCTACCTAGAAATACACATAAAGCTGGACAAAATTTTTCTTTTAAATACAGTAGTTAATAAATAACTTTAATGTTAGTAATACTAGTTTTTTTTTTAAACTAGAATGTTTAAGTACATTTTTAAACATTAGCCCCAGGCAATAAAATTCAGCTATTGTTTTATAAGTACCGGGCGCTAACTGATTCCACCACTGGAGCTTCTCAGCTATTGTTTCAAAAGATCATGAAATTCATCAACATGAAAAATGCTTATGACATGATCAAAATAAAATCCAAATTCAAAATTTGATCTGTATGATGGTCATATAATGGCCCATGGTCTACTGTATTATATCATTTCATACATATATATGTGTATGTACATAAAGACAAGAGCTAGAAAGAAACAAGGAAAAAAATGATATGCCTAATTCTGTGTGGTTCAGATTGTGAAGTGTGTGTTATTCATCGCAGATGCTCACTTTTGGATTGGGTGTTTGAATTTTGGAAGTCTGATTTTTAAAAAATTTTTATGTGTTCTAGATAAACATCCTTTGTCTGAGGGACAGTTCCATGAGTTGTACTGTCATTGTCACTAACCTCTAAAAAATTTTAAATTTATTCTGTGACCCATTGGTTGTTTAGGAGTCTACTGTTGATAATCCAGGAGGTTTTGCATTTTCTGAAATTTCTTCTGTTGGTGATTTCTCTTTCTTTTTTTTTTTTTTTTTTGGTTTTTCTCCGGTACCGGGAACCGAACTCACGACCTTGCGCTTGTCAGGCAGGCGCTTTGCCGCTGAGCTAAATCCCCAGCCCCTGTTGGTGATTTCTAGTTTTATTGCACAGGGGTCTGATAGTATGCATGGGGTAATTTATATTCTTTTATATTTATGTAAGCAGGCTTTGTGAAGTACCATGTGGTGCTGAAAAGGATGTATACTTTATTGTGGAGGAGTGGCATACTCAGTATATATCCATTAACTCTATATGTTCAAGGCTGTGGTTCAGTTCTGACATTTATTTTTTTTTATTTAGTTGCTCTGTCTCTTTGTGAAAGTGGGGTGTTAAAAATCCCTTACTATGATAGTGTTACTGTTTATTTGATCTTTTAATTTTAGCAGTTTTTGTTTTATGAAGAAAAGTACTTGTCTTGATTATGTTTCTCTCATTGCTGGGACAAAATACCTGATGCACAAAAGTGAAGAAAGGTTTATTTAGCTCACAGTTTGTGGAAATGTGAAAGTTTATTTGTGGAAGTTTCAGTCCATAATCAGCTGACTCAAAGGATGGCATAGCTGAGGAGCAAAAGTTCAAGGCAGCAGAAGATACCAAAAGCAACAGAAGCTAAAATGGGGAAAAAAGCCTCTTTCCCTCTCTTACAGTGTATCAGGCTATCTGCCCTAGGATAGCTGTAGCACTCACCTCCCTAACCCCACTACTAGAGAATGAACCAATCACAAACTCTAGATTCAGCCGTCCAGGAAAACACACCCTCCCCCAATGTCTGCTTGAGGCTTTGGGCAGGGTTACATCCAGACACAAACCTTAACAGTGCTCCAGTATTTGGTGTATATATAATTATCAATATTATATCTTATTCTTGTGTTGTTCTCTGAACTAGCATGCAATGACTTTGTCTCTTCTAATCAGTTTTAGCTTAAAGTTTACCATGTCTGATATTATATTTGCTCCCCCACTTGTTTTAGAGGTCTTGGTGCATGAAGTATTATTTCCCATTCTTTAATTTTTAATCTATGAATATCTTTTTGGATCAGTTGAGTTTCTTGAATGCAAAAGATTGTTTGATTCTGTGTTTTGATCCAGTCTGCCAGTCTGTGTCTTCTAACTGGAGAGTTGAGGCCATTAACATTGACAGATACTCCTGAGATGTGTTGGTTACTTACTGTAGCTGCCTTCTTTATCTGGTATATCTTTTGGTGTATCTTTATTTTGGTGTACTTTTTATTTTTCTTCTCCTGATTTTTGTGGTGATGTTTGTTCACTGACTTCATTAGTTTCCTCTTTATTTTTAGCTGTATCCAACTTGTTTCTATCAAGAATATTCTTGAAGTATTTTCTTTACAGCTGGTCTTTTTCATGGAAATACCTTATTTTGCCATCTACTTTGAAGGCTGGTGTTGCTCAGTAAGTTAATCTGTGTTGGAAGTTATTTTAGGGCTTGAAATACTTCACACTCTTCTTGACTTTAAGGTTTGTGTTGAGAAGTCTGTTCTGATTCTAACTTGTTTACCTTTACATGTGATTTTTTTTGTTTTTCTCTAGCTGCTATTAAAATTTCGGGTTTTCTTGTTTTGCTCGATCTCTAGTAATTAATAAGAATATGCCTTAGTGAGCTTCTTTTCTCATGATCACTGGTGTTCTGCAAGCCTCACTTACTTTTATTTTAAGCTCTTGTCTTACATTTGGGAAATTTTCTTCTATGATTTCTGCAAGCATGTTAGTGAATCTATCTGTGCTATATTCCTGTTTTTC
This sequence comes from Chinchilla lanigera, assembly GCF_000276665.1. Lineage (NCBI taxonomy): Eukaryota > Metazoa > Chordata > Mammalia > Rodentia > Chinchillidae > Chinchilla > Chinchilla lanigera. Next base: position 27,549,324 of record NW_004955416.1, read on the forward strand.
TCTAATTCTGATTAGCCTTGGATTGGTCTTCTTGTCATTTAGTAGCTGTTGGATAGTCTCTTAGTTTCTTTATGGCTTGAGTTCTTCATCATAATTCATCATTTTGTCCTCAATATCAGACACTCTGCATGCACTAAACTAGAGTCACAATGGATCAAAGATCTAAATATTAAAACAGAAACACTAAATCTACTGGAAGAGAAGATAGATAGAAATCTTGAAGATGTAGGGATAGGCAGAGAGTTCATGAACAAAAACTGAACTGCATGGGAAATACTTCAGAGAATTAACGACGAGGATCTCATTTTATTAAAAAGTTTTTGCACATCAAAAGAATGAAAAGAAAACCCATGATTTTGCAAAAAATTTAGCAAACTGTCTCTCAGACAAAGGACTTTTATCTAGAATACATAAAGAATTTTTTAAAATCGGACTTCCAAAATTCAAAGACCCAACCCAAAAGTGGGCATCTGAGATGAACACACATTTCTCATATGAAGAAATACAAATATTTGATCAATTTTACATGCCTATATTTGGTAATCTGAGCAACTACTTTGAAGATAACCATATACAATATAATAACCATTGTTAATTTCTTATCATCTTGTTTTGAAATTTTGTATCATTTTTACTGGGTTTTTAAAAATTCTCTTTAAAATAAAAAATGGAACAAAATCACACAGTGTAGTTACATTAGTGTTATGCAATGTACAAATTCTATACATTTTTTTTCAGGTATTTGTGTCTGACATCTTTTTGAGGGTTTCATATCTTTGTTGAGTCTGTCCTTCAAATTTGAACTGTTTTGATAGCTTGTCCTATTTTACCTATTTCTCTGAAATTCACCATGGACATACTGAGTGAGATTGCTGTGAACTTTTGGTTCATTTCCTCTTCCAACTCATCTTTCTTCATTCCGTCTATGAATTTTTCATAATTTCTGCTACCTGGTATTTGTTTTCCCCTCCCTTTGTGACCCCTTGCTCTGCCTTGGGAGAGTTGGGAGGGTTCAGAGATCATCTGTTTTCCTGCTTCCACATTCTCCTGTTTGTACCTGAATATATTTCAAATGGGGATGGGAAAAGATTCTGTGACTGATATAAATATTAGAGAAAAAGTTTAAGGGAGACAAATTAAAAGGGGGAGAGGAAAGGAAAGAAAAACTGAGAATGAATAAGACAGGAGAACAAAGTCAGGTGAAGAGATGAGGATAAAAGTAGGAGGGACAGAAAGGGGCAAGGGGGAATTCCCTCACCCTCTTTACACTATACTGGGGGAAAGGCAAGAGGAGGAGAAGCACACATCCACAGACATGCTCATGAAAGAAAGAAGGGCAAAATAATATAACAAAATTTTGAGGGGGGATGTACACAAGGAGGAAGACAGCAAAGAATAAAAACATTAAAGTAAAATGAAAATGAAAAAATACAATTAAAGAATAATAAAAGTTTTCCATTGTTTAGGATGAAGAGGTTTAAACGGCAGAGCTCAAGGCAGGATGTGTTTCTGTTCACACTGGAAGTCTAAGGTGGCAGTCTGCCCCAAGAACGGTGCTGGCTGTGGAGATCTGCTTACACTGGCTGTGGAGATCTGCTTACAGGGAGAACTCAGTGCCAATATGTGCTTCCATTCCTGTGTGACTCGGGCCAAACCTGGCCTCTGACCACTGAGCTGGGTCTGTCTTCAACAGTCTCTGCCTCTCAGGGGGACTCCTCCTGGTCTGCTCTCCAACTGCCGGCAATCTCCCATGATGGTCCTTCCCTTATCCACTCTGGGAACATGGCAGTGTGAAGTAGCCAATGGGCTTCTCTGGGACCCAGGTTCAAACACTCAGTCAGGCCTTAGGATGGCAGCCCTGCCAGCTTCTGCTCTGTGACTGTAGCTGTAGGCGCTTGCACTGAGGTCACGCACCAACTGTTGACTGTAGAAGGCCGCTCCAGAAGCAGTATCCCATGTTCTCCTCACTGGTTCCAACTGCAGATGATACTCGTGGTCCTGATGTAGGTCTCCAGTTCTCCATGAGCAAAAGAGTTATTAGTTTCACCTGCCTCCCAGCTGGTGGCTAACCAGCCGCTGTCAGCCGTGTGGTGAGTCTCTCCTCTAGGGTTTGATCTATTTCTTCTGTGTTACTCAATCCTATTTCTTCTCCTCTGTCAGTTCCCTTGTGGTTCCAGGAAACCTCCACTCACCTCGATTCCTCTCTAAGCTCTACTGTTTTCCAGACTCTAAACGCTTTGTGCTGGAGAAGCCGACCAGCTGGTGCTCTCTGTTCTACTATTTCTTCCCTCTATCACTTCTTTCTCATGCAATGATTCAAATCCACAAAAGAAAATTTTGCTCTAAAAATTGTATAACATCTAGTCTAGTCTGTAGATATATAGAAACCAAGCCTGAGAAAAGTAAAGTTACTTTATTCAAATAAACTGAAAGGTAGGCAGGGTTTTTTCCAATACACATCCATTTCTTCCTGACTAAAATTTGTTAGTAAGCTGATTTATTTCACATTAATATTTTTAAGAGACAAATTTTTTAAAATAAATGTTTCATATACAAAAACTAATGACTCATCTGAAGTAAAGGCAATTATTATCTACATAAAAACGTCGCATTTTCATACACAGAAACACTTAACTATTGGAATCTTCTATTTTAACAATTTCAGAGAAAATACAAAGTATGTTTCTTTAGTTAGTCAACAGGAAGACAAACTCTTGAGAGCTTCCTAAAAACTGACTTTAGAGGCTGGGTGCAATAAAGACAAGAGAGGACAGGGAGTTTTCTCGAAAATGAGGCGGTTTCTCGAAAATGTTCTTCTTCAAGCCTCCTCAACTGTCCTGACTCTCTGTTCTAACTCTGTCCCCATTGTTAACTGGACAGAGAGTGCCAAAGCTCCACTCAGGACCAAGGGAGGCGATCAAGCCAAGGAATTTTCTTAGGCTGGTAAATGGATAAGAACTTGCAGAAAAACAGATATAACTGCAATTAGGAAGCTGTAAAGCAAAGTTATAAAATAGGTAAGTCTTAGGAGAAAGCAAAAATTAGGGTTCTAAGAAAAGGGATTCAAGGTGCCTGAGGCTCGTAGGGGGAAAGCTCCACAGGATTGATAATTTTGCCTTTAAAGACAACTTTCCTCCCCACTTTTCTTCCTATTACTGTTACAAGACTAAAATGCAAATAAGTATTTGGGTAACCAGGCAGTGGTGTCGCAATGTTGAGAAGTTGTAGTCCAATTAGGATCATGTCAGCATTTCCTTTTCAATTGCCACCACCTATGTTCCTCCTCTCTAGGAGTTCCTTACAGCAAGCTCTGCTCCCTTGCCTGGTGAGTCACACCTTGCTTCTCAGGTCAAGAGTGAGTCCAGGCAAAATCAAAGGAGCTGGAGACCTGGTGCCAGTGACTCACGCAGGACCTAAGGCATGTCAGCGAGTTCTGTCTCAGTAACTGAGAGACTAAAGGATTGGCTTAGTGTGTGCAGAGACCTCCTATGTGCTGCTCAAGGGTGCTTCCTCATCACTGCGTCCTGTTAGGAAAGGGTTGATCAGAAAGCCCGTCATACAAATGGTAAGCTGCGACTGAAGAATGAAGCAAAAAATGAAAACAAACAGGCCAAACAACAACAACAAAAGACTGCAGAGCTTAACACACCACCTCAATAACTCACTTTCACATAGCTACAAATTTACGAGATTTGAAACATAAGCTTAGAGTTCTTTTTTCCACACAAAACACAAACACACTAAGAGAAAACTATGGCTCTGGAGTCAGGAGGCTTGCTTTGAGGGTCAGCCCTGTCACTTAATAGCTAAGTGATTTGGGCAACTCCATCTCTTTGAATCTTTGCTTACTTACCTGCTAAATGGGGCTAATTCCACATATTACAAGGATCTATTGTAGGAGTAAAGGATATTAGCTATACAGATATATCTGAGTACAGTAACGTGCTAGGTTAATATTATATAATATTCTCAGTTTATTTTCCTATTAGATATAGGAAAGAATTAGTTGATTAGCTGTATGGCTGGTTTAAATAATAAGATTAGATACTGAGTTTATCAAGATTCTCCAGGGAAAGTGAGAGGTGAGCTCCCCTGCTATTTCACACAACCCCTCCACTCCCTCTCTCATGCTGGGAATAGTCACTGGTTTCATAGCTTTCTTTCTGTAAGGAAACGCTATACAACAAGTACCAACTGTGCTAAGCAAAAGTCCAGGGGAACAGTCCTAGACAGGCTGCACTGCATAGCCTCATGTAGTTCCAGTGATGGAAACTTGAAGGTGGGGGATCCCAGGCCCACCCACCCCCACCCCAACACACCGGGTTAGAATTTTCAGCACAGGACAGGTAGGAATCCAAGGCCTACTGGCTTATTAAAGAAAAGAAGTTTGGGGATCTGATTGCCATCTTCAGCTCCCCCGCTCCCAGTTATATGATCTACGGCAAGTGACATTTCCTAAGCTTTGAATTACTCATCTGAGTGTCATAATACCTATTTTATAGGATTAAATAAGGTTACCTGTCTAAGTCATTTAGTGTAGGGATATAACTAGTGCCCAGTAAGCTAAAGGTGTAAGTCTTGCAGGCACTGTTTACATTTCCCATTAGTGGCACTATGGCCTTTCAGATGACATAGTGATCAGCCATATCCTCTACTTCTAACAATACCCTGATTGATATGTAGGTCACCCAGAGCAGATGTTGGGGGATAGGGGGAGGTCTTCTGAGGGATGAGTGTCACCTGACAGGTAACTCACTTCCTCAGTGACAATAGTATTCTCACACCATAGAACCTGTCTTTGGCAGTGTTACCAAAGGCATCGTTTAATGAAAGAGAAAACCCAGAGAAGGATATAAGGCTGCACCTGGATCAAGCAGGAGTCTGGAATTTGAGTTTTACCCATACACACAGGGAAAGGTGGGTCATCTTTAGGGAAGAGCTGGGGTTAGAAAGGCACATTCATGAAGCAATTCCCCAATTTTAATATTTCAAAATATATGTTTATGTAATGCTCAAAAGTAGGGTTTCCTGTTGTACAACCTGCTCCCCAACATACAGTGAAGCAACCCGTGGAAAAGAATAAAATGACAAAGATTCGAGTAATCTCCAGAGAAGGGTGTGGTGTGGTGTGGTGGGTGTGATCACCTACGACGGAGGACAGGGGAACAGAGAAGGGGTGTAGAAAAACCGCCTCAGCTATCCAGTCGCAACTGCTTCCTTCTTGGACTTTGCAATCTTTAGACAAGCCAGAATAATAAAAAGGAAGAGCTCCTCTGGCCAAAGATGGCTGGCATAGGGCTAGAGAATGGTGCTTGTTAGGACATCCTCACTTCCCTTAGCAAACAGGGAAAGGCTCTTTGCTTCTCTTCCTTGGCCAGGGCAGCTGCTCCTCTGTCAGTGGCGATCCAGTCCTTGCTATTTATTTGCCAAAAGAAGTGAGTAAGTGGGAAGAGCAGAGCTGAAAGAAACTAGTCATTTCTGTCCAGCTCCTACCTAATGCCAGAGTCCTCTTAAGGGGTGGGGGGAAGTACAATACTCAAGATTTTAGGTAGTTACAAGAGAGAAGGAGAGAGAAACTGCTGTACACATTTATATACAAATACAAGTTTTTTATGTTGATCTTTGAAGTCCAGAATACTGTATAGGGGACAAATTATATTTATTCAATAAACTTCTTCTGAATTGATGGTTGACTCTATGGCTTTAAATTTAGAGCATTTTGAGAGATTAATTTTTTTTTGGTGTCAAGAATCGAACTCAGGACCTTGTACTTGCCAGGCAGGCACTGTGCTGCTGAGCTATATCCCTAGCCCTAGAGTTACTCTATTTGCAAAGGTGTCAGATAGAAAACATCTGGGGGCATATTATTTAAAAGTAAAATCTATCCCTTAAAAATTTCCCTAGGTTTCTAGACTTTTCAAATACACATTTTTCTCAAAAAGAGTATCCTTAAATTTCACCAAAATACATTTACATAATTTCCATTTCACCTCTCTGGTGCCTGTCTATTAATGAAAACCCACTGCAATGAATGAGAGAAAATGCTGTAACAAAGTACACAGAGTTCTTAGCTCAACACCATGCCTGGCATATGACCAACTTCTTTTCCCTGCAGGGAGGGGATCAGCCAAACACACGCCAGTACGATTTTCCAGTTAGTCCTCCATTGATCCTAATTTGGCGTCTATGGGTTCCTATACTTTCTTTTTATAATTTCTTCCTGGGCTAAGGGTGTAGCTCAATGACAGCTTGTATGCTTACCATGTAGAGGCCCTCAGTTCAATCAATAGCACCAAAAGTTAATTAATACAATAAAATGTCCTTGTAATTTTTTTCTGCCAAAATAGAGACTTTGCAGAAGTGCTACTGTGAATCAGTATTCTCAGCTTTGTGGAGGACCCTTTGCTTTGTGAAGGTAGACAAGAGCTAATGGAACTGGAGTTGAATTGACACAGCCATGCCTAGTAGATGCCAGCTCCAGGTGCTGTATGAGGGGATTCAGAGTTCAGAGATCTTCCATGTTATTCACGTTAGTTGTATTTATATTTACTTCAGTGCCATTAGATTGATCTAAAAGAGGCCACGTGTGCTGGCGCAGGCCTGTAATCCCAGTACTCAGGAGGTTGAGGCAGGAAGATCCCTGTGAGTTCAAGGCCCACCTGGGCTACAAAGTGAGTTCAAAACCAGCCTGAACTGCATAGTGAAACCCTGTCTCAAAAAGGCAAAAGAAAGAAAGAAAGAAAAAGAAAGAAAGAAAGAAAGAAAGAAAGAAAGAAAAAGAAAGAGGAAGAAAGGAAGAAGAAAGGAAGAAAGAAAGAAAGAAAAGAAAGAAAGAAAGAAAGAAAGAAAGAAAGAAAGAAAGAAAGAAAGAAAGAAAGAAAGAAAAAGAAATGAATGCTCTGAAAGAAAGTAAACAAAAGAACGATGCAATATTTAGCTCCAGATATCTTATGGGTAAATACTATTGGAAGTGAAAACAAGGAAGATACTACTGTAAGCCTCAGGAGATTATCAGAAAATACACCAAGAATCTACCTGTCTAGGTGAGCCTCAGTAAAGTCCTTTGCTCAGGGAGGTAGAGAGCCTTGAATTGCCTCAATTCCCTGCCATGTGAAGTTGTCTTTCGGCAACTTTCTCTTCCTCCTTGTCCACGAGGTTGGAAATGTTACTCATCTACCATCATATGGAATCTCAGCCTGTGCTGTGCTGCTAGGAGGATGCTCCTTGGTGGACATATGTGGAGCATGATAACAGATGAGGAGTGCTATTTACATACTGCATAGCAATTCTAAAATGACTTGGTTTTTGTTGCTTTCTTGAGCATCAGTGGTGATATGATTAAGTGCCAACTGTATGCCAAGGGCACTGAAATGGATTCCTACGAGCAGCTCCACCCTTACAGTCTGCCCCTAATTTAGAAAACTATTCTGGCCCTCTTCTGGCTACAGTTCTCCCACGGGGTAAGGAGTTCATGGGTCCAAGGGAGTACTCACTATATACCCTTGCCCCTTTTATACACTTACTAGAGGTATCTAGGACCCTAGAAACTGCCCAAACAGTTCTGAGTCCTCTTTCAGGGCCTAAATGGGCCCCCTTCTCAGGGCTGTTCTCCTAAAAGTGACACCACAGTATACTCCTAGGCCGAGGGATGGCCAAAAGGAGACTGTTGGGGAAAGGGACAGGAGAACCAAGCTTAGACACACGGAGTGGAGTATCCACACACCTGTGCACCAGAATTCCGGTCAAGAAAGCAGAACTCAGGTTGGGAAGAGGGACAGGCCTAGGCTGAGAGTTAGATGATTCTATTGGCTCTCTGAGCCTGGGCCCCTGCAGTATTAGGGTAAGCCTGTGCATGGGGCTTCAAGATAGGTCTATAACTCCAGAAGTCCCGGGAACTCAAAGTCAAGGATCTGTTCAGGCTCTGGAACTGAGGCACTGGTGGCATAAGCAACATAGAAATTTTCATACAACTTTTTTCTAGCTTGAAACAATACCCCTTTATTACCTCATGGTAGACTGGGTCAGAAGTCTAAGCACAACGTAGGTAAGTCAAGGTCTCACAAGTCTGAAATCAAAACCAGATGCCAGCTGATTCTCATATCAGACTTGGGATCATCTTCTAAGCTCATTCAGGTTATTAGCAGAATTTGTCTCTCGTGGGTGTAGGATGGAGGTCTCTGTTTTTGCGCTACTGGCTGGGGATCAGCCCTCAAAGCCACCCCCAGGTCCTCACTTCTTAGAACTTCAGCCCTGCTGAGCCATGCCTTCCCAGAAGACTCCTCCTATTTAGCAGGACTTTAGTTATTCACTTGTGGCTCGCAGATGCACCCTCGTTCTCCTCGCCAGCAAGCTCTCTCTTCACTGTTAATGCTCACTTCCACTAGCAAGCAGGCAGGGAAAATATATTTGTGACTGAGTGGCTTCGTAGTTCAGCAAAACTTTGAGTAAGAAAGTTTAGAAATCTATACCCTAGAGGTGGTGTGCTGCCTGCGATGTAAACCCCTTCTGTCTGAACTCTGCCGTCCCACCAGGAATTAAGTGGTTGTTCTGGGAGAGCGGGAGAGAGGGGAGTGCAGCCCTGTGCAGGCCGAGGACACCCGGTTCAGGGCAAAGTGTAAGATGTAATTCAAATGCCTAGTATCACAGATATCTGGCTTTGCAACAGACAGATGGGAATAATAACACGGCATTCTCACAGTCCATTACAAACATTGCATGAGATGAGTAAAATTAGAAGGACCAAAGAGCAAGTCACAGATCACAACACTTCCTCCACAGGTGCTCACTCACTGAATTCTCAGAGCCGAGGTCACTATTCCTACTTCAGATCTGGAGGTAAAAAATGAGTTTAGAGAGGTAAAAGGTCTCGCTCAAGGTGAAAGAGAACCAGACTCAAATATGCACTGAGGGTAGAACAGGACTCTCTGTGCACTGACTTGAGTTTGCCTTTCACCACACCAATATTTGTGAATGACTCTCCACCCCACAGACGATTAGTACTGATTCTAATTTTTTATGAGTTTTGAAGAAATGTAGGTTTGAAATTCCTCTTTACAGGCGAGAAAGTGGAAGCTGCTGTGCTCAGCCAGCTACTCCACCCCTCCATTAGAACAGGAGGTGCTAATGGAGTATAGTACTTCCGGTAGTTGAGGAGTTTGTCTGTTGGGGTGGGTGGATGGTAAGGTCAGAGCAAGGAAACATTTATCCAATGTCTCCCATTTCAGAAAGAATGTGAATTTACAGTATTTTGCAGGGAATACGTTACTTGCCTTGCCCAAATACCACTCCTCCCCAGAACTTGAAAAACAGAACCATGTAAAAAGAACTTCTGAGTCACAGATGTGATTTTTCAAGATTGTGGCTAAGAAAAATACAACAAGCAAAATAAAATAAAATGTAGATGATGATAATTTTCTTGAGAACATATGACAGCTTTCTACCAAGAAACTTGAGATTCACACACACACGCACATGTATGATGTATGTGCATGTGTGTGCAAGTGTATAAAGATGTACACACACACATATATATACATGTATATCTGTCACATCCCTGCAGAAACAGAAAAAGGGAAACAAAATTAATATACCTAACTCTGTTCCAACATATGAATTAGCTCAAAGACATTGTTAAGCCATACTCTCCCCTTACTCGGACCAATTAATGCAGGATCTCTGAAGGTGCAGTGCTGGTATCAGAATTGCTACTGTGTGACAAACGTATTGACTAAAGTATCACACATTTACCAGAACCCTAGATCTTTCCTCTGTTCCTCCACTTACTACCCTACCTCCTTAAACTATCCCATCACAAATTCCAATACCATGGATTAATGCTGCCTGGTCTTCAACTTTATATTAATAGAGTCATATTGAATGCATTCCTTGGCATCTAGGTTCTCTCATTCAACTTTTAGGGCTGATGTATATTCATGTTGCTGCATGTAAAAGCTGGTTCATTTTTCACTGGCATTAAAATTTCACCATGTAACTTATCACAATCTGTTTTTCTACCCCATTATAGATGGAAATTTGGGTTCTTTTGAGTCTGGGGCTATAACCATTAATATCACTATCTATGAACATTCTTGAACAAATCTTAAGTAAACATATGTGCACATATCCATAGGGCATATATGGAGGAGCAGAAATGCCAAGTCGTAAGTCATGTGCACATTCAGGTTTAAAATAGATTTTTTATTACATTTATTGGTACATTTTAGGTGTACATAATGATCACACTCATCCTAGGGAATTTGTACCTGCATGTGATGTAACCTGATTGTTTTTAAAAGAATTTTCTAAAGTTACTGTGTCAATCTATACCACCATGAGCGCATATGAGAGTTCTGGCTGCTTACCGTCCTTGCTGACCCGTTTTGTGTCATAATGGCCTTTCTAGTGGGTCTACTGTGGCGCTTCACTGTGGCTTTAATGTGTGTTCCTCTGACAGCTAATGAGGCTCAGAGCTTTTTTATAGTCACCTGGATATGCTCTTTCATGAAATAACTGCTCAATTTTGTCCTACTTTTCTACTGTGTTAACCTTTCAAATTAACTTGTTCATGTTTTGGATATGATTCCTTGTTGGTTATAAGAATGGCAAATGTCTTCTCTCCTTCCACAACTTAACTTTTAATGATGTGCTTGGAGAAACAGAAGCTCATAATTTTAATATAGGCCTAAGTATAGTTATTTTTCATCATTTTATGTCTTGTTTAACACGAACTTGCTTATCTCAAGGTCATGAACATTCTACTTTATCATCTAGAACAATGCTGTTCAACAAGAAACAAATGGGTATAAAAATGTGATTTTAAATTTCTCAGTAACTACACCTTTAAAAATAAAAACAGGGAAATTAATTTTAACTATTTATTTAAACCCAATATATCTAAAGTATTAAGTCAGCATGCAACCAAAATAAAAATTACTAATGAGATATCTTGTCTTCTTTGTATTTGTAAGTTTATAAAATATGCTATGTGTTTTACATCCCAGACATATCTTTACTGGGCCATTTACATTTCAGGAGCTCAGTAACCACATGCAGTTACTGGCTGCATGTTGGACAGCGTGCTTTACCTGTCATATCTAGATTAATATTTAGATCTGGATAAATTCTCAGGTGAGAGTTAAAATTTTTTCCACATGAAAATGCCAGAGGTAGTTCTTTCCTGTAGTTCTCACATCATCAAAAATTCAGAGTCCCAAAATCTGGAGGCCACTCCATTACTTTATTGTGTCTCTGCCTTTAGTATTTTTAAAAGTTCTCTGATTTTTATTTTCATCTAGTATTAAGAATCATTTCCAGTGATTCACCAAATTAATTAGTAGTAGAAGAGAATGAAACAGAAAAGAAAACAATTTTTGTAGAATTTTTATTTTAGGAAA